>NC_057711.1:6016218-6026742 GCF_004010195.1 Chiloscyllium plagiosum | reverse complement strand
GGGGTGGGGGTGGAGAGGTCAGGAAGAAGATTGCAGGTTAGGAAGGCGGTGCTGAGTTCGAGGGATTTGACTGAGATAAGGCAGGGGGAGGGGAAATGAGGAAACTGGAGAAATCTGAGTTTATCCCTTGTGGTTGGAGGGTTCCCTGGCGGAAGATGAGGCGCTCTTCCTCCAAACGTCGTGTTGCCATGGTCTGGCGATGGAGGAGTCCAAGGACCTGCATGTTCTTGGTGGAGTGGGAGTGGGAGGGGGAGTTGAAGTGTTGAGCCACGGGGTGGTTGGATTGGTTGGTGCGGGTGTCCCAGAGGTGTTCTCTGAAACGTTCCGTAAGTAGGCAGCCTGTCTCCCCAATATAGAGGAGGCCACATCGGGTGCATGTCAGACCTGCTTCAGCGGGTAGCACACTGGCCTCGAATCAAAGTTCTGGATTTAATTCCTCCTCCACATCACCTTGAGACAAAATCAAAGCTGACACTCCGATGCGGCACTGAGCAGCTGCTACACTGTCTGAGGTGCCACCTTCTAGACGAGACTTTCTGACAATCCATCTGCCTACTCAATGAATGTAAAAGATCACACCGCCCCAGTGGGAAGGGGAATGAGACTTCTCACCAATGTCTATCCCTCCAGCAACATGGCAGAAGCCAATTATCTAGTCATTTATTTCTGTGCTGTTTATAATAGTGTGCAGTGGGCAATTTGACTGCAATTCCCACATTAGAACAGTGACTATACTTTAAAGGTTCGTTGTGCCCTCTTAAGGGCTTTGAGACATCTGGTGGTGGTGAAAAGTGTCATATAAATCCAAGCCTCTTGAACAATTCCTATCATCCAATGACTGTGTGACTGGCATAGTAATATTAGACTATCCTGCCGATGGCACTATAATATTCTTAATTACTCTAACTATTTTGGGACTTCATAAATGATGCTACTGTTCACCTGTGGAATTGACAGCATAGAAATCTCAGGTGAAGGAGGCACTAACACTAGTTTGGATACAGGAAGCTTAAAAAAAATCAGTGTAATCACCGGAAGAAAGCTTTATTGCTCAAGGAATATAAATTGTCGCTGTTTGAAAAGGTTACCTCCCTTTTTACTGAAATGAGCTAATTTGCGTTTTTCATTTCCAAGTTAAACTTCCCATTGGTGCTCTTTGCATTTCCACATAAATAATGTATAACCAATGCATCTAAATGAAACTACTCTTTCTTTAAAAGAAAGTATTGCAGTCAGCAGGTCAGAAAGGAGAAGGTTCTAAGCTCATTGGAGGAGTTTAGTTGAAACCTTTGGAATGTTCAGGGAAGAGCAGGGAGCACTCCCGATGTATTGGGATCAAGATTCAGCACTCACTTCGACACGACCAGAGTGAGTAGGTTATTGGCTTTTGACTGACTGACTGACTGTTTTGTGTTATTGTAAGATCATTTGCCTGGGTTGTGGGCATCACTGGGAAGGCTAGCTATTTATTTTTCATTCCTAATTGCCCATAAGGAAAAGATTGAGGTGCCTGCCCTAGCTGCTGTAGTCTTTTGGTTGTACGGATACACTCAGTACTGAAGAAGGGCTTATGCCCGAAACGGCATTCTCCTGCTCCCTGGATGCTGCCTGGCCTGCTGTGTTTTTCCAGCACCACACTTCTCAACTCTGGTCCCCAGCATCTGCAGTCCTCACTTTCTCCTATATACTCAGTACTGTCAGATAGGAAGCTCCATGAATTTCTACTCAGCATCAGTATAGGAAAACTAGGTTAGGTTGGTGGTGGTTTGGAGGGAGCTTGAAGGTGGTGACATCACCATGAATCTGCTGCCCTTGTCCCTCAAAATGGTAGAGGTTGCAGATGTGTAAGGTAGATGTATTTGCCGAGTTGCTACAGTGCATCTTGTGGATGGTACACTATTGATGCTGTGGTAGAGGGTGTGGATGTTTGCAGGTGTAATGTCAAGCAAACAGACAAGTGATGGAAGGTCTCCTCAATAATGCTGTCAAGCAGCTTAACAATAGTCTGTTCAGGGACGCCCAGTTTGGGTTCCACCAAAGCCACTCAGCTCCCGACCTCATTACATCCTTGGTTCAAACATGGACAAAAGGCTGAATTCCAGAGGGGAGGTGACAGTGACAGTCCATGACATCAAGGTTGTATTCGACTGAGTCTGGCATCAAGGAGCAAGCGCAGATCTGGAATCAACAGGTATCACGGGTCAAACTCTCTATACGGAGTCATACTGAGCACACAGAGGAAGATGGTAGTGGTTGTTGGAAGTTCATCATTTCGCTCCAGGACATCTCTGCAGGAGTTCTTCAGGGTAATGTCCTAATGAACCATCTTTAGCTGCTTCATCAATGACCTATCCTCTTTCCAAATTAGGTCAGAAGTGGGGACATTGTGATTTGCACAATATTCAGCACCATTCCTGATTCCTCAGACACTGAAGCAGTTCATGTTCAAATGCAACAGATCTAGACAATGTGCAACCATGACAGGATCCCATGGTAGCCCTCCAGCTCTTCCACAGCCCCTGAGGTGTTTAAATGGCAGGAATTTCAGGAACGGTGATGAGCTCTTTTGAATAAGTTGCATGTTTTGAAACCGTGCATCCCATTGTGCTGGCTGCTGCTGAGTGGGATAGCATGGTCACCTGCAAAGCAACAGCGAAGCATTTGGAGGAGATTATGGGATGTCTGCACTGGTGTTATGCAAGTGTGAATTCTCCTTTAGTGAAGCACTCTGGCGGGTAACATTCAGAATTTGGTAATCCTATCACCTTTCAGTTAGTGTCGAGTGATAATTTTTGTGTATTGGTGTATAAACCACAGACTGTCTTTGTCTTTGGAATACATTCAAGCTTTGAGCCCAGTAGCCATGAGGTGTGTTCATTGACAGGGTATCAAATGGTTGCCTATTTGTCTTTGGTTGTGTTATATTGATGGAGGAAAGTGGTCTTATAGAAAGCTAAATCCTCCAACAGAAAATAGTCAAACTGCTTTTGATGTACAAATTTAAGGCTGGACTTTTTTTTATATTTTGTACATTCCAGGGTTTACTTGTAGTGCCTTTTGCTTCCAAGTAAGAAAGCAACCAGTTTTTGCTCACTCAAGAGACCAGAGGGTATGTTGCAATAGCAGAAGTTCTGTCAACTTGTTTGGATTTGAGATTAAATTGAGGTCCAACTGGTCTAGTGAGTAATTAGTGGCATTATTTGGAAAAAGTTCAACAGAGCATAGCTGGAGTACTGTGAACAGTTTTGGGCCTCTTATCTAAAGATAGATGTACTGGCATAGGAGGCAGTCCAGGGAAGGTTAGTGAACGATGCTGATACCAGGAATGGAGGGATTGTTTTAAGAGGGGAGGTTGAGTTGATGGAGCCTGCATCTTTTTTATTGTTTTTAAAGAATGTAAGATTTTTAGGGGACTTAATAGGATCGATGTGGAGCGGTTGTTTCTCCTCGAGGGAGAGTTTAGGACCAGAGGGGTTTATCTCCAGAAGAAGGGGTGACACATTTAAGACACCAATGAGGAGGAATTTCTTCTGAGGGTAGTGAACCTGTGGAATTCCTTATCACAGAGGGCTGTTGAAGCAAGATCATTAATCTTATTCAAGGTTGAGGAACACAGATTTGGAATCCGTAAGGGAATCGAAGGTTACGGGAAAAAGGCAGGAAAGTGGAGCTGAGGATTATCAGAAGCAGCCATGATTACATTACATGGTGGAGCACACTTGATGGGCTGAAATGGTCTACATCTGATCCTACATCTTATTGGTCTTTAAGGCCTAATTGAGCTTCACCAGTACTTACCCTTCACTGAATATATGGATGGTCTCATCACATTGCTGCATGTGGGAGCTTGCTGTGAGCAAATTGGCTGCTGTATCTACACCACACCCACTCCCAGGAGGACCAATTCCACTGTAGAGTCATAGAGATGTACAGCATGGAAACAGACCCTTCGGTCCAACCCGTTCACAGATATCCCAACCCAATCTAGTCCCACCTGCCAGGACCCGGCCCATATCCCTCCAAACCCTTCCTATTCATATATCCTTCCAAATGCCTCTTAAGTGTTGCAATTGTACCAGCCTCCACCACATCCTCTGGCAGCTCATTCCATACACATACCACCCTCTGCGTGAAAACGTTGCCCCTTAGGCCAGATGACTTCCTCCTTCAAAGACTACAATTTCCCTCCCATGTGGTCGACGATGCCCTTCAGCGCATCTCCTCCACTTCCCGCACCTTTTTCCTCAAACCCCACTCCTCCCAACTCAACAAGGACAGAATCCCCCGGTCCTGACCTTCCACCCCTCCAACTTCCAGAGAAAATCGCATCATCTTCTACCACCTACAAAAAGACCCCACCACCAGAGATATGTTTACTTCCCCACCCCTATCTGTGTTCCAGAGAGACTATTCCCTCCACGAGTCCCTTGTTAGGTCCACGTGCCCTCCACCAACCCGCCCTCCACCAACCCACCCTCCCCTGCCACAACAAGAAGTTCAAAACCTGCGCCCACACCTCTCCACTTATCTCCATTCAGGGTCCTAAAGGATCCTTCCACATCCAACAGAGATTTCCCTGTACTTCCACACATGTCATTACTGTGTCCGTTGCTCCCAATTCTTCACTGGTGTTTAAGTATCTGTGGTTGTGACCGCCACCACATAAATACACATTGCATTTTCTAAGAAGAAGCAAACCAACAAAGTGCAGCTGAACGGTATTAGAAAAGTGGAGTCTATAGTTTGCTTGAGAACGTGAAGGGATACATAAAAAGACAATATAAGTATTAGTTCCCCTGCAGGTGCCATTTCCATATTGGTTTTATAGGTCACAGCTGAACCATTCACTTGTTGAGAATGATGTAGTTTTGCTTGAGGCATTGTCTAGAGGACTGTTTAACCAGGTAACATGCCATCTTTACCTCAACAAGTGGAAACACTGCACTGCCACTAATTAAAGAGCCGCAGATGTCGGGAAACAGCAATGCTATTTCATTTCAGTCTTGCTGAATGGTTTGGGCTGTAGCTACAATTGGTGTCTTTTGTTAGTTCTGTTCCTCTGAGTCGATGTCTGGGTCTGTTTATGTGGGCAAGCCCCTCATTCACCTCTGAACTGAGTGTTCCATTGCTGTGCGCTTATCCAGGAAAAGCTCAGCTAGCCCCAAGGTTAAACAATGCAAGTGGGGAAATAAATAAATAAATACTTGACTGAATTGGGGCCTTGGCAAACACTTTAACTCGCCTCCCACTATTAAACAGATGGTGTCATTTGTAGCTCAGTGAGTAGGCCTCTTACCTCTGAAGCTAAAGGCAGGCCCCAGAAACTGGATTAAAATCTAATCCTGCCAGTCTTTCAGAGATTTGGTGGGACTCTGAATTGTTGGAACTCTTGACTTTTGCATGAGACTTTCCCTCTCAGATATGAAAGGTCCCATGTGGACTTTATGCATATCTCACCAGCTGTAAATTTGAATAGTTTTCTTTGATCTTGGTTAATATTGGAGATCTAAGTCACATTAGTCCATGAGAGACAACATAAAATTTTAATACTTTTTCACTTACCAAGATGGCCTTACCTACATCAGGCAAGCAACCAGATCTTTGAACTAGCTTTTTCATGAAAATTGTAAGTTTGTTTTGATAAAATAATAATTAAGATGAAATAATTATCATGTGCTGTCAGTAAGATGGAAGCATAAATGCTTATTCCTGCCTGCTTATCTGTGAAACACAACACAATTCTGATATCTCCGCAGAGATTTGTTTTCAGATTTTTGATTCATTGTATTAAATGTACCTAAGTACCGTGAGAAGTTTTCTTTTGTGAGAAGAATAGGAAGATCACAGCAAGCAATGGCATACAGATCATAAGGCACTTAGAGCAAGGCACGCAGGTTACACTGCACAGGAGGTACACAAGATCAATATTATTTGAAATTAGAGAGGTCCTTTTCATCAGTTCAATAACGGCAGGGAAGAAGCTTTTCTTGAACCTGTTGGTGCATGTGTTAAAGCTTTGGCATCTTGCCTAATGGAAGAGGTTGGAAAAGAACATTCCTGGGGTGGGAGGGTTCTTTGACTGCCTTACTGCAGGAACAGGAGGTGCAAATGGAGTTCTTGGATGGGAGGGTGGCTTCTGTGATGGTCTGGGCTGTGCACACAACCATCTGTGGTTTCTTATGATCCTGGGCAGAGCAGTTGCTGTACCAGGCTGTTATGCATCCGGATAGAATGCTTTCTAAAGTGCATCTGTAAAAGTTGGTGAGCACCCTTTATGGACATGCTGACTTTCAGCTAATGGGTTATTCTTCAAGGCAAAAAGATAATGTGTTGACTGTTCTGGACACTTGCTCTAAGGTTCTCACATGCAAGGTCAAGTCACTAATCTCTGTAGTCTTGCAGGTACCATTTACTCAGGAATTACAATCCTAAAATGTTTCTTTCAATTTTGAAAGGACAAGTTGATTTCAGCTTCAATTCAACAAGAAGGTTTCTTATTTAGATTAGATTACTTAGTGTGGAAACAGGCCCTTCGGCCAAACAAGTCCACACTGACCCTCCGAAGAGCAACCCACCCAGACACATTCCCCTACATTTACCACTTCACCTAACAACACTACGGGTAATTTAGCATGGCCAATTCACCTAACCTGCACATTGTTGGACTGTGGGAGGAAACCGGAGCACCCGGAGGAAACCCACGCAGACACTGGGAGAATGTGCAAACTCCACACAGTCAGTTGCCTGAGGCGGGAATTGAACCTGAGTCTCTGGTGCTGAGGCAGCAGTGCTAACCACTGAGCCACCGTGCCGCCCTTTGAGAAGTGAGAGTCAGTTGGATAGCGTGTTCTTAGTGAGCTTTCCTCCAACTCTGCTTGTTTCCTTCCAACTTGGCAACATTAAACCAGCACCTCTCCAACCCATCTCAATGTTCAACACAGCCCTAAGAAGGGTATACAGCCAGATTAGCAGTTATCACTGGGCATATGATTTAGAGGAAACTTCATTGTGCAAAATCTCCAGTGAACTTACAATAACCTTTTTTTTTCCTAAAGGTTCCACCTGCGTGTTTCCACCAAACCCAAAGTAAATTAGTTTTCCACAATCCTTCAAAATGCAAGTCCTCCATGGAATATTAAACAAAGTGTCTTTTGTGACAGACCATTGAGCTGCCTTCTCCCTGTAGCTCCAGCCTCAACTGCTCGCTCACACTCTCTGGTTGTGCTCTAGGAGCAATTAGAATAATAAAATCCCTACAGTGTGAAAACAGGCCCTTTGGTCCAACAAGTCCGCACTAACCCTCCAAAGAGTATCCCACCCAGACCCATTCCTCTACCCTATAACTCGACATTTTCCCCTAACTAATGCACCTAACTGAACCATCCCAATCCACCCTAACTTGCACATCTTTGGATTGTGGGAGGAAACCAGAGCCAACCCACACAGACACTGGGAGAATGTGCAAACTCCACACAGACAGTCACCCGAGGCTGGCATCAAACCCAGCTGTGAGGCAAAAGTGCTAACCACTGAGCCACTGTTCAGTTCTTTGGTTACCGCCAGTGAAATGCCTTGTCAGGTCACAAACGTGGAAAAAAGGAGCCGCAGTTGGTCCTTTTGAGCCTGCTACCCCATTCAGCACAAACAGTGGCCTGTTCCCACTTCCTCCCTTACCTGAGGAATCATATCCATGTCTCCTCTCGCTTTTGGATCCATTTGAAGCACCTGCAGTTGTCTACTCCAAGAGAGTCCCTTATTCTGAATGTTCTATCCAGTCTTATTTATCTGTTTTCTTCCCACTCAGTGTATTCCTTCACAACCTGAACAAAATAAAAAAGTTCAACACTTCTCTCTCTGGATCCCTGGTGATCTGCACTGAGCAGAATGCCCATGGCTCAAGCCCAGAGTCATCTGGGTTGGAGATGGTTCCCATTGTGCCATCCTTTGATACTCTGGATCCCTCGCCACCTTAAAAAAAGCATAGAAGGATGAAACTCTGTCAAGATGCAATTCACCATCGCACAAATACCTGGTCCTAAACCAGGATTCTAATGTGCTGGATAATTCCCCATTCACTTCCAGAGCCTCTTCATCATAGGTTACAGGGAGAAAGCAGGAGAATGGGATTGAAAATCTTATCAGCCATGATTGAATGATGCAGTAGACTTGATGGGCTGAATGGCCTAATTTCTGCTCCTATGTCTAATGATCATCTTAGTTTTGACCCTAGCAATGTTGGTAGCCCAAATTATCAAGCTAGCATTGGAAATCCTTTGGCCGTTGCTAATCACAGATGGAAAACCACCTGTTTGCCGGTGTACTGTTTTCAAACCGTGATGGAGGATCTTGAAGGACTCCAAGTTACGGGCCAGGTGCTGGGAAGAGGTATAAGTGTAGAGAGGTCAATGTTGGCCTGTTCCATGCTGTATGACACCACACCTCTCGGAGCAATGGAGCGTACAGAAGAGACCGGTGAAAAGAATCTGCAACCCCTAATTCTGGTGCTAACCGCTGCATTCCAGGGAGCATTTCAAGGTTCCAGAAGGTTTTCTGTGGGCGAGTATGTAAATGGGGAGGTGGGCAAGATCAGTGCTGACGGCTGGGGTGAGGCAGTAGGGGAAAAGTGAGTCACGGTGGGAAGGTGAAGTGGCAGCTAGATGGGCTGGGGAAAATTGGAGGGAGTTGGGAAGGGACTGGAGGTCAATCTGTTCAGATCACCACAGTCTGGTTGGTGGAGGGAGAAGGGAGAAGGTGTGGAGGGGGTATATCGAGGGTCATGTGGCTCAGTGTTTGTAACTGTGTGGGTTTAGTTGTATAGTTACCCTGCTGTCAACACCTGCATTCCTTTTGCCTCCTTTTAGTTACACTGGAGGTAGACTTGTGTTTCCTAAAACACTATCCAGTTTGGTTTGTCGGAACTGGCTGGTGTCTCCAACTTTAAGTGGGAGGCTTTCTCGGAAGGAGACAGGGAGCAGGGGGACTTACCCATCAGATACTTGGCATTCCCAGGATGTTGCTGCACAGTTGGCACCTTGGGACTCCCACGTGGGTTGAACGCAGGTCACAATTCACTCAGATGCAACGTAGTGCTTGGGGGGGAGCTGGCTGGGTGCATTTAATCTCCTGTTGTGGAACCGGGCAAGTCCCGTGGTGAAGCTCAGGCTTGTTTGGCGAGACAGGTGAGCGATGTGGGTGCGGAAAAATCCGGGTTAAGAGGTTGAGTGGTGATGAGGGTTCTTAGTGCAAGCCTGGCAAAAAGAATGCATGTCTGTAGGGCACCCAAAAAATGGAGCCCACCCCACTCCTCCTGATGCCAACAAAATCTGCCAGGTTACTTGCATGGGCTACCCTCCCAGCGCTGGAGTGTGATAGTGGCGGACAACGATAAGAGCCATAAGATTGGGTACTCCGAAGTCTGCATCATTCCCTGAGGACTGGCCTGGGAGGTTGGTGAGAGCAGGAGGCTAGCAGAGCACAACATTGTGCGAGTACCCACTTGCACATTTTGAACTCCTCCTTCCAGTCATTCATGCATTCTGCTGGATCGTTGCTCCAGTAAGGTAACCGCTGTTTGAGCACACAGCCTGGGATATTTTTCCCTGGAGCGTCGGAGGCCGAAGGGCGACCTTACAGAGGTTTATAAGATCATGAGGGGCACGGATAGGATGAATAGCCGTGGTCTCTTTCCAAGCATAAGGGAGTCCTAAATTAGAGGGCTTGAGTTGAAGATGAGAGGGGGAAAGATTTAAAAGGGACCTGAGGTGCAACTACTTCCACCAGAGGGTGGTGCATATACGGAATGAACTGCCAGGGGAGGTGGTAGAGGTGGGTACAATTACACCGTTTTAAATTGACAGGCACGTGAATAGGAAAGGGATGTGGACCCAATGCAGAAAAATAGGACTTGCTCAGTTTGGGATACCTGGTCAGAATGGACATGTTAGACCGAAGGGCCTGCTTCCATGCTGTATGACTCTGACATGCAGTTGACAATTGTTTAGTAAATTAAGAATTTTTTTTGAGAGACTTGTCAGTTCGTGTCCTTGCATTTGGAGGGGGGCAGAAAAGCTTACTTGTAGAGCTTTTTCAAAGGCCCACACAAAGTACAAAAATCCTGCCCATGTCAGTCACATGGACAGATTCCACCAATCGCAATAGCCAGAGCTGCAAATCCTCATGCTATCAACCTGAATTGCTCACTTGACAAATGACAGTTCCAGGACGCTGTGTGAAACGTACATGAGGGGCTGATCTAATGAAAGTGTATAAAATATTAAAAGGAGCCTTTAGCTAGATACAGCAAATTCAGAATAGAGACACAGTCATTGAATCAAAGCCAGGGCATTTGGGAATGAGAGTGGGGAGCAGTTTTGCAGTTTTTTTTTGAGCAAAAGGCAACAGAACTTACATTAAGTCATGTATCAGTCTTGTTTTCTTTATTCCTTTATGGGAGGTGGGCATCGTTGGCAAGGTCAACATTTGTTGCCCAGCCCCTATTGATACGAGTTGCGGGGAGGGGGGGGG
>NC_057711.1:6001826-6016140 GCF_004010195.1 Chiloscyllium plagiosum | reverse complement strand
CTGAGGCAGGCTGGGGGGAGGGGAAATGAGGAAACTGGTGAAATCCGAGTTCATCCCTTGTGGTTGGAGGGTTCCTAGCCGGAAGATGAGGCGTTCTTCCTCCAACCGTCGTTTCATTGTTGTCTGACGATGGAGGAGTCCAAAGACCTGCATATCCTTGGTGGAGTGGGAGGGGGAATTGAAATGTTGAGCTACAGGGTGGTTGGGTTGGTTGGTCCGGGTGTCCCAGAGGTGTTCTCTGAAACGTTCCGCAAGTAGCCGGCCTGTCTCCCCAATATAGAGGAGGCCACATCGGGTGCAGAGGATGTTCTCCTCAAATACTATTTCAGAGGGCAGTTGAGTCCTCATGCTTGTTGATGGCCTGGAATCTCTCACAGGCCAGGTCGGGAAGGAAATTGATACTCTTAAAGGGCATCAGTGAATCAGAACGATCTTTGTGACCATCCGTAATAACTTCATGGTCACTATCACTGTGATGAGCTTTCACTTACCCATTTTATTAACTGATTTTCAACTTCATCTAAAGAGCTGTTCAGCAGTTAGCACTGTTGCCTCACAGTGCCCAGTTCGATTCCAGCCTCTTGTGACTATGCCAACTCTGCACAGACATTCTCCCAGTGTCTGCGTGGGTTTCCTCCAGGTGCTCCAGTTTCTTCCCACAGTCCAGAGATGTGCAGGTCAGGTGAATTTGCCATGCCAAAATGCCCCATAGTGTCCAGGGATATGCATGCTAAGTGGATTAACCATGGTAAACGCAGGATTTCAGGGATAGCATAGAGTGTGTGTGTATGTGGACTCGTGTGTAGAATGGCCTGCTTTCACACTGGAGGCATTCTATGATTCATGGTGAGATATGAACCCTTATCCCTGGACCTCCAGACTACTGTCATCGCACGTTTTATCCAAGTTATTGGGAACAGGTAATGCCAGTAATTCAGAAATGTCCATGTTCCTCTGGCAAATTAATAACTAAGAAAAAGGTATGAGCAGGATCAATGTTTCCGGTGTGTCTGGGATTAGGGTTCCATGTGTGGGATGACTTGAACAATGCAGGCATATGAACAACAATCAGCCATTCCGCTCCTTGATCCTGTTCTGCCCTTCAATGAGACCATGGCTGATCTGTGGCCTAATTCCACATACCCACCATTATCCCATTTCTCTCTTTTGCTTAATAAATATTTACCTCTCTCCGATTTAAAATGAACAACTGATCCAGCATCCACTGCCATTTGCGGAAGAGCGTTCCAAACCTTTACCATTCTTTGTCTAGAAGTGCTTCCCAACATCTCTCCTGAACAGTCTGGCTCTGATTCTGAGACCATGCCCCTTTAGCTTTAGAATCTCCCAACCAGTGGCAACAGTTTATCTTTAATTACCATGTATTTTCCTGTTAATATCTTAAAGACTTCAATCAAATAACCTTTTGAAATTCTAGAGAAAACCGATCTAATTTGTATTAACTCTCCTCACATCTTAACCCCTGTCATTCTTGTAAACCTACATTGTATTCCTTTCAAAGGCAATATGTCGTTCTCCGAACAGGTTGCTGGTGTTTTAGAGGTATATATAATGCCAGGCTCGCTCGTTTGCTGCTTGAAAGTTGCACTGAAAGCAATTGGCTTTTAGACAAAGAAGTTTCACTCAAATAGAGAACTGTTGGAAATTTCAGTTCCTGGTGAATTCAATTACTGGGGCGGCACGCTGACTCAATGGTTAGCACTATTGCCTGTCAACACCAGGGACCCGGGTTCGCTTCCAGCCTCTGGTGACTGACTGCGTGGAGTTTGCACATTCTCCCCATGTCTGCGTGGGTTTCCTTCGGGTGCTCCAGTTTCCTCCCATTGTCCAGAGATGTGCAGGTTAGAGTGGATTGGCCATGCTAAATTGCCCATAGTAACTGGGGTTGTGCAGGATAAATAAGTAGATTTGCTATGGGAAATGCAAGGTTACAGGGATAGGGCCTGGGTGGGATGCTTATCAGAGGGTTGGGTGTGGACTCTAAGGACTGAATGGTCTGCTTCCACACTGTAGGGATTCTGTGGTGAGTTCAAAATTGGTACAGTTCCAGATGAGTCATTTTACTGTAGCGAATACATCTCAGAAACAGGATCTCTTGTCTATCCTAACAATATTTTAAACTTGCTTGTCCATTCAGTCTAACCTTTTCAGGATGTAATATCTGGTGGATAAGGGCTTTGAAAGGTGTGGGGTAAAGGCAGCTAAATGGAGCTCAGTTGTTGTCTGGTGAAGTAGTCTTGATGGATTGAGTGACCAGCTCCTGTTCATTATGTTAATTAAGGATTGTAAAACTTGTGCAGAGGAACAATAATTATGCCATTGTTGTTATAACTTTCAATTTCTATCCTTCATTTATATGTTCAGCAATTGCAGTGTGTTCTTAAAAAAAAAAAGGTTTATTGTTAGTTTTGCTTGAGTTAACCGGCAAATCTGTCTTAAGAATAGAACTATACCACGTGCACACAAGCAGCTGCGTGGGGGTGAATATAGTCTGTTACTTTCAGGACAAAGTACACCATGTCATCACATCTGTGGGGTTCAACCGAAATAGATGTGTACAAACACAGCTGGGTTAGGACCTGCCCCATTCTTTGTTCATGAGTTAATTTACACGGAAGCTGTTATTTGAAGAAACACTTTGCAAATTCCAGTTCCGAGGATTTAACGAGAAACATATTTTAAAATTTGCTCAATTTACTGATGATGATCAGTTAGATACTGCCTGAAAGAAAGGAGCAGGCTGATAAATATTGAAAGGGGAGAATTTGTAGGACAATGGGAAGACTGGAAATGTGATGAATTGGAACACTCGCTTTCAGCACAGCACAATGGCTATGGTTCTGAGGAACGGTCACCAGACTCAACATTAACTCTAATTTCTCTTCCCAGATGCTGCCAGACCTGCTGAGCTTTTCCAACAATTTCTGTTTGTGTTGTCAAATGGGTATGTGACCTCTTCCTGTGTTGTGATGCTGTGCTATTAATTGAGTATTTTTAACAGCAAATTAAAACCAGCGAAAGTCCAGAGTGAAAAGCGAGTATGGGAGCAAGAAGTCAAGTGGCTTCATATACAAAGGGAAATAAAGCCTGCTCAAAAAATATCACAATGGAACCCAGTCTGGTATAAAATCAGAAGGGGTGGAGAAATGCAACATGTCTGAAAGCGTCTAGCATGCTGAAATTCCTTTCACCTTCTGAGGAAGTAGAGGCGTTGTGCTTTCTTGACTGTTGCGTTGACATGGGTGGACCAGGATAGCTTGGTGATCATCACTCCTAGAAAGCTGATACTCTTGACCATCTCCATCTCGGCAGCATTGATGCAGACGGGAGCATGCCCTCCATTCTGCTTTCTGAAATCAATGACCAGCTCCTTCATTTTGCTGACATTGGAGAGATTTTACACCATGCCGCTAAGCACTCAATCTCTTCCCTGTATTTCATCTTGTTGCTGTTTTGAGTTCAAGCAGGCTGCTTTGTCTTGGATAGTGTTGAGCTTATTTTAATATTGTTCTTGACTTGTGCCTTGTAGTTGATGAACAGGCTTCAGGAGTTGGGAGGTGAGTTACTCGCTGCAGGATTGCTAGCCTTTGACCTGTTCTTTCAGCCACTGTCTAGTCCATTTCAGCTTCTGGTCAATGGTAAACCCCAGGAGGTTCAGTGATGGTGATACTATTGAATATTAAGGAACAAAGGTTAGATTCTCTTCTCTTTTTATTGGGGTTGTTCATTATCCTGGCACATGTGTGGCATGAATGTTACCTGCCATCTGTCAGCCCAAGCCTGGATATCATCTCAAGTCTTGTTGCAATTGGCTATGAAGTGCTTCTGTATCTGAGGAGTCGCGAATGGTGCTGAACATTGTGCTTCCCCACTTCTCACCCTAAGATGGAGGGAAGGTCATTGAAACAGCTAAAGATGGTTGGGCCTAGGACACTACATTGAGGAAATCCTGCAGAGGTGTCCTGGAGCTGAGATGATTGACCTTCAGCAACCACAACCACCTTCCTATGTGGCAAGGATTATTCTAAGCAGTGGAGAGTCTTACCCCCTGATTCTTATTGATTCCAGTTATGCAGAGGCTCCTTGATGCCAAGAAAGTTTGAGAATCAACTGCAATGCTGTAGGTCTGGAGACACATGTATGCCAGACTAGGTAAGGATGGCAGATTTCCTTCTGTCAGGACGCTGGTGAACTATGGACTGCAGTGGCTTGAAAAGGTACCTCGTGCCTTCAGCAACTCAAGTCAACTGGGCAGCAATTGCTGGTCTAACCATCAGTGTCCACATTCTCTGAAAGAATAAAGCACCAAATTGGTGCAGTCACTCTGCTCTTTCCCTGTAGCCGCATTAATGTTTCCTTTTTGATTTCTATCAAAAGAAATCAAAACCGCATCAGAATCAGGATAGGAAAATGGCCAGACATTATCGCAGTAGGGCGATCCTGACCTCTGATATGGACTTCCTTTTTTTAATATATAAAAGGTTACCATCCCTTCAAATGGTGTATACCAGATTAAACAACCATTTTATCTGCCCCTGATGTTTACTCCATTAACTCCCATCAGTTCTTTGATTTCTGATCTATTTACCATACGGTGCAGGAGCAGAATCTGGCCATTCAGCCCATCGAGCGCTCCGCCATTCATGTGAGATTGTGGCTGCTCTCATAATCCTCAACTTCAGTTTCTGGTCTTTTACTCATAACTCTTGATTTTGTTCTAGAAGGGGAAGATCCCAGTCTTGAGTACAGGCAGTCCCCAGGTTCAGCTCTGGAGTTCTTTCTTTAAGTTGATTTGTCAACTAGATCACCATTCAGTACAGTGTAAAGCAGCCGCTCCTCAGTACGGAAAGTGTTTGTATGTCGGAACTTTAAAAATTAAAACCACGCGTGGGGTAACATTTGTAAGTAAGAACGTTTCTAAACTGGGGACTCGCTGTACACTTAATGACCCAGCCTAAATAGCGTCTGTGGCCTGGAATTACAGATTTACTATCTTGAGAGAAAAAAACCCACTCTCTCTCTGTCTTGAATGTGCGACCCCTACTCTCTGGTCGGACACAGCTCCACAAAGGGAATCCACCTTTCTGCATCTACTCCGTCAGGTCCTCTAAGATTCTTATACGTGTCAGTCAAGTTGTCCCTCATTCTTCTTAACTCTAGTGAGTAATGGGAGGCATGGTGGCACAGTGGTTAGCACTGCTGCCTCACAGCGCCAGAAACCCGGGTTCAATTCCCACCTCAGGCAACTGTCTGTGTGGAGTTTGTACATTCTCCCCGTGTCTGCGTGGGTTTCCTCCGGGTGCTCTGGTTTCCTCCCACAGTCCAAAGAAGTGCGGGTCAGGTGAATTGGCCATGCTAAATTGCCTGTAGTGTTAGGTTAAAGGGGTAAATGTAGGGGTATGCGTGGGTTGTGCTTCGGCAGGACGGTGTGGACTTGTTGGGCCGAAGGGCCTGTTTCCACACTGTAAGTAATCTAATCTAATCAGTACAGGCCTAACCTCCTTAATCTTGCCTCATATTTTTAAGGCAGGATGAGATAGAATCTTGATTATCAAAGGGTTGAAAGATTCAGGGATATATAGAAATATAGAGTTGAGAATAAAACTATGATTTTATTGAATAATAAAATGAATTCATAGCGTGCATTACATATAGTTTCCCAGAGTAATAGGCCATGGAGCCAACCAGGGAACAGACTACCTTGAATATGGTAATAGGTAATAAGGCAGGTTTGACAAATTACCTCCGAATGGGCTCAAAGGGCTGAGTGGCCGACTCCTGTTCCTTGTTTGTCTGTGTAGGTCGTGGAGAGAGGTTTCAGAGGTGACTGTGGCTTTCAGTGCATTTTAGATGGTGCTATTGTACCTACCTCAACCACTTCTTGTGGCAGCCCATTGCATTCACGCAGCACTCTCTGGGTGAAGGGGTTGCCCCTCACATCCTTCCTAAATTTTTCCCCTCTCACCTTAAACCTACACCCTCTAGTTTTCAATTCCCCATCCCTGGGGGAAAAAAAGACTATGCATTCATCCTATCAATGCCCCTTATGATGTTATACCCTTCAATAAGGTCAACCCTCATTCTCCTATGTTCCAGGGAACAAAGTCCTATCCTGGCCAACCTCTCCCTGTAACTCAGGCCTACTAGTCCTGGCAACATCCCTGTAAATCATTGTATTCTTTCCAGGTTAACTGTGTCTCTCCTGTAAGAGGGTGACCAAAACTATATAAAATTTCTTTACATCATTGGTCATTAGAAATCCGGTTAATCTCTATTTTAAACAGTCAATGAGTGAGCTTCCACAGCTCGTCTGGGGAACAGAACCACATTCTTCTGTCTAAAATCACACTGTACTCATCTCTAGTCTGAAGTGACTTTGCCCTTATTTCGAAATTATCTCCTTTTGGCCCTGGACTCTCCAAACCAAGGAAACTTATGATTTTTCTTTTACCCTGTTTACCGCCTAAATATTTTCAATTTCAGTGAGGTCACCTCTCAGTCTTGGATGCCCGTCCCAGTTTCCACAGTCTCTCTCTGTAGGACAGTCTTGTCATTCCGAGAATAAATCTGGTGAAGCGTTATGCTGCATTCCCTCGATGGCAATATTATCCTTCCTTGGATGATGAGACCAAAACTGCGCAGAGTACTCTACGTGTGTCTGAACAAGATTTGATCAAATTGTTGCAAGACTTTGTTACACCTGTATGCAAATCCCTTTGCAACAAAGTCTAATATTCATTTGCCTTTCTAATAATTAGTTGTACCTATACATTAGCCTTCGAAGACTTACTGACAAGGACGTCCAAGTCTTTTTGTACATCAACACTTTCTCATCTCTTAACATTTTAGAAGTACTCTACATATCTATTCTTCACTCCAAAGTTGATAACCTTCCATTTTTCCATATTATATTCCATCTGCCATGTTCTTGCCCATTCATGAAGTCTTTTCAAATCCCCTTGAAGCTGCTTTCCATCTTCCTCACAAAACCCATTTGTTCCCGTTTGGCTGTGTGTCAGCTGGAAGGATTATAGTTGGTCCCCTCTTCCAAATCACTGATTTATGAACAGCAGGGACCCAAGTATTGATCATTCTAGTCCAGTCTGACCCCACCACCAAAAAGATACTCCCTTCCTGATACTTATCTGCTTTTTGTAGGGACCATTACCTCCGTGACTCCCTTGTTTGGTCCATACTCCCCACCAACATCCTCTCCATGTCTGGAACCTTTCCCTGCACCTGCAGGAGGTGCAGAACCTACCCTTTCACCTCCCCTCTTACCTCCATCCAGGGTCCCAAAGGATTATTCCAAGTCTGGCAGATCCTCCTGCATTTCCTCTAACCTGATTTACTGCATCTGTTGCTCCTGATGTGGTGGTCTCTACATCAGAGAGACCAAGTGCAAGCTTGGGAACTGGTTCAGGGAATGTCTATGGTCTGCATGCTCTAATCAACCCCACCTTCTGGTTGCCATCCATTTCAACTCTCCCTTCCATTTCCCCGCCCCCGATGTCATGTCAATCCTGTGCTGCCTCCACTGTCAAAATAAGGCCACATGCAAACTGGAGGAAGAACTCCTCACCTTCCGCCTCGGGAGCTTACAACCTTTATGGCCTCAACATAAAGTTCACCAGCTTCCACCCCAACAGTCCTGATAAAGGATCCTGCCCAAAACACTAACCCTCCTGCTCCTCAGATGCTGCTTGACCTGCTGTGCTTTTTCCAGCTCCACATTTTATCGACTCAGACTTTCCAGCATCTGCAGTCCTCGCTATCCTATCTCTGAGTTGATCTTTGATACCTCACTCTTAGCAGCGTGCTAACATGACAATGACTGACTTTAATCCAGCTATCTCTTCTCTGTTAGCCAATCTTTAAGCAGTGTTAGTACATTATTTCCCGTCCCATGTGCTTCAATTTTGTCAATCACCCTCTTCTGGTGACTTTAACAAAAGCCTTCTGAAAATCTACCAACTCCCTTTACAATTCTTCAATAAACTCCAACAGGTTTGACAAATGAGACCTCCCATTTATAAATCCATATCAAGCATGAACACTGTGCTCAAATTAGGTCATGGCTATGCAATTGTCCCATTTATAATAGTTTTTAGCATCATTTGTGCTACTAATCTAAGGCTAGAGGTCTGTAATTCCCTGTTTGCTCTCTCCCTCTCAAGTAGAGATATAAAGTGAAGAGCAGTAGACTTTTGTCCTTCTTCAGCATGTTTATTTGGTAGCAATGCCCTTGAGTTGCTGCTAAATACCTTGAGTGTACTTTGAAAATGCATCATTTAATTATAATAATGATGAAGCTCAAGTGGGTTGTAATAGCCTACATGCTAACACTGGCTTCATTATTGTCATTTCAACAAAAAGCCTTTTGAAGGTCCAACAGTGATGAAGTGTCGTGTTTAGTCAGAACGTGATGAAACATCAAGAGAAGGATCAGTAGGGTAAAGGTACAAAGTGGGAGGAAGCCCAGCATATTACGGCTCATGAAATTAGATTAACTTGGGGCCAATATTGAAACATGGCAGAATACCAGCTTTAACACCCACCTAACCTTGATTCTCATTTCTTCTTCGAATGTAACCATTACTGCTCAAGCTGATGACCATTGCCCATCCCTAATTGCCCTTGAGAATGAAAGGTGAGCAGGCAGAGGTTGTGGTCCACATTGACATCAATGACACAGAGGAAGAGGGATGAACTGTAATTTCTGGATTGTTCTCAACATGAGCCTAGTGAGTACAGGAATGGGAGAATTGATTGATTAAACATCTGACTGACTGGACAATTAGTGTAGGAGGGAGGGCATTCTCAGGCACTGGTGCTGGTGAGAGAGGTGGAACAGATGTATGAATAATGTGGCTGCACAAGCAGGTCAGAGACTCTGAATCTTGCAGTGAGAAACTCGCCCACTGTCTCCTCAAAGTCTGTCCTCCATCTACAAGGCACAAGTCAGGAGTGTGATGGAATATGTCCCACTTAGCTGGATGGGTGCAGCTCCAACAACACTCAAGCTTGACACCATCCAGGGTGAAGTAGCCCACTTGATTGGCAGCACATCCACAAACATTCACTCACTCCTTCCACCACCAATGCTCAGTATCAGCAGTGTGTACTATCTACAAGGCGCACTGCAGAAATAGACCACGGTGCCTTAAACAACATAGAAACAAAGGTGTAGACCATTCAGCTCCTCAAGCCTGTTCTGCCATTGACCATGACTGATCTGTGGCCAAACTCCATATGCCTGCCTTTAGCCCATATGCCTGCCTTTGGCCCATACGCCTTAATATCTTTGCTGAACAAAACATTATCTCCAATTTAAAATTAACACCTGATTCAGCATCCACTCCTATCCTTTGTGTGTGGAAGTGCTACCTAACATCTCTCTGGCCTTAATTTTTAAACAGTTCTAGAATCTCCAAACAGTGAAAAGTTTTCTGTCTTTGATCGACCCTGTCTTCTCCTCTTCATATCTTATGGCACCTTTGAAACTCTCAACCAATTCCTTCTAGAAGGACAAGGACAGCAGATACATGGGAACATCACCATCAAATATAGGAGCAGAATTTGGCCATTCGGTCCATAGTTTTCTCTGCCATTTGATTATGGCTGATGTGCTTCTCAACCTCATTCTGTTGCCTTCTCCCTGTAACCTTTGACACCCTTACTCATGAAGAACCTATCTGTCGCTGTCAATGACTTGGCCTCCACAGATTTAGCACTCTCTGACTGAAGACATTCCTCCTCTCTGTTCTACACTCATCACTGAGGCTACACCCTTTGGTCCTAGTCTTGCCTGTTAGTGGAAACCTGTTCTCCATGCCCACTCTATCCAGGTCTCTCTATGTTCTGTAAGGTTCAATCAGATCTCCACCCCCACGCCCCTCCCCCATCACCCATCCTTCTAAACTCTGCACTGTACACAGACTCAGACATCAAAACACTCATCATATGATAAACCCTTTATCCCTGGGATCATTCATGCATTCTCTGGATCCCCTCCAATGCCAGCAATACCCTTCCTTAGATATGGGGCACAAAACTGCTCACAATATTCCAGATGTGATCTGAAAAATGAGCCTTTTTCAGCTTCAACAGTAGCTCCGTGCTCTTGTATTCTCGCCCTATTGAAATGAATGCGAACGTTTGTATTTGCCTTCCTTACTGCCAACTGACCCTGAAAGAATCTTAAGCTAGGACTCTTAATTCCATTTGTACTTCAGGTTTCTGAGATTTACTTTTTAAAAAATAATCTGTACCTTATTTTTCCCACCAAATTGCATGACCTCACTCTTCGTCACATTGTATTCCATCTGGCACTTTTTTGCCAACTGTCCTAGCCTGTCCAGTTCCTTCTGCAGCCTCCCCACTTCCTCAATGGTTCCTGTCCCTCCTCCGACCTGTGTTTCATTGACAAACTTAGCAACAATGGCCTCAGTTCCTTTGTCCAGACCGTTCCTATAAAACACGAATATTGTGATCCCAACACTGACCCCTGCAGAACCCCATGAGTCACTGGCTGCCATCCTGTCAAAGGCCCGTTTTATCCCAACTCTCTTCCAGTCAGCCAATCCTCTATCGTTGCTGATCCCTCGGCCTGAACACCATTGTTCTTGTTTAGTAGTGACACTTTTTGTCAAAGACCTTCTGGAAATCCAAATCGATATCCATTGGCTCTTCCTTGCCAAGCTTGCGTTTTACACCTCCTAAGAATGCCAACAGATGTCATAGAGTCAGAGATGTACAGCATGGAAACAGACCCTTCGGTCCAACTTGTGCAACCAAATATCACAGATATCACAACCCAATCTAGTCCCACCTGCCAGCACCCAGCCCATATCCCTCCAAACCCTTCCTATTCATATACCCATCCAGATGCCTTTTAAATGTTGCAATTATACTAGCCTCCACCATTTCCTCTGGCAGCTCATTCCATACACGTTCCATCCTCCGTCCCTTATGTCTCTTTTATATCTTTTCCCTCTCACCGTAAACCTATACCCTCTACTTCTGGACTCGCCCACCCCAGGGAAAAGACTTTGTCTATTTATCTACTCCATGCCCCTCCTGATTTTATAAACCTCTATAAGGTCACCCCTCAGCCTCCGACGCTCCAGGGAAAACAGCCCCAGCCTATTCAACCTCTCCCTATAGCTCATATCCTCCAACCCTGGCAACATCCTTGTAAATCTTTCCTAAACCCTTTCAAGTTTCACAAAATTGTTTCAATAGGAAGGAGGCCAGAATTGTACACAATATTCCAACAGTGGCCTAACCAATGTCCTGTACAGCTGCAACATGACCTCCCAACGCCTGTACTCAATACTCTGACCAATAAAGGAAAGCATACAAAACATTGTCTTCTCTACCTGCGACTCCACTATCAAGGAGCTATGAACCTGCACTCCAAGGTCTCTTTGTTCAGCAAAACTCCCGAGGACCTTACCATTAAGTGTATAAGTCCTGCTAAGATTTGCTTTCCCAAAATGCAGCAGCTCACATTTACCCAAATTAAACTCCATCTGTCACTTCTCAGCCCATTGGCCCATCTGATCAAGATCTGAGGTGACCCTCTTCGCTGTCAACTACACCTCCAATTTTCCTTATCTTCCTTTGATAAAACAATGCTGACTCAGCCTAATTTTACAATGCGGTCCCAACTCCTCCGCAATCTCCTCCTTACTAATGGACTCTAAAATCTTACTAACAACTGCGATCAGGCTAACCAGCCTATAATTTCCTGTCTTCTGCCTCCCTCCCTCCTTAAACAGTGGTGTTACATTAACCATTTTCCAGTTCTCTTGCTTGGCTCCCTGACTCGTGATTTCTGAAAGATCACCACGACTGCCTCTATAATCTCTGCTTTCTCCTTCAGAACTCTGGGCTGGTCCATCCAGTCCGTGTAATTTATCGACATGCTTTTCCAGCACCTTTTACTGATGGCCACGGCACTCACCTCTGCCCCTGCCTCTTTTTGAAGTTCTGGTATGTTGTTGGTGTCTTCCAAAGTAAAAATTGATGCAAAATACCTATTCGGTTATTTTCACATTTCTTTGTCCCTCATTACTGCTTCATCAGCCTCAATTTCCAGTGGTCTAGTGTTCATTCTTTCCTCCCTCCTTAACTTTTATATATCTAAAATAAACTCCTGCAATCTTCTTTTATATTCCTTGCTTGCTTACTCATACTTCGTCTTCTCCCTCCTTAATTGTCTGTTGGTTTTTAAAGGCTTCCCAATCCTATTGGCCCCTCACTAATCTTCACCATATTGTATGCTTTTTCTTTTGTTTTTTTTTTGCTAACCTTGATTTCCCTTGTCAGCTGTGATTACTTCATCCTTCCTTTTGTACGTTTCTTGTTCCTTGGGATGAATTGTCCCCCAAAAACTCCCGCTGTTGCTGCTCCACCATCTTCCCTGTTTGGCTTCTCTTCCAAATAAGAAGAGAGTGAGGCCTGCAGATGTCAGCGATCAGAGTCGAGAGTGTGGCGCTGGCAAAGCACAGCAGGTCAGGCAGCATCGGAGGAGCAGGAAAATCGACGTTTTGGGCATAAACCCTTCATCTCTAACATCTGCAGTCCTCACTTTTGCCTAGATGGGCAGAAGAGGCAGGATTGCCTCATTGGTAAGATGTGAAGTTTAAGTCGATAGCAAGATGCGATATTGTGACAGTAGCCATAGAATCCGTTTGGGTAGAGTTGTGAAACCACAAAGGAGTAAAGACCCTGATGGGAGTTGTTTACAGGCTTCCAAGTGGTAGTCAGGATGAGGGGAAGAAAATAAATCAGGAGATATAAATGGCGTGTAAGAAAGGCACTATTACAATAATTATGGGAAACTTGTAATATGCAGGTGTATTTCAAAAGTAAGGCCAGTAGTAGATCCCAAGAAAAATAATTTGTGGAATGACTGAGTGGTTTGTTTTGTTTATTTTTTTTTTGAGCAGCTTGAGGTAGACCCTGCTGGGAAACAGGCAATTTGGTGATGGTGAGGCAGACGGTTAGACTGGTGCTGGAAAAGCACAGCAGGTCAGGCAGCACCTGAGGAGCAGGAAAATCGACGTTTCGGGCAAAAACATATCATTCCTGCTCTCTACGAGAATTTCCAGTGAGCCTCTCTCTCACTGCAACCCCGAGGTCATCTCCTCTGCCCTGAAGCTCTTCAACCATGTCCTGACCTGATGAAGGGCCTTTGCCCAAAATGTTGATTTTCCTGCTCCTCAGATGCTGCCTGACCTGCTGTGCTTTCCCAGCACCACATTAATCTAGACTCTGGTTTCCAGCATCTGCAGTCCTTGTTTTTACCTAGACAGTTAGCCTGCTAAGGTGAAGGAACCCAGTGACCATAATTTGATCGAATTCTCCTCACAGTTTGAAGGAGAAGCTGGAATCAGGCGTAATGGTATTACAATTGAGTAAAAGATAATTACAAAGGCATGGGAGAGGAGCTGACCAGAGTTATTTACAGGAGGGGTAGAGATTGTGGTGCTGGAAAAGCAAAGCAGGTCAGGCAGCATCCGAGGAGCAGGAAAATTGACGTTTCGGGCAAAGGCCCTTCATCAGGAATGGTGAAGCCCTGATGAAGGGTTTTTGCCTGAAACCTCGATTATTTCGGATAAAGGATTGTTTACCTGTACGTATTCTGGAACGTTTTAATAACCTCTGCTGAGCACCCCCCTCCCTATCCATTTTAATTGTGTCCCTAATTTTCCACACACCACTCCCACTATTTAGTTTAAAGATCTATCCTCCAGCTCTCGTTATGTTATTTGCCAGAACTCTGGTCCCAGCGTGATTCAGTTGGAGCCTGTCCCACCTGAACAGCTCCCTCCTTCCCTAGCACTGATACCAATGTCCCATGAACGTCAAGTTGTTTCTCCCACTATGTGCCACAGAGATTACCTCTTTAATCTTGTTGACCCTGTGCCGAGTAGCTCATGGCTCAAGGGGCAAATCGACTTACCTTCATTGGGATTACACCCGAAACGCCAATTATAGAGTCAGAGTTATAGAGATGTACAGCATGGAAACAGACCCTTTGGTCCAACCCGTCCATGCCAATCAGTTATCCCAACCCAATCTAGTCCCACCTGCCAGCACCTGGCCCATATACCTCCAAACCCTTCCTATTCATATACCCATCCAAATGCCTCTTAAATGTTGCAATTGTACCAGCCTCCACCACTTCCGCTGGCAGCTCATTCCATACACGTACCACCCTCTGCGTGCAAAAGTTGCCCCTTAGGTCTCTTTTATATCTTTCCCCTCTCACCCTAAACCTATG
>NC_057711.1:5976792-6001707 GCF_004010195.1 Chiloscyllium plagiosum | reverse complement strand
ATACCAAACGCCTTCTTCACTATCCTATCTACCTGCGACTCCACTTTCAAGGAGCTATGAACCTGCACTCCAAGGTCTTTGTTCAGCAACACACCCTAGGACCTTACCATTAAGTGTACAAGTCCTGCTAAGATTTGCTTTCCCAAAATGCAGCGCCTCGCATTTATCTGAATTAAACTCCATCTGCCACCTCTCAGCCCATTGGCCCATCTGGTCCAGATCCTGAGCCTGTTGTAATCTGAGGTAACCCTTTTCGCTGCCCACTACACCTCCACTTTTAGTGTCATCTGTAAACTTACTAACTGTATCTCTTATGCTCGCATCCAAATCATTTTATGTAAATGACAAAAATGAGAGGGCCCAGCACCAATCTTTGTGGCACTCCACTGGTCACAGGCCCCCAGTCTGAAAAACAACCCTCCACGTGTCTTCTACCTTTGAGTCAGTTCTGTATCCAAATGGCTAGTTCTCCCTGTATTCCATGAGATCTAACCTTGTTAATCAGTCTCCCATGGGGAACCTTGTCGAACGCCTTACTGAAGGTCGTCTGCTCCTCAGATTCTGCCTAACCTGTGCTTTTTCAGCATCACATTGTCAACTCTGATCTCCAGCATCTGCAGTCCTCACTTTCTCCTGCCTGTGTTCAAATAATAACAATTTCAATAAATTGTTATTAAAAAGTTTAAAAATCTCACAACACCGGGTTATAGTCCAACAGGTTTATTTGGAAGCACTAGCTTTTGGAGCGCCGCTCCTTCATCAGTTGTTGTGGAGCAGGACAATAAGACACAGAATTTATAGCAAAAGACACCACACTGCTTTGCAGAAGTCTGGCCTTTCTCTGCTGAATCCATCCTCAAAATCCCTCTGATATCGTTATCATTAGACCATCATGGAAAGTACTATTCATATAGTCCCTTACAAACCCGAGAGTCTATGAAATCCATCATGTTTAGTGAAAGTTTTTGGAGTTGGGTAGAGAGCTGTCAAAAGAGTAGTGAAGCCTGGTCACGGGTGTACTTGAGTGAATTCAGCTCACTACCATGCTCAGCATCTGAATAACTGTGTGGTAACCAGGGTGAAGAATGAAGCCCCAAGGCCATTTCCGAACATTTTCAATAGCTTTACATTGTTGCTTTGTGATTCTGTTCAACAACCCAGATGCTCTGTATTCCAATGCAAGGTGAACAAAAGATGTGAAGATGGTTACAAGATCATCGCTCAAGAGGGAATGGTATTTTAGCTTCCAAAGGATGTAGAAATGGTTGTCAGCATGTTTCACAATAGAACTGATATGTGCTATATATCAGTCTGGTTAAATATAGTCAACACTGAATTCGGTGACAAGTCAGGAGTGGTTGAATAGATTGATATGAAGGAGATGTTAACAATGGCTCACTCCCTGGAGTTCTGTTCTCTACAAAAATGGCTGATAGTGTTCTTCATGTATCTGGCAGGGAGGGAGAATGAAACCAGGCAGTGGGGAGATATGGAGTAAGGTTCTGAAAGTATTTAATGTCTGGAAATGTTGAAGACCACCAGTTCTGATGATTAAAGGAATCATGTCAGAAAGACTCGATGGGCTTAAACAAAATTAGATATTAGTATCGTAACGTACAAGGCTATTGGTCCGATCCTGGGAAATGTGGCGAGAGTAGATAAGTGCTTGATGACTGGCACAGACGTGATGAGCTCAACAGCCTCTTTTCATGTCGTAAAGCTCTGATTCTATGTATGACTGTGATGATCGATGTAGTACTCAGTAAGACCTGCCAAAGTCATTGTAATCTGCATTAGCTACACATTAACAGAAATGGTGGGTAGTCTCCAACCCAGTGCTAACAACCAGCACAGCCCATAGGTTTTTACATTGGAGGGGGGGGAAAGCTCATGCTTCTTCTAAACCACAAGCACACAAAAAAAAACACAGCCATTTGAAAACTCAACTTCCCGGCAATGTCAGACACCACATTCCAGCTCCTGGCCTGTTTGATTTGGTGGTAGTGTTGCCAACTCCAGTTCTCCACATTGCAGGATATTTGATCATGTGTTTTGAGTGAAAGGCTCTTCGTGATTTGCTGCTTCATTGCATCATTTTTCCACCGTTTGCAAATTGTCAATGCGTTTACCTCTGGTGGGTTTCACCAAACCCCGAAGGAGATATTTGACTGATTGTCTTATACTAAGGTAGAGTAACATTATTTAATCTCTCTATCCTCCTCACTTTGGTTTATAAATTGAGTAATGATTTCATTTAAAAGTTACTGGTGACAGCTAATGGGAGATGAGGCTAAGTTCTCAAAGAGAAGCATAAAGTGAGCTGAGTTTTGCAACAAAATACATCGTCTGACACTACATCACATGAAATCCCTGTTCTCGTCTCTCCTTATCTGGCCCCCATTTTTGGCTCTTTCTCCTTCTCTCTGCCCTTTTATTTCCTACTCTTTTGCCCCCTCCCCATCCATTTACTCCTAATCTTGCCCCACACTCCTGTCTTTCCTCATTTTTCTCCTCTCCCTGTCTCAGGGTTACGGAGATGGAGTGAGAGTGAGGGGGTCAGGGTGACGGTGATGGAGTGAGTGTGAGGGGGTCAGTATGACGGTGAATGAATGAGTGTGAGTGGGTAAGTTTGACGGTGATGGAGAGAGTGAGTGGGTCAGGGTGACTGTGATGGCGAGAGTGTGAGTGGGTCATGGATGATGGGGGAAATTGGTGCTCAGTTAACACTCCTCTTATCCAAGATCAATTTTAATTATTTCACCAATGGTGTCCTCAAGCCCTTGAATTTGTTGTGTACACCTCTCCACCTCTGTCCTCATGTCCCCCTTTGTAAGACACCCCTTAAAGTCCATTCCCTCGACCAAATTTAGGTCAACTGGCCAAACGGCTCTTAATATGGCTCAGTGTCATATTTTGCTTTATCATACGCTAGTAAAGCTTCCTGGGATTGTATTGGCATGAGGGTCAATAGCCAGAAGATAAATGATTAAGGTCATTAGCAAATGACTGAAACTGAGAAGATAGAGAAACAAGGGTAAATTTGATTCCAAGAGCCTATACAGGTATGATGGGCAGGATATCCTCCTTTTGGGCACTGTGGTTCAATTGACATGTAGTAGAAATTTCCAAATTTTTATTATGTCTGAAATAATTGATTTCACTGGCAATCAATGGTGGGGTGACAATGCACATGTTGTGTGTTCAAGCCAAGTGATGGTTCCAGCATAAGAAATGACCATTCGGCCCTTCATATTCCTGCAACTCAGCTAGTCCTTCTCCAATCACATGGTAATTTTCTTCATGTGTCCTACACTGACTGTGTGACGCAGGTATTGGCTATGGAACTCTTCTCTGCAATTCAGCAAAGTCGCTACTGAGGGCTATGTCCTTTTCAATTTCACCTTGGGGATCAGGAGGCATTTCAGATACACCATCAGGAAAATTGGCATGACGTGTGATTGCTTACTTTCACCAGCAGGTTGTATGGGCTGGAGGGTGTAGGTGACATGGATTAGTATAAAAGATACCTTTGGATGGAGTTGTCATTTTAGATATGACATCAGAAGATACATGCAGGTGATGAAGGTATGTTGGGTTCCAGCTTTTCTATATTTCTTCATTGTCTCTTAAATACTTCAGTACATTGGCTTCAAGCTATCTGAATCTTTTTCCAATTATTCAATGCATTTCTTTTATTCAGAGTGTAAAACAAAGTCCACTTTATAATTAACTTGTTCAGAGATGTTGTGAAACCCCTCTGGAACAGGTGGGTCTTGAACCCAGGCCTCCTGGCACATACCACCACATGTACCACAAGAGTCAGAGTGTATACACTTACATCTGTTCTGATTTGTCCTTTGTATCTTGGGTACAGGATCAGAATTTGCTGTAGCTGTGCAACTCCTGCCATATGTCATCAATCATTGTCTCATCTTAAGCTGAAATACTTCATGCATTAAGTATGGGAGTTGGGATATCATATTGTAGCTTACAGGCCATTAGTTAGGCCACTTTTGGAATACATTGTTAATTCTGGTCTCCCTGCTATAGGAAGGATGTTGTGAAATGTGAAAGGTTACAGAAAAGATCTACAAGGATGTTGCCAGGGTTTGGAGAGTTTGAGCTATTGGGAGGGGCTGAATACGCTAGGGCTGTTCTCCCTGGAGCATCAGGTGCTGAGGGGTGACTTTATAAAGGTTTCTAAAATCATGAAGGGCATGGATAGAATGAATAGACAAGGTCTTTTTTTTTTCCAGAATAGGGGAGCCCAAAATGAGGCTTAAGGTGAGAGGGGAAAAATTTAAAACTGACCCAAGGAACAACTTTTTTTACGCAGAGCGCTGGATGTGTGGAGGTGGTGGTACATTTACAACATGTACCCATCCAGATGCCTTTTACATGAAGGGTTTAGAGTGATAGGGGCCTAATGCTCGCAAATGGGACCAGATTAATTTCGGATATGTGGTCAGCATGGACGAGTTGAACTGAAGGGTCTGTATCTGTGCTGTATGTCTCTGAGTCTACATCTGAACACGCTGAAAGTGAAAGCTGATAACTTAATGGAGTCATTGTGGCATCTAGGACCACTGTGGAGAATAGGAGCAGTAGTCTACCTCATTTACCAATGTGATTGACAGCTTAAGAAAAAAATATAGAGGACGGACTTTGAAGGAAGATGAATGATATCAGGTGACTGTCAAATGTGGTACAGGAATTGGTAGAGAGGGAAAGAAGATTTGGTTTAGATGAGAGGAAAAGGGAAATAAGTCAGAAACTAAAACATTTGGTATTTCTCAGGTTTCCAGCAGCAATTTACCACCTGATGGAACGAGATCATGAATCAACAGTTCAGATGCATTACAACATATCACTGCAGGACATGGGACTTGAAATGAGGTTCTCATGAAAGAAGCTAGTCTAATGACCGCTATCAACTGCTG
This sequence comes from Chiloscyllium plagiosum, assembly GCF_004010195.1. Taxonomy (NCBI): domain Eukaryota; kingdom Metazoa; phylum Chordata; class Chondrichthyes; order Orectolobiformes; family Hemiscylliidae; genus Chiloscyllium; species Chiloscyllium plagiosum. Next base: position 5,996,767 of record NC_057711.1, on the reverse strand, counting down.
CAGTTGTACAAGACATTACTGAGTACAGTTTTAGTCCCCTTGAGAAAACAGTTGTATTCAAAGCAATTCAAAAGAAGTTTACTAGATTGATTCCAGAGATGACTCTTCTATCATGAGGAGAGATTGAACAGTGTAGGCCTATACTCAGTAGAGGTTAGAAGAATGGGAGGAGATCTAGTTGATTTGTAGAAGATGTGCAGTGATTGTAATGAGGTCAACCAGTTTAGATTACACAGAATATGAGTTTGGTGATTGGACCCAATCAGGGACTCCGGCAGTGTCAGAGATTCTGCTCACTCGGAGAGCTGGCTCTGAGGGAGCCAAATCAGTGTTAAGGCCTCTCCATGTGTAAATAAAGGGGTGACTTGGTGATGGGATACCAGCCTCTGGAGCAATTTCAAGATGCTGAAGAGAATTGACAAAGTAGATGTAGAAAGGATGTTTCCTCCAATAAATGAATGAGAGGTCATAGTTTTAGAATAAGAACTAGCAGATTTAAATCACAAATGAGGAGAAATTGCTTCTGTCAAAGGGTTGTGAATCTATGGAATTCATTCCCTGAGTGTGGTGGATGCTGCGCCATTGAGTAAATTCAGGGAGGTGATAGACAGATTTGGAATTAGAGTCGAGAGTGTGTTGCTGGAAAAGCACAGCAGGCCAGGCAGCATCCGAGGAGCAGGAGAATCGACCTTTTGGGCAAGAGCCCTTCATCAGGAATGAGGAATTTTGAATTAGTAATGGCTTGAAGGGTTGTGGAGAGTGAGCAGCAAAGTGGATTTGAGGCCTAGATGAGATCAGCCATGATTGTATCAAATGGCGGAACAGGCTCATGGAGCTGAATAGTCTACTCCTGCTCCTAGTTCTTAAGTTCAGGTCAAGAGATAGGGACACAACCATTAGGTTAGATTCTCTACAGTATGGAAACAGGCCCTTCAGCCTAACAAGTCCACACCGACCCTCCGAAGAGTAACCCAGCCAGACCCATTTCCCTCTGACTAATGCACCTAACACTATGGGCAATATAGCATGGCAAATTCATCTGACCTGCACTTCTTTGTGATTGTGAGAGGAAACCAGAGCACCCAGAGGGGGCCCATGCAGACATGGGAAGAATGTGCAAACTCCACACAGACAGTCACCCAAGGTGGGAATTGAACCCAGGTCCCCAGTGCTATGAGGTAGCAGTGCTCACCACGAGCCACCATGTCACCCACTGTGGCACAGCAGCCTTCTGGAATAAGAAGACACAGTTTAAATTGTTCACTTGCTCAGCTGGGGATGTTCATTAATAATTACCAGGGCATAAATACTTGTAACTATTTAACATAAAGTTCTGCTTCAAGTTTAATATGCAAATCCAGAAAGTTTTTGTTGTTTGTTCATGGGATGTGGATATCACTGAGCCAGCGTTTATTGTTATTAACAGTGACATCAAAATGGTACATTGGAGATTAATAACCTGCTCATATGTCTGCTCCCCTGATTTTCACTGCCGGCTTGTGCGTTAGTAACAGCATTCATTTTTATCACTCTTTATTCATTCAGCAAATTCTGGCTACGTGTCTATTAATATCTGAAAGTATTATTAAGTGTTTCATATTTTCCATCCCCATGAATATGTCATATACCTCAATAAAAATCCTTTTGAAGCTGCATTTTTTTTTCCCAAGCTTAACCACTCCGCCAACATTGTGTGGCTTTGCAGCAGCCAGAAAGGTACAACACAAGACATTCATAAATTGGCCCCTTTAAGAGCCTGTGCACAAAAATAAAATGTACTGCTAATTAAAATAAACTGGCTAGGTGTAAGGAAAATATTTAGAGGGGACATTAAGGTTCAAGGCAGGAGACACTGACCTTTCTGTAACACTAGGTACAGATGTCTTTCGGTCCTGCTTACATCTCAGGCTGGAAGCAGAAGAAATCTAATATTAATGAATTATATCCTGCAAAGCTGCCTGAGGCCAGCCTGTTATTACTCAAGATCATTGCAATCATTATTCGGAGAGAATAGAGATGTTGAAAATACTTATTCAACAGACACTAATGGTTTCATAAAGTGACATAAACTGTAGTTTAGTGCAGCACTTTACCTTCAGTGCTACTTAAACATATCTCTGTTTTGCCTAAAATTCACATTAATTTTCTGCAAGATGCCCAGACTATATTTTTCTGAAACACTTTTATTGCTGCAACACTGATGGGCTCAGATTAGTAAATTGAATTTAGAATTAAGCAGACCATTTAAACCAAAATTCTGCTAGCGTTGCAATTGGTTTATAGCGAACTTTGATTTTTCTAAATGAGACAGCATTAGATAAAAGAGGGTAATTCAGATCTGTTCGCATTCAAAACAGTTGGACTGTTCGGGAAGTTGCAGAAATTAACTGCTTTGAAAAAGATGCACAGAAATTTTGGTTTAAGGCTAAGTCTAGATATGGGTATAAAAGTAAGAGGGACTTTTGCTAAGGTAAAGTTTCCCCACAATTAAGTTGTTCTTAGCTCATTATATTTGTGTAGTTAAAATGTCAGATTTTATAACTGGGATATTCTGAAGCTCACTGGGATCTTCTGGGGCTTCAACAGCCTGGTACCCACTCAACCTCTGCTCCTCACCCCTGGAGATTTCTGAAACTTGGTGGGAACAGTGCCATGATTTAGTGACAGTCTCCTTCGAGGCTCGCCTGAAGGCTAGACAGGAGGAAACAAAAACAGGGAGCTTTGTTTCCAAGGAGACAGCCACGAGACGGTAGGTCACTGGGTGGAAGCAGCCGGGACAGAGGTCAGCTGTTGTGGACAGCTCAAGAGAAGATGGCTCCAGTGCTGCCAGAGGTTGAGTGATATGCTGCGCTGCCAGGGTGTGTATTGTCTGTTCTCAGTGCTGCTTCCTCCTGTGAGTCTGAGTTAACATTGTAAGGTTGCTGCGACAGAGAGCTGGCACATGGATGGCTGGTTGCCAAGCATCTCCATGTAGAGTCATACACTACATAGGTCCTTCGGCCCATTGAGTCTTTATTGCCAAACATATACTGCTACCTGCATTAGTCCAACCTTCCTGCACTAGATCCCCATAGCCTTGAATGCTGTGACACTCTAAGTGTTCACTGAAATCTTTGTTTTTGAAGGTGGTGAGGTTTCCCACCTCAACTACCCTCCCATGCATTGTATTCCAGACCCCACTCCTTATTCCTCGAATCCCCTCTAAACTGTCTGCCTTTCTCTTGAAAATTATGTTTGCTTGTTATTGGCCCTTTGACTAAGGGGCCCGACAACTTTTTATTCACCCTGTACATGCCCCTATAATCTTATACACCTGAACACCCTATACACACAATGACTCATGCAGTCAATGTCTCATTCATTACAGCTATCAATGTGCACTCATGGTACCACAGTGGTCCTGCCTGTCATACATCTATCGTGCTTTATGCTTGGAGTGGGCTTGTTGGTCAGGTCAGGCTTCACCCCCTAACGCTATAAGCATTTCACAATAATAAGCCAGACTGCATATGACTGTGACTTCTCATGAGCTGATAGACATGGTGAATCTTCATCTCTCAACCTGGGAAACAGTTGCAAAAGAAACATATTGATCATGGGCTAAGTAACTGAAGAAGTTTGTACTCTCCAGATCCTGAAGTTCCAATGCAAGGTGATGGTGGATATATAACCAACATCAGTTGGTTATCACAGAATCACCAAAGGGTTATAGACCAAAAGGATGCCATTCAACCCATGTTGGCTGTACCAGTTTGTTAAATAAGCATTGTTACCTCGTGCCAATCTCCTGCTCTATCCCTTTCACCCTATTTTTTTGTATCCGAATAATTATCCAACACTCCCTTGAATGCCTCAAGAAGGGATATTTGAGGAGAAGAGGAGAAATTTCTTGGCCCAGACTGTGGGAAGTCTGAGGAATTCCTTGCCACTGCAAGCGATCAAGGTCAATACGCTGAATGCTTTAGAAAAGGAGTTATATATGGTTCTAGTGGGTAAAGGGATCAAAACAGATGGTCAGCAATCGTCGTTCTCAATGGTGTATTCGAAGGGCTTCTCTGATTTTATTTTTCAATGTTTCGAATTGAACCTGCCTCCACCACATGCAGAGCTTGGAGGAAGAGTCCTCCACATCTGGGACGTGCCTGATATATACTATATGTCGCTGGCTTTGGGGCACGTTTCTTAAATCTGATAAGAGACTGTGCTTGTGAACATAATTTCAGTGGGCTGTGGTGTTCGTAATTATCGTGCCAAGCTCCTGAATGCACACAGGCAAGGTCAGTGAAGTTAATCCACCTGAAATGTTCTGAGAACTTTAATAGCAAACATTTAACCTGCCATGGGCAAAGTGACTTTTACCACCTGCCCGATTTAGTTCCCCTTCCTGCCCTTTGAACAACTCCAGGCAGTGCGGAAAATCTAAGACGTGGAATGCACCGCCTGCTACCCAATAAAATAAAACAAAGAACTGCGGATGCCGGAAATCCAAACGGAAACTTAAATTGCCAGAGAAACGCAGCAGGTCTGGCAGCATCCGTGGAAAGAAAGCAGAGTTAATGCTTCAGGTCCAGTGACCCTTCTCCAGACGAGGGCTCGTCTCACTATTCCTGTGAAGGGCCTTGGGTGATTTGAGTAAGCTTTAAAGGTGTTTTATAAATGAGCTTTGTCCTTTGTCCACTCATATTAGCAAAATTGCAACGCAACACAATGTTTTGGGAATAAATTAAAGAACTAAATGTTAGAGTTTAAACAGACCCTTCAACCCATTTGATATGTTTTTTTTCAGGTTGTTCAATGCATTGATCAACTTTATTCAGTTGGAATGTTGACTTGAATAAGCAGAATGGATCCTGATCCCCCACTCCATTTGATGGATAGCATCTCTCCAATTACAGAGGCCGCCTTGCACTGTTCCTGGTTTTGATCTCCAGTCCGAAGTCATTTTCTTTCATCCTTTGTTAGATTTTTGAGAAATAGTTTGAGACATTTATTCTGATCAATCTAGTTTAATTAGATTGAGATCAGCCTTATAAATTCCGTCAAAGGTGTAATTGTCTATAGTACAGGTCACAGAGTCATTACAGCATAAGTGGAGGTCAATTGGCCCATCAAATCCGTTAGCTTGCTGTGCAGTAGTCCAGTCAGACCTATTTCCTTTGTTGTATCCTCATAACATTACAAGTTAGTTTTCCTTCACTGTTCATTTAATTTCCTTTAGAAATGATTGATCATCTCTGTTGCCATATACTTTATTGGCAGCATGTTCCAGGTTATTTAACTTGCAGCAAAAAAAAGTTCTTCCTTGTATTTCCTGCTCCAAACCTTAAATATGTGAATCCTTGTCTTTATAAAATCATCTAAAGTGAGCCTTCCAGTTCAATGATAACAACAGCAAAAGCTGAGTCCAAAACCTCCAAATGACATTTTTATCCGCTTTTATTTATTATTTGTTCAAAGCATGACTCTTACAACTGTCATGAAGCCGTAGAGATAAACAGTATGGAAACATACCCTTCAGTCCAACTTGTTCACGCTGGTCAGATATCGTAGATTAATCTAGTCCTATTTCCCAGCACTTGGACCATAATCCCTCTAAACCCTTCCTGTTCTTATACCCATCCAGATGCATTTTAAATGTTGTAACCGTACCAGCCTCTACCACTTCCTCAGGCAGCTCATTCTAAACACCCACCACCCTCTGTGTGAAAAACTTGCCTGTTAGGGCACCTCTCACCTTAAACCTATGCCCTCTAGTTTTGGACTCCTCCCACCCTCAGGGGGGAGAAAAAACTTCTCTATTTACCTTATCCATGCCTCACATGTAAACCTCTATAAGGTAAACCTCAGCCTTCAGCAGCCCAGGAAATGTAACCCCAGCCTATTGAGCCTCCCCCTTTTGCTCAAACCCTCCAAACTTTGCCATTGTTAGTTCTGTATTGACATTTAGAGAACAGCATCAATGTAGTGAGACATTCCAAGATGCATCAAACAGTTTCTGACATTGACTGACTGAAACAGCTCCTTGTGCTCAATAAGATGATGTATGTTGGAGAGGCAAAGACATTTTGGAAAGAGATGGTAGTATCATATTAACCCTAACATAAACATTAATGAAAATGCAGCCTTTTGTTTATTCTTGCAATGGGTTTGGGCACAATTTGTTGTCCATTCCTTTGAACTAACTGTATCACCAGTCCATTTCAGAGGACAATTAAGAGCCTGAAGTCGTATGTAGGCCAGACCAGGTAAAAGCATTCAATTTCCTACCCTAATGGGCATTAGAGAACCAGGTAGATATTTATGATCATTCTGACATGGTCAACGTATGTGAGCTTTTTAAATTCTAGATTTTAATTATCTGACATAATGTGATTTAACACTCTCTTCTCCAGAGCATTAGCCTAAGGTTCGGAATTGCAAGCCCAGTGCTATTACCACTACTCCCAGCTCTTTTACTGTAATAATTAGTTACTTAGCTAAATATTGAGGCAAGGCAGAGCCTCCTGTGTAGATCAGGGTGTTTGACGTGAAATCAAGAACCCAGAGGGCTTCCTGATTAACTGAACCACTCAAATTAGAAAGGTTTGTACTGAGTTAGCTCACCTGCACTAGAGCGATAGGCTGCATTGAACTTCAGTTTTTAGATTAGAGTGGTGCTGGAAAAGCACAGCAGGTCAGGCAGCAGCCGAGGAGCAGGAAAAACGATGTTTTGGCCAAAAGCCCTTCATCAGGAATAGAGGCAGGAAGCCTGCAGGGTGGAGAGATAAATGAGATTGGCAGGTAGGACCGGTCATGAGGACAGTGCTGAGCTGGAAGATTGGAACTGAGGTAAGGTGGGGGGAGGGGAAATGAGGAAATTGGTGAAGTCCACATTGATGCCCTGGGATATATTTCCCTCCCCACCCCTTTCCACTTTCCGCAAAGACCGTTCCCTCCCTGACTACCTGGTCAGGTCCACGTCCCCCAACAACCCACCCTCTCGTCCTGGCATCTTCCCCTGCCACCGCAGGAATGGCAAAACCTGCGCCCACACCATCATCCAAGGCTCCAAAGGAGCCTTCCACATCCATCAAAGTTTTACCTGCACATCCACCAATGTAATTTATTGTATCCTTTGCTCCCCATTGGGGAGACTGGACACCTCCTCGCAGAGCGCTTCAGGGAACATCTCCGGGACATCTGCACCAATCAACCCCACCGCCCTATGGCCCAATGTTTCAACTCCCCCTCCCACTCTGCCGGGACATGCAGGTCCTGGGCCTCCTCCACCGCCGCTCCCTCACCACCCGATGCCTGGAGGAAGAACACCTCATCTTCCGCCTTGGAACACTTCAACCCCAGGGCATCAAGGTGGACTTCGCCAGTTTCCTCAACCCCCCCCCCCCCCACCTTACCTCAGTTCCAGCCTTCCAGCTCAGCACTGTCCACCTATTGTACTGCATTGAACTTCAGCAGCAACTGGCTCCTGCAGAAAATGGTGCAACAACAAGAACTAGTGAACACACCAGTGTTCAGTAAGGAGAGCTTGCTTGTCATTGGATGCCTCCAAAACCTGACAGCCCAGCTGCCTAAGGCTTCCAAGAGAATGTGACAAGGATGCCAGGCATCAGTGTAACCTATGAAAGGACAGAGGTTGTCAAGAGATGATCGATGATTAAGAAGAGAAAGCTCAGCATTCTCTTTCAACACAGGGATATTGGTCCTGTTGTCCCAATGTTAACAAGAAGGCTTGGAGGAGAATCAGGAATGGACCAGGTTTGAAATAATCGGCTCCTGACCAGCATGGATAGCGGGCAATTTCCGACCTTACTGCAATGTCAACCCTTTAAGGATGTCCCATTTTTAATTTATTTTTTAAACTCTGTAAGGTCATGCAACTACTTTTATTCTTGGGCTGCATCCCAAAAATTGTACCACGGTACAATATCAAGGTAAACTTGCAGGTTGAGTCAGTAGTTAGGTTGGCAAAACAATGATGGCATTGATTTTGAGCGGACTTGAATATAAAAGCAGGGATGTACTCTCAGGCTCTATAAAGCTCTGGTCAGACCATATTTGGAATATTGTGCACCGTTTTGTCCCCAAATCTCAGGAAGGATGTACTGGCCCTGGAGCATGTTCAGAGGTGATTCATGAGAATGGTCCCAGGAATAAAAAGCTTAACATATGAGGAATATTTGAGGACTCTTGTATTTATACTCGATGGAGTTTAGAAGGATGAGGGGAGATCTAATTGAAACATTCAGAATACTGAATGGCCTGGACAGAGTGAGTGTTGGGAAGTTCTCTCCATTGGTAGGAGAGACTAGGACTCGAGGCACTGCCGTAAGAGTAAAGAGAAGACCTTTTAGAACTGAGATAAGGAGAAACTTCTGTAGCCATAGTTAGGTTGGCAAAACAATGATGGCATTGATTTTGAGCGGACTTGAATATAAAAGCAGGGATGTACTTCTCAGGCTCTATAAGGCTCTGGTCAGACCATATTTGGAATATTGTGCACCGTTTTGGGCCCCAAATCTCAGGAAGGATGTACTGGCCCTGGAGCATGTTCAGAGGTGATTCATGAGAATGGTCCCAGGAATAAAAAGCTTAACATATGAGGAATATTTGAGGACTCTGTATTTATACTCGATGGAGTTTAGAAGGATGAGGGGAGATCTAATTGAAACATTCAGAATACTGAATGGCCTGGACAGAGTGACTGTTGGGAAGTTCTCTCCATTGGTAGGAGAGACTAGGACTCGAGGCACTGCCGTAAGAGTAAAGAGAAGACCTTTTAGAACTGAGATAAGGAGAAACTTCTGTAGCCAAAGAGTGGTGAATTGCCTCAGAAGGCTGTGGAGGCCTGGTCTTTGAGTATATTTAAGACAGAGATAGGATCTTGAGTATCAACGGTTTTGGGGAGAAAGCGGGATAATGGGGTTGAGAAACTTATCAGGCATGATTGAATGATGGAGCTGACTCGATGGGCTGAATGGCCAAATTTCGGCTCATGTGTCTTACAGCACTATAACAAGACAGAGTCAAGAGTGTGGTGCTGGAAAAGCACAGCAGGTCAGGCAGAGGGATACTCCTGCTCCTCAGATGCTCCCTGACCTGCTGTGCTTTTTCCAGCACCACATTCTTGACTCTGATCTCCAGCATCTGCAGTCCACTTTCGCCAATAAGAAGACAGGCATTGTAAAAGCTTTTCACTGTATTTCTACAATAGCGTACATGTGACAAAATAGGATATTAGATTGCATTGCAAGAGCACAAGTAAAGACAGAAGACCACATATTCACTAGGTCCGACATCAGTCAGTGTGAAACAAAGACTCAGGCGAATGTTGGGTGGAATGAAGGGGTTATAATCAGTGTTGGAAACTTATGCTCCTTTTGTATTAATCTCAGTGTAGGATTTCAGGTACTAATTGAATGCCACTACATGGTGATAGCTGTCAGACTGAATTCATTTCTCTCTTTCAGACATTAAATCAAATGAAACGTTGTGCTGATCCAAGATGTTAGTTTCTATTAACGTATTGCATTCTCACATTTGTGAGCTGTCGTCTTCAGTGTGTACAGATTGTGCAGTCCCTGATTTCTTTTGATGTCGTAGGTCATAAACATATGGCTAAAGTCATTTATCAACAGTTGGACTTTAATCACTTGACTTTATTGGCAACATTACAGACTATAATTGCACACACACAGACACACAATTATTGTTCCAATGGTAGCATATATGGACTGTCTATAACTTCCATCATCTGACTTTAGTACTTGAGACCTTCTTAGACTAAAGTGTTGTTTTTTTCCCAAGAGGACACGTGCTGACCTAAAATGGCCATTGTGGTCACCTGAGCAGGTTAAGCCAAGCCCTTGAAACTATCAGTCTGGATCACCTGAGCTGAAATTATCATTGTTTTGAAAGACATTTAAACTCCTATAATCTGTATTTCTTGGTTAATTCACACCTTTCTGGATGTTCCACATTGGAATGAAAGAATGCCAATCCTACAGCTTGAAAAACCAGTAATACTAAACACCAGAATCCACAGAGCAGGTATTTTTTTAGGCAACAGTTTTTGAGCTGGGGAAAGAAATATTAATTGGTAGCATACAGAAACTGGAAGCCTCTCTCTCTCTATCTTTCTCAACACCAAAAAGCAGCTTAGAAAGAGAACCATTTGTTGTGAACTTTGCAAACTTTGCCACTGCTGAAGAAACAAATCAACAGCTAAACAGTAAGGACTCAGATCATTCTCACACTTCCAGAACTTTAAGCTATAATTGCCTTTATTTTCTGGACACCATTCCCCACTTTAAATAAAGTGTATCACTTATTCGTGTGTGTGTGTGTGTGATGTTGCATTTTTACAAATTTTTTCAGGATTAACAGATAGTGGAATACTTCATTCATTAAAAAATCACTTTGTAATTTGATTCCTTCATTTTGATCTGTTATTTACTGTTATTTATATATTAATGGGGTGAGAGTGACTGTCCTTGACATCAGGCAGCCTTTGCCTGTGTGTGGCATCAAAGAGTCACACCAAAATTGGAATCAATGGGAATCAGGCATCATTCCTGGCACAAATAAAGGTGATTGTCATTACTGGATGTCAATTCAGGACATCTCTACAGGGGTTCCTCAGGACCAAACATCTTTAGCTGCTTCATCACTAGCATAAGGTCAGAAGTGCAGATATTTGCTGATGATTGCACAATGGTCAACATTTGTGACACATCAGATACTGTCTTGGCAGAAAATCCTTGGGTAATGTCTGAGCATGAGCTGATTAATGGCAAATGACGTTTGCACCACACAGTACCAGGTGATAACCATTTCTTGCGGGAGATTCTAAGCGTTCCTCTTTGATGTTCAATAGCATTGCCATTGCTGAATCCCCCTCTGTCAACATCCTGGCATTACCATTGATCAGAAACTGAGCTGGACTATCTGCATGAATACTGTTGGCTCAAGAACAAGTCAGAGTCTAAATTCTGAAGTATGTAACTCACCTTTTCCCTGTGAAATGGCTTTCCAGTCATTACAAGACACAGGTTAGGAGTGTGATGGAAACCCTGTCCTTATGTGGATGAATGCAGCTTAAGAAGATTGACAGTGCCTGGTTCACTGTTAGCCTTCGGGAAAAGAAATCTGCTGTTTTTTAGTCTGGCTGACATGTAACTCCAGGCCTACGGCAAAATGGTTGGCTCTTTATCGATTCAAGGCCGTCTCAGGATGAGCAACAAATGCCAGCATTTCCAGTGAAGCCCAATCTCATGCAAGAATCAAAAAGCCATCCAAAACAAAGTCACCCACTTGATTGGCACCACAGTCTCCACCTTCACCATTCACTGCCTTCAGCACGACGAAGCCCTGTGTACCATCTGCAAGGTGTACTCCAACAACTCACCAAGGCTTCTCTGATACCGCATTTCAAACCTACCATCTCTTACACCTTGATGCATGGGAACATCACCACTGTCAAACATATTCCAAAAAAAGTTATAAATATATCAATTAGGAGCAGGAGTAACACGGTGGCTCAGTGGCTAGCATTGCCTCACAGCACCAGAGACCCGGGTTTGATGCCAGCCTAGCGTGACTGTATGGAGTTTGCATATGCCTCTGGGTGCTCTGGTTTCCACCCATAGTCCAAAGATGTGCAGGTTAGGTGGATTAGCCATGGGACGTGGAGGGTTATGGAGATAAAGCAGGTGGGTGGATCAGGGTGGCATGCTTTGGAAGTTTGGTGTAGACCTGATGGGCTGAAGGATCTGCTTCCACACTGTGGGCAATCTATGAATAAGCTACTAGGCCCTTTGAGCCTGCTCCAGGGCTGTTCTGATTACCATACATTTCCACCTACCCCCGATAATCTCTCCTCCTCACTTATCAAGAATATATCTACCTCTGGCCTTAAAGCTATTCAAGGGCTCTATTTCTTCCACCTTTTGAGGAAGAAAGTTCAGACTTTTTTTATTGGGGAAAGAATTCTCCTCATCTCTACCATATATGGGTGACCCCCTTCTTTTTAATCAGTGACCCCTCGTCCATATGCACCTTTTAAAGTTCTTTGTCCCCGTTTTTATTTTGCAGACTGCCTTCCTTTATTCTACTAACTTTCGAACATGTTACCTACATTTTAACAGATTTTTTTTTTCTATTTTCTAATGCAGTTTTGTATAAAGGAATTATGGTTGTCTCTGTTCTTATCTCCATTTCTAATTCTGATTTGAACTGGATTCCTTTACAATAACACTCAATTTCCTTCAGCCTTGTAACCACTCAATTACTGGAGTGTGATTAATTTTCTTCTAAGCACTCTTGGTCATGCATGCATGAAATGCTTCTTTCTCTTGTCTCTCATTTGTTATCTTTATGGTGGCAGTTTGTGTTGTTGTTTTGTTTGTATTTATTGCACATCTTGTAACCGATGTCATGATTCCTTGTAGGAACTGCTACAGAGCATCTGTGACTTCACTTCCACATCAGTATTTTCTCCTTCGGGCACTGCAGTCAGCACAGGGCTTCACTGATTAACCCTTATGCAATGCGGACTCAGCCATCTCCTGCCCACAGAGACCCAGAAAGATGCTTTACTTACCTTCCCATTCAGCTCCCAATATCCACCATCCATCAACTTGAACTTGTCAAAACTCTGCCTGCATCCTGATGCACACCACATTCCATTCACAGAAAAATAGAAGATGGGAGCAGGATTACGCTGCAGGGTTTGCATATTCTCTCCATGTCTTTGTAGGGTGCTCTGGTTTCCTCTCATAGTTCAAAGGTGTACCACGACACGAGGTTACGGTTCAACAGGTTTATTTGAAATCACAGGCGGCGTGGATGAAAGAGCAGTGCTCAGAAACTTGGTGATTTCAAAAAAACCTGTTGCACTATTGAGTCGAAAAGTATGGTGTTGGAGCACAGCTCTAGCATCTACAGTCCTCACTTTCAGATGCTGCTGGACTATAACCTGGTGTCATGTGACTTCTGACTTTGTCCACCCCAGTCCAACACTGTCACCTCCACATTAAAGGTTTGCAGGTGTGGGTTGATTGGCCATGCTAAATTGCCCCATAGTGTTCAGAGATGTGCAGACAAGGTGGATTAGCCATTGTACATATGAGGTTATAGGGAAAGGATGTGGTGCTGGGTCTGTGTGGAATGTTCTTCAGAGGGTTGTTTTTTTGATTAGATTAGTTACAGTATGAAAACAGGCCCTTCGGCCCAGCAAGTCCACACCGACTCTCCGAAGAGCAACCCACCAAGACCCATTCCCCTGTATTTACCCCTTCACCTAACACTGTGGGCAATTTAGCACGGCCAATTCACCTAACCTTCACATCTTTGGACTGTGGGAGGAAACCCACGCAGACACGGGCAGAATGTGCAAACTCCACACAGACAGTTGCCCGAGGCGGGAATTGAACCGGGTCTCTGGCACTGTGAGGCAATAGTACTAACCACTTTGCCACTGTGCCATGTGGACTCAATGGGCTGAATGGCCTCTTTCTGTGCTGTAGGGATTCGATGATTCTACAAGCCAAATCTGTTCTTTGACCCTGCTCTGCATTCAATATAGTGATTGCTAATCACCAAACTCCGCATTCAACCAGCACTCCTGTACTCACTGGTTTACATTGCCTTCCTGTCCAGTCATGAATTGAATATAAAGTTGTCACCCTTGCCTTCAAATCTCTCCGAAGTCTTGTTCCTCCCTAGTCTCCTCAATCTTTCAGGCTTTCTGGGTTTGTTTAGTTCAGCCAGTTGCAGCTCTCTGATTTCCAACTCTCTACCATTCACAGTTATGAAGCTGTCTGTTTCATTCTGGAATTCCTTCCCTAAACCTCTTCATTTCCCTGCCTTGCTTTCTTCTTGTAAGACCCTCCTTATCATCAAACGCATTGATCAATCCTTTCCTGGCCTAATACCTTTTAGTGGGTCTCAGTATCAAATCTTGCTTGACAGCACACTGACTGTGAGAAATTAAGTGTGCAGTGCAATTGCACATTGTTGTTGACTGACAAACATTGATCAGGACATTGACAGAAGTCCCCTCATTAGACAAAACACCGAAAGGAAACTATATATTATTCAAGTCCTTGGAAACACTTAGATATACAGATAGATGGCTGACACCCTTCCCATGAGAAGATAAAATGAAACATCACAGGGAAGCCACAAAGGAATATAGACGGTTTGAGTGAGGGTGTGATGTCTTGTAATGCGGAAAAATGAGAGATTGTCTATTTTGGCAGGAATAATTTAAAAAAAGCCGCATATTATCGAAATGGCGAGAGATTTTGGTGCTGTGAAGTGCAGGAGGATATAGGTGACCCAGTGCATGAATCGTAAAAGGTTAGTTAGTATGCAAATACAACAAGTAATTAAGAAAGCTAATGGGATGTTAATGCTTATTGCAAGTGGAGTTGAATGCAAAAGTGGGGAGATTATGCTTCCGTTACAAAGTATAGTGAGACCACATCCGGAATGCTGTGTAGTGTATTGGTAACTTCATTTTAAGAAGGATATAAATGCGTTAGACAACACAGGACAGTTTAGCACAGGAATGGACCTTTCAGCCCATGATGTTGTGCTGAATGTGACACCAAATTAAACCAATCCCTTCTGCCTGCCCTTGGTCCATATCCCTTCATGCCTTCAATATTCATGTGCTTATATAAAAGTCTCTTAAATGCCCCTAACATATCTGCCTCCACCACTACCCTGGCAGCATGTTCCAGACTCCTTCCACTCTTTGTGTGGAAAAAAAAGCTTATCCCTCACATCTCCTTTGAACTTGCCCCCTGACCTTAAATGGATGCTCCCTCGTATTAGACATTTCAACTCTGGGAAAAAGATTCTGATCATCGACCCTATCTATGTATCTCATAATTTTATAAACTTCCATCAAGTCTCCCCTCAGCCTCTGTCACTCCAGGAAAAAAAAACGGAGGTCTTTCTAGCCTCTTCTTATAGCTCGTAAACCTCTTCTGCAGGCACCCTGTCTCTACTCCTGATGAAGGGCTTTTGCCCGAAACATCAATACTCCTGCTCCTCGGATGCTGCCTGACGTGCTATGCTTTTCCAGCACCACTCTAATCTATACTTTGCTAATAGCCAGACTGGGCAAATTGTCTTATGAGAAAGGGTTGGACAGGCTGTGTGTATATTCACTGGAGTCTGATTGAAATATACAAGACCCAGAGGTGTATTGACAAGATGGAAGTGGAAGGGATATAAGGCTAAGGAAGTCTCTCCCTGAAAATGCAGTGAAACAGAGTCTTTGAATATTTTCAAGGTAAAGAAAGATTCCTGATCTGCGAGGGGATGAATGGTTAATGGGGATGGGGAGTAATCAGATCAACCATGATCTTATTGAATAACGAATGCCGAGGGCTGAGTAGCCTAATCCAGTTCCATCTGGTCATACGTAATTCGCTGTTGGAAAACGTAATCTTCAAAAAAACTGCAGGATATTCAACGCTTTTAACTTCCTGGTTGGCTGTCCGTTGGAATGCTTCAGTACAATTGGTGCAGCCAACCCAGCTTTCTGCTGTGCACCTCAAAGTCTTTTGCCCTGGAGCCAGATTTAAACTGCCACTGGGAAAGGGGAAGTCTATTCCAGAGATCACTGGGGACTCTGTTTTCTGTCAGGAGACAGATATTAGGGATCAAACCCGTGTTGTGTTTCTATCTCGCCAGTGTCATTTTATGGGGCCCAGGTCATTTTTGGGCTTTGACACAAGTCTCCTAACTGCTTTGCCAAAGCTGAAGGTGGCATCAGAGAGAGGCTGACACTGGACTGGGCATTTGGATCTTTAGCTGGATGTATGGAAAGCATCGAGATGCTTCAAATATAACAGGTAGCACGCTGGTTTGGTGGTTAGCACTGCTGCCTCACAGCGCCAGGGACCTGGGTTCAATTCTAGTCTTGGGTGACTGTCTGTGTGGAGTTTTCACATTCTCCCTCTGTCTGTGTGAGTTTGCTCTGGTTTCCTCCCACAACCCAAAGATGTGCAGGTTAGGGTGGATTGGCTACACTAGGGTGGATTGGCCCATGGTGTTGCATTATTCAGAGGGAAGTGGGTCTGGGTGGGTTACTCTTTGGAGGGTCAATGTGGACTTATTGGGCCAAGTGGTCTGTTTCCACACTGTAGGGATTTTATGGCAACTGAATAAAATTGATTTAAAATAATTTCAAATGTATCTTGAAAGTATTCTGAATTTTAAATTGGCCTGTTATGTCATCTGTGTCAGGACTATTGCTGTGGAACCTGCTTGGATCTACGTTAATCTGAATTTTCATTGCCGCAAGATGGGAGTCAATTGCACCGTTAAATTCTTTTTTCTGCTTAATAAGAGAAAGAAAATCTTTTATTTGTGTCAGTCTTTCCCCTTGTATGTTAGACGCCTGGGCACTTCGCACCTTGAAATCATTTGTTGGAATGCGTTTGGAAAGTAAGCTGTGGGGAATTCAGAACTGGAGGAGCGCAGGGCATTTGGAGGCTGGAGGAGGTTATTAAGATGGGGAAATATTTCAACATAATGGAGAGACTTTTAAAATTAAAGTGTTGTTGGAATGGGAGCCTCTGCCGATCAATGAGGATCGAAGTGATAGATGATTCAATTTCGGATCAGATGTCACAAGACACCAGGTTATAGTCCAACAGGTTTACTTGAAGTCACAAGCTTTCGGAGCGCTGTTCCTTCATCAGGTGAAGTCAGGTGAAGAGTTCACCTGATGAAGGAGCACCGCTCCAAAAGCTTGTGACTTCAAGTAAACCTGTTGGACTATAACCTGGTGTCGTGCGGCTTCTGACCATGTCCATCCCAGTCCAACACCAGCACCTCCACACCGTAGATCCCTTGAGTTTGGAGATGGGCAGCAGAGTTTCAGATGGAGCTCAAGCTTATAGCAGGTAGAATATGAGTAACTATTGTGACAGGATGCAGTAAACCTTCCTGACGGCCTTGCTGAACTCTCTCCATTAAACCTGCATGCAGCATCTGTTGCACAAACCTATGTCTACCAGCATTAAATTCATTCTCTCACATTCATGCAGAGTTGGAAAAGTCCTCCTTTTCCATCAGTATGAGCTCTATGGGACAATATCAACCAAATATACAGAGGAACCTCTTATTCGAACGAGCTGGGTGGGCAGTATTTCGTTCGGATAATTGATTATTCGGTCAATTGATTCAATGCCTCTCCTCTGGAGCTCGGAGTTTTCTGAAGTTTCCTTTTCCCTCGCTCTGCCTGCCTTGCTCCCTCTCTTTGTCTCGATTTATTTCTGAGCAGACACACACTTGTGTGTAAGGGACCTGCAGCGTTGCTGAAGCCCCCCAATGCAATCAGTTCAACGAGATTGACACAGTAAGCACTTGCTAAGGCTAATCCCTGTTCAGGAGACTAGGCGGCAGCACACTGAGCAAGAGTCCCCATCCACCCACCCTATCCACTGTCCGCTCCCTTACCCATCCAACCCTTTATCCGTCCGCACTCACCCCTACTGCTGCCTTTGCTGGGTGAGTCTCCAATAGCATGTACACACACACAACCTCTTACTGCAGCTTTTTGACAGGTTCCACCTCTGCCCTGTACAGGACAATGTTGGAGAGATTATCTGGGGCGGAGGGGGATTAGGATACACCCCTGTGTAGAATGCGAGGGAAAGTGTGGGGAGAGAGAGAGTGGACAGGTGGTCAGTCATTTGGAGATGGTGCCTATGCTCCCATTGATGTCCGGGACTGTTCTCTGCAGCATTTCAATAAGCTGAGTTTGTTTTTAATCATTGTAAACAAAAGGCACGTTTGGTTTGGAAACACCTCTTTGATATAATGTTTCTATCGGGACCTTGAGATCTTCATTGGATAATCCAATACTCAGATAATTGAGGTTCCTCTGTATTTTCAACATTGGAAGGGTAGTTGGCTGTTTAATTTTTACACAGTAGAATTCATTTTCAGCACAAAAATGTTGGGCTCAGTGTCTTGTTTTTGGCTGTTATATTTGTATGGATCTTATGACAAAGTCACTACTGACAAAATTAGGATGCCAGTTAATACATTTTTATAATAAAAACAAGATCTGGAGCTTAGAACTGAGAATAGCTCATTATGATTGTCAGAAACATGATAATGGCAAGAAACCTGAAATATTTCTGACTACAGATTGAAGAGAGTTTCTTTAATCTGAGTAGTGGTATCACAAGTACTTGAAAGTGATTAAAGATTTGCTGGTTGAGCAAGATTTTCATTTACATTTCACCAGGAGTCGGGGTGAACTTTGAATCACTCAGAGCTTCCTTTACACAGTGTGACTTGAATCCTTGGTGGTATAGATTTCAGTTCATGTTTATTCCATTAGTTGTGCAAGAAACTCAATTATTCAGCTCTTGGATGCACAGGATCTGAATTGCTGATCTAGTCATTGTAAATCATGCAGGGCTACGCATTGATCAAATTTAGAATTTAAATACCCTTCATTCAAAAATCAAAAGCAGACTTGTACGCAAAGACTTATACAATGCCTTTCATGACCTTATGATCTGTCCAAGTGCATTGTAACTAGTAAAGTAACTTTGAAGCGTTAGTCACGATTGTAAAGTGGGGAATATTGTGCTGTTTTTATATGGAGAAAGGTCTCATAAACAGAAGTGAGACAAAGGACCAGGTATTGTGTTTATTTTGTAGCACCAATTGACGCATAATTGCTGTTCAGAACTCCCCCACTCTTTGTACTGTGCAAGCTTCAATATTCACCTGGGACTGCAGGTGTGCCCATGGTTTAACATCTCATCAGAAAGATGGTAAACTCAATAGGATAGCACTACACAGCATCAGCCTGCAAACTATGCTCATGTCAACATGGCTTTGTGCGTGGGAAATCATATCTCACAAACTTGATTGAGTTTTTTGAAGAAGTAACAAAGAGGATTAATGAGGGCAGATCAGTTGATGTGATCTATATGGACTTCAATAAGGCATTCGACAAGGTTCCCCAAGGGAGACTGGTTAGCAAGGTTAGATCTCATGAGGAGAACTAGCCATTTGGATACAGAACTGGCTCAAAGGTAGAAGACAGGGTGGTGATGGAGGGTGGTGTTTTTCAGACTGGACATCTGTGACCAGAGGTGTGGCACAAGGATCAGTGCTGGGTCCACTACTTTTCGTCATTTATATAAATGATTTGGATATGAATGTATGAGGTATAGTTAGTAAGTTTGCAGATGACACTAAAAGTGGAGGTGCAGTGGACAGCGAAGAAGGTTACCTCAGATTACAATGGGATCTTGATCAGATGGGCCAATGAGCTGAGAAGTGGCTGATGGAGTTTAATTTGGATAAATGTGAGGTGCTGCATTTTGGAAAAGCAAATCTTAGCAGGACTTGTACACTTAATGGTAAGGTCCTAGGGAGTGTTGCTGAACAAAGACCATGGAGTGCAGGCTCATAGCTTCTTGAAAGTGGAGTCGCAGGTAGATAGGATAGTGAAGAAGGTGTTTCGCATGCTTTCCTTTATGGAGTTCAACCTGGATAAATGTGAAGTGATGCATTTTAGAAGGTTGAACTTGAAAGCTGAGTACAGGATTAAAGACAGGATTCTTGGCAGTGTGGAGGAACAGCGGGATCTTGGTGTGCAGGTACATAGCAACATGAATTTGACTGGGACAACACTACCATTATAGGGCAAGCCAAACAAAGAACAGCCAGGGAATTCCTAGAAGCATGACACTCATCCACAAACTCCATCAACAAACACATCGACCTGGACCCAATATACCGGCCACTACAGCGGACAGCTGAAACTGACAACCGGAAGCGACAGGGACAGGCCACTATAAATGCCGAAGGAAACACCACAGAAGCGCTTCACAAGAGGCTCCCAAGCACTGAGGATGTCACCTAGACAAGGTACGAAACGTTTGCAACAAAACTTCCAGCTCGGCAAACAGAACCACAACAACGAGCA
>NC_057711.1:5957597-5976594 GCF_004010195.1 Chiloscyllium plagiosum | reverse complement strand
AAACGAGGGGTCATAGTTTTAAGCTGTTTGGCGGAAAGTATAGAGGGGATGTCAGAGGCAGGTTCTTTACGCAGAGAGTTGTGGGAGCATGGAATGCATTGCCAGCAGCAGTTGTGGAAGCAAGGTCATTGGGGATATTTAAGAGACTGCTGGACATGCATATGGTCACAGAAATTTGAGGGTTTGTACATTAGGTTTACCTTACATGAGGATCAATGGCTGGCACAACATCTATGTTCTATGTTCTATTGAGCATAGGAGTTGGAGGTCATATTGCAGCTGTACAGGACATTGCTTAGGCCACTTTAGGAATATTGCATACAATTCTGGTCTTCCTCCTTTCGGAAAGATGTTGTGAAACTTGAGTAAATATTTACAAGGATGTTGCCAGGTTTGGAGGATTTGAGCTATAGGGAGAGGTTGAATAAGCTGGGGCTGTTTTCCCTGGAGCGTCGGAGGCTGAGGGGTGACCTTATGGAGGTTTATAAAATCATGCGTGGATAGGGTAAATAGACAAAATCTCTTCCCTGGTGTGGGGGAGTCCAGAACTAGAGGGCATAAGTTTAGGGTGAGACGGGAAAGATATGAAAGAGACCTAAGGGATAATGTTTTCATGCAGAGAGTGGTATGTGTATGGAATGAGATGCCAGAGGAAGTGGTGGAGACCAGTACAATTGCAACATTTAAAAGGCACCTGAATAGGTATATGAATAGGAAGGGTTTGGAGGGATATGGGCCAGGTGCTGGCAGGTGGGACTAGATTGGGTTGGAATATCTGGTCGGCATGGACGGGTTGGACCGAAGGGTCTGTTTCCATGCTGTACATCTCTATGACTCTATGACTGGAGAAGAGTGATCCTAATTGAGTCACGTCTAGTGCCACATTCACATCGGGTCTGCAGACTGGAGTACTGTGTCCAGTTCTGGTATTATAGGAAGGATATTATTAAGCTGGAGTGGATTCAGAAAGATGTTGCCAGGTATGAAAAGTGTCTGTTGTAAAGGAAGGCTGGGACTTTTTTCAGTGGAGCAAAGGAGGTTGAGTGGTGACCATGCAGAAGTTTATGAAATCATGAAGGATATATATAGGGTTAATGGCAATTGTCTTTTCCCTCGGATGGCAGACTTCAAGACTAGGGGGCACATTTTTAAGGTGTGAGGAGATAGATTTAAAAAAGACATGAGGACAAATTTTCTTTTACACAGAGGGTAGTTTGAGTGTTAGAATGAGTTTCCTGAGGAAGTGGTTACAGTTACACCATTTAAAAGATAAGTACGTGAATAGGAAGGGTTTGGAGGGATGTGGGCCAGGAGCTGGCAGGTGGGACTAGTTTTAGTTTGGGATCACGTTTGGCATGGATTAGTTTGACCAAAGGGTCTGTTTCTGTGCTGTATGACTCTATGACATGGGATTAGATACACAGTGCAGCATTTTGGGCTCTTTAAGATCAAACCACACTGAAAGTCTCATGCCTAGGCTGCAATACCATAAGTACTAAGAGGAGCATGGAACTATGAGTACAAAAACTAACTTACCTCAGGGACTCATGGCCTGGTATCCAGGGAGTGGAGTCAGAGGGAAGAGGAGCAGACTGAACACTGAGAGTATAAAACTAACTTAACTCTGGGATTTGCGGCCTTGGAAGCAGACTCAGAAGGAGAAGTACACAGAGTAACTGAAGCCAAACTGAAAAGGTGGCATCACAGGAGAGCTGTGACCTGTTATGAAATCTGTCCTGAATTTGAAAAAGAAACCTGCAAAACCAATTCTTAAATTAATTAACTAACTCTAGATTAACTCAAATGAATTAACTAATTGGAGATTAACTAACTAATAACTGAATTACCTAAGTAGAGATGGCTGGACAGGTGATGTGTTGTCTGGTGTGGGAGCTGCTGATCCCATTGCAAACTGCAGTTACTGCATCTGCAGCAAGGGTTGGTTGCTGCAGGAACTTGGGCTCGGAAATGATGAGCTGGATTCTGAGGGGAAGAGTTACCTGGACGCATTGTTTCAGGAGGTGGTCACACCCGGTAGATTAAGTACCTCAGATTCGGTCAGTGGTCAGGGACAGAAGGGTGTGACTGCAACGGAGGCAGGTAGAGGGATCCTGTATCCAGGAACGGAGGAGCCTCAGCTCTTGACCTTGTCCAACAGATATGAGGTACTTCCTCCCTGTGAGGATGAGGAACAGGGCTCTAGGGAGCATAAGCCAGCTGACCACAGCACCAGGTACCGGAGGCCATTCAACAGCGGGTAACAAACAGACAAGTGGTAGCTGTAGGGTATTGTATAATTAGGGGAATAGATAGTATCCTCTGTAACCAGGATCAAGAGTCCTACATGGTATGTTGCCTGCTCTGTGCCAGGGTGAGGGACATCTCTGACCAGCTTGTCAGGATATTGGAGAGGGAGGGAGAGAATCCAGTTGTTATGGTCCACATCGGGACAAACCGTATAGGCAAGGGAAGAGGACCTGTTTGGAGCTAGGAACTAAATTAAAGAACAGGTGTTCAAGGATTATAAACTCTGGATTACTACCCAGGCCACGTGCAAATTGGCATAGGGATGTGAGAAAAGGGAGGGTAAACACATGGCTAAAGGATTGTGCGAGAAAGAGGGGTTCCATTTGATGGGGCATTGACATCAGTATTGGAACAGGAGGTATCTGTACAATTGGGACAGTCTCCACCTGAACTGAGCTGGGACCACGGTTGCGTGAAAGGGATAAATATGGTGGTCAACAGGAATTTCAACTACAAAGTGGAAGGGGGAAGGGGAAGGTAAAACTCCACAAAGTATAATGGCTAACGGGAAACAAAGCAGCAGGTTAGTGTGGGATGGATTCAACTGCATTGAAAGAAGTTAAAATAAAGGAGAACTCAGGAGCAGTTAATAACGTCTCCAGGACACAAAATAGGACAGTGTCTGGAAAGGGTTAGGAATTCAGCTTCAAGCACACCAGATAAAGGGATGACAATGAGAAGAGGGGCAGTAAATAAGGACTGAAGGGGTTGAATCTGAGGACATGCAGTGTGAGGAATAAGGTAAATGAGCTTGTGGAGCAGACTGGAATTGGCAGGTATAGTGTGGTGGGCGTCATGGAGACTTGGCCGCAAGGGGGTTCAGGACTGGGAGCTAAATATCCAAGGATATACATCCGATCGAAAAGGCACGCAGGTGGGTATAGGGGGTGGGGCTGCCTGATTAGTAAGAAATGAAACTAAATCGATAACAAGAAATCATGTTGGGTCAGATGATGCAGAATCTGTGTGTGTAGAGTTGAGGAACTGCAAAGGTGAAAAAAGACATAGAGTTATGCACAAGCCTCCAAACAGTACTCAGGATGTGGGACACAGGATACACGAGGAGATGGAAAGGAAAGGTTACGGTGATCTTGAGGGATTTCAATATGCAGGTGAACTGGGAAAATCGGGTTGGTAGTGGATTGCAAGAAAAGGAGTTTGTGGAGTATCTACAAGATGGTATTTTGGAGCAGCTTGTGGTGGATCCCATTAGGGAACAGGCAATTCTGGATTTAGTGATGTGCAGTGAGGCAGACCTGATAAGGGAGCATAAGGTGAAGTAACCCTAAGAAGGCAGTGACCATAATATGATGGACTTTACTCTACAATTTGAGAGGCAGAAGCTGGAATCTGATGTAATAGTATTACATTTGAATAAAGGCATCAACAGAGGCATGAGGGTGGAGCTGAGCAGACTGAGCCTAGCTGGAAAGTTGGTGGAACAGCAATGGCAGGAGTTTCTAGAGGTAATTCGGGAGAGACAGCAAGAATTCATCCCTAGGGGGAAAAAGGAGCGTACTAAAGGGAGGGTGAGGCAACCATGCATGACAAGGGAAGTCAGCAACAGCATAAAAGCAAAAAAGAGACCATATTCTGTGGCAAAGGGCAATGGGAAGCCAGGGGATTGGGAAGTCTACAAAGACCAACAGAGGACAACTAAAAATGCAATAAGGAGGGAGAAGATTAAATATAAGTACAGTGTGGGCAAGTGTGAGGTCATGCATGTTGGTAAGAAGAATAGAGGCATGGACTATTTTCTGAATGGGGAGAAAATTCAGAATTCTGTAGTGCAAAGAGACTTGTGAGTCAGTAGTTAGGAAGGTAAGTGCAACGTTGGCATTTATTTCAAGAGGACTTGAATACAAAAACAGGGATATTCTTCTGAGACTTTATAAAGCTCTGGTCAGGCCACAGTTAGAATATTGTGAGCAATTTTGGGCCCCATACCTTTGGAAGGATGTACTGGGCCTGAACCGGGTCCAGAGGAGGTTAATGTAAATGGTTCCAGGAATTAAAGGCTTAGCATAAGAAGAATGTTTGAGGACTCCTTGTATAAACTCAGAGTTTAGAAGGATGATGGGGATCTAATTGAAATTTACAGAAGACGGAATGAGTGGATGTTGCCAGGACTTTTGCACTAGCAGGAGAGATGAGGATCTGAGGGCACAGCTTTGGAGTAAATGGAGGATCCCTTAGAATGGAAATGAAGAGAATCGTCTTCAGCCAGAGAGCAGTGAATCTGTGGAATTCAATGCCACAGAAGGCTGTGGAAGCCAGGTCATTGAGTATGTTTTAGACTGAGATAGAATAGGTTCTTGATTGTCAAGAGGATCAAAGGTTATGGGGCAAAAGCCAGAGAATGGGGTTGAGAAACTTATCAGCTATGATTCAGTGGCAGAGTGGACTTGATGGGCCGAATGGCCTAATTTCTGTTGTTATGCTTTATGGTTTAACGGTTGTTCTGTAATGCAGTGCATGAAATCCATTCACACAGCATCTTGACAGGGACATGTATCCACCATTCAGGGATATTCACCTATTGCCCTAACCGCCATTCCCCCAATTGTAAATTCCCAACGAGACTATTAAAAATAAAGAATAAAAAAAATTTGCTGCCTTACCCATCCGGTGCACAGAAGCTTTTAATTTTGGTTAGAGGAGGACGATGGGTGGGAGACAGTACCTAAGTAGTGTTTTGGTAACACACCCGCCCAAAATATATTACTTCGCTTACTCAGCAGTTCTGTGTCCACTCCTGCTTAGTGTGCGCTCCACCTATGCATGAGGTAAGTTTTTAACGTAGTGAATTACCTTCCCAGCAGCCTCTCTCCTCGTTGCTTCCAGAAAATGGAGGCCTGACTCTTGAGGTAAGTCCCTTTTAAGTAGGAAACTTACCTCCCAGCAGCCCCCGTTCCTCTCTCCTCGCTGATCATTGAGATCATGGCTGAACTGTGGCCTAAATCCATATACCTGCCTTTGGCCCATATCCCTTAATACTTTTACTTTCAAAAACATCTATCTCAGATTTAAAATTAACACTGATTCAGCATCCACTGGCAATTGTGAAACTGAACTCTAAACATCTCCCACAGTTTATGTGTAGAAGTGCTTTCTAACATCTCTCCTGAACTGGTCTGCCCCAAATTCGCAGATTAATTTTCTAAAATCCCGAACCATTGGAAATAGTTGATCTTTACCTATCCTGCCTTTTTCAGTTAATATCTTGAAGACTTCAATCAGATCACAGCTTAGACCTCTACGTTCAAGAGAACAGGGGCCTAATTTGTATAATCCCTCCTCATAACTTAACCCTTGAAGTCTGGTGTCATTCTTGTAAACCTACGTTGTGCTCCCTCCAAGGCCAATATATCCTTCTGAAGGTATAGTGCCCAGATCTACTCTCAGTACTCCAAATGGGGTCGACCCAGGGTTTTGTTTAACATAGGCAGTATAGTGGCTCAATGGTTAGCACCATTGCCTCACAGTGCCAGGGTCCTGGGTTCGATTCTAGCCTCGGGCGATTGTGTGGAATTTGCATATTCTCCCCGTGTCTGCATGGATTTCCTCCCACAGTCCAAAGATGTGCAGGTTAGGTGAATTGGCCATAGTGTTCAGGGATGTGTAGGGTCAGGCCTAAATGTAGAGCAGTAGCATAGGGGAATGGGACTGGGTGGGTTACTCTTTGGAGGGTCGATGTGGACTTGTTAGGCTAAATGGCCTGTTTCCACACTGTAGGGATTTTATGATAGCCTTGCTTCTGTACTTTGTGTCCCTGGTAAGAAAGCACATGGGTTTATTATAAGATTTATTGACTGCTCTTGCATATGTGAGAAATTGTGATTTTTGTTCAATGTGAGTTTGTGGTGGGAGGAAGGGGAATCTTTCATGTGATGCCGTTCCATGTGACTACTGCCCTTCTTCAGCTCGAGTGGTGATCACAGATGGGTGTGGTCCCACCAAACGAATTTTGGCAGGTTCTTACAGAAAGCAAACACTGTAGCCAAGGCTTGTTGGGGGGTAGGGTGAAGAGATTGTTGTCTGAGAACACTGTTCTACAGCTACTTTCAGGAACAATTAAAATACTGCTTCACAAAATTACCTCGTTTGCACAATTCAGTATGCCTGTCATTATGTTTTGTTTCATCCAGGGGAATATGAATTGCGTGAGCTAAGTCAATTTGCATTGACTGAGTATTGAGTGACTGAATTGGCAAGTTTGCCTGGCAAGGCACGTTAAGCTGCAACCCAAATGCTCACCATGTTTATGAGGCTTGCAACAAGTTGGACTCTTGCTGTTTCACCCTACTACCTGACAGCCAATCACAGTCTTGTGCACAAATCACATATTCATGTGTAACGGTGTAGCAGGAGGCCAGTTGGTCCATTGTGTACACTGTGTTTAAATAGTTTTGGTCCCGTTATCTAAGAAAAGAATATACTGACATGAGAGGCAGTCAAGGGAAGGTTTACTGAGTTGAAACCAGATGTGGAGGGACAGTCTTAGGGGAAGTTGAGTGGGTTGGGCCCTTACTCATTGGAATTTAAGAATAAGAGAACCCCTTATTGAACTTTAGATTAGATTTCGCCCCCACCCCCAACACTGACTATGACCTAGCTGCTTGAGTGTCTTAGATAAGACACCTCTGAATGACGGGTAACCAGACTTAGAATCCATAGAATCCCTATAGTGTGGAAACAGACCCTTCAGCCCAAGTCCACACTGACCCTCCAAAGAGTAACCTGCCCAGATCCATTCCCCTACCCTATATTTACCCCTGACTAATGCAGCTAACACTACAATTTAGCATGACCAAATCACCTGACCTGCATTTGGATTGTGGGAGGAAACCGGAGCACCTGGAGGAAACCCATGCAGACACAGGGAGAACGTGCAAACTCCACAAGGGCAGTCACCCAAGGCTGGAATTGAACCCGGGTCCCTGGTGCTGTGAGCATTACACAGGATTCTTGGTAGCATTGACAGGGTAGGTGAGGGATGGTTGTTGCCCCTTGTGGGAAAGTCTAGGACCAGAAGGTGTAATCTCACAATGAGGGGGTTGCCCATTTCTGACAGAGATGAGGAATTTATTCCCTGAGGTTAGTGAATTGGTGAAATTCTTTATTTCAGAGGTGATAGCAAGGATGGGTCATTAAGCATATTCAATGCTGGAATGAATGGAATTTTAAAGAATTATAGAGAAAATATAGAAAATGGAAATGAGGATTATCAGATCAGCCATGATCTCATTGAATAGAAGAGCAGACCCAATGGGCTGAATGGCTTACTAAAATAGAATCTCTACACTGTGGGAGCAGGCCATTTGGCCCATGAAATCCACACTGATCCTCCAAAGCACATCACACCCAAACCCACCAATCTCTGGACGCCATGGGCAAATTAGCGTGGCCAGTCCACTTCACCTGCACATCTTTGGATTTTGGGAGGAAATCTGTAAAGACAGAGGGAGAATGTGCACACTCCACATAGACTATCATGCGAGGCTGGAATCGAACCCGGGTCCATGGTGCTGTGAGGTCAGAGTGCTAACCACTGAGCCACCAATGCCCCAATGTTCAGACGTTGCACTTCTTTCAAATGAAACAAAAGTGTAGGGGTTAGTAGTTCCTTTGTGTATTCTCTCGGACCACAGCTCAAATGATCCGAGTCATCCTTTCAAGGAATCAACACCATTTTCTCATGGAGTATAAATTGTTGAAACTCTTGTGTCTGTCCTGATGTGTGTAAGATCAAAAGCATGTCTCCTTTCTTCAGCCGTAATCTTCAATTCTTGGAGACACCAGGACAATACGAAAGGATTGATAACCTTTTGATGGTCTCAGCTACTTTTGGATGTGATTCTGCAATTGGACAGCACTTGTTGAACAGTCTACAATGTGTGGGTAGATTTGCTACCCATCAAAATAAGATAATCCATTGATCTCATAATGTGGCTCATTTTTGCCTGCCTGAAGAAACATAGCTTCAGAAACATGAATGTGTTTTGTGAAGAACAAAAAGAATATTCCAAGACTTGCCATTTTTTGAATTACTTGGGAGTTTGGGAGTCTGTTGTTCCTGAAGAAGGGCTCATGCCCGAAACGTCAATTCTCCTGCTCCTTGGATGCTCTCTGACCTGCTGCGCTTTTCCAGCAACACATTTTCAGCTCGGATCCCCAGCATCTGCAGTCCTCACTTTCTCCTCGAAGATTTTAACCTACTGCGAATCCTCTTACCAGGATGCCTTCCTGGAAGAAGCTCTCTTCCACCCTCTCAGATTCCTGAAGAAGGGCTCATGCCCGAAACGTCGATTCTCCTGCTCCTTGGATGCTGCCTGACCTGCTGCGCTTTTCCAGCAACACATTTTCAGCCTGTTGTTCCCGATTGCTTCACCCATGGTAATATTTAGCCAATCAGAATCAACTTGCCAAACCATTCATACCCTTTCCTCCTGCAGTATTAAGTGGGAGTCATTGAAGTTTGGCACTCCTGCATTTGTCCTGACAAGATAAGAACGTTGCACCAAAAAACAGTTCCTCTTTTCAGCAATAAATCCCATTAATATTTCTCAGCAAAATAAACTGCAGGAATTTATTCATTGAAACATTTTAAACATTCTTTTTTCTTCACAATTCTCTGCTAAAAATATCAAGGTCTCAAGACCAACGTGAAGCAGCTTGTCAGTAGAAACAAAATTAGGTACTCGCCCAGGGATAAAATGAGCCTGCTTCCTTTTAGCACTCAATCAAACTAAATTAGATTTTTGACATGAAATAGGGAGACTACTAAAAGAATATAACATGGATCTTCTCTGGTGAATATGTACTATAAAAATGCCTTGGGGGCAAGATTATGGTTCCAGACCTCCTTTGTGAATCATAACACCCAATTATTCTCAAACATGATTGCAAAGGAGTTACTCGACTCCAACCGCTCACTGTATAACAGAACAGGCTTCTTTCTCCCAGTCACCCAACACCAGGAAAACTTAAAGGTGATAAGGAGTAATAGAGCCACAGCACCTCAGCTCTGTAATGTAATCTAATCTAATCTAATCTAATGTAATCTAATCTAATCTAATAACAGAACAGGCTTCTTTCTCCCAGTCACCCAACACCAGGAAAACTTAAAGGTGATAAGGAGTAATAGAGCCACAGCACCTCAGCTTGACATCCTCTTAAAGGAAGATTGGTATTTATCTGACGCCTTTCAGGGTGTTAGGGCATCTCGAAATACATTGCAGACAATGAAATGCTTTTGAAGTGTGATGGCTCAAAGTTCCTGAGCAGCTGCCCTCATGGCATTGTGGGTCTACCAGGAAGTGGTGGAGGCTGATACAATTACAACACTTAAAAAGCAACTGGATGGGTATATGCATATGAAGGCATTAGAGGGATATAGGTCAGAAGGTGGCAAATAGGACTTGATTAATTTGAGGATATCTGGTCAGCGTGGATGAGTCGGACTGATGGGTATGTTTCCCTGCTATTTAACTCTATGACTCTGCAGAACATGGATTGCAATGGTTCAACTTCTTTGTGGGTTTGATAATTGGGTGTTATCATTTACAAAGGAAGGAAACTGCCATCCTTACCAACTCTGGCCTGCATGTAACTCCAGCCCCACGGCAACGTAATTGACTCATAACTGCCTTTTAGCAGCAGAGCATTGCCATTGACTTATACCAACCTCGAGACAGGATTGGAACTGGATGAACTACATGGCACTGACTAACAGCAATTAGGAATGGAAAATCAATTGCTCACTGACCAGTGACACCCACATCCCATGAATGAATAAAAAAAACCTCATTGTCTGGCAGCTCTGTAATCATAGGGTCATAGAGTTGTACAGCATGGAAACAGACACTTTGGTTCAACTTGTCCAGACCGACCAGATATCCCAAATTAAATCTAGTCTCATTTGCCATATCCCTCTAAGCCCTTCCTATTCATATACCCATTCAGATGTCTTTAAATGTTGTAATTGTACCACCCTCCACCACTTCCTCTGGCACCTCATTCCATATACGTAACACCCTCTGTGTTAAGAAGTTGTCCGTTTGGTCCCTTTCAAATCTTTCCCCAATGCCATCGAGTTTTAGACTCCTCCACCCTGGAGCAAAGACCTTGTCTATTTACCCTATCAATGCCCCTCATGATCTTATTAACATCTATAAGGTCACCCCTCAGCCTCCGACACTCCAGGGAAAACAGCTCCAACCTATTCTGCCTCTCCCCATAGCTTAACCCTGGCAACATGTAAGTCTTCTCTGCATCCTTTCAAGTTTATCTTTTCTGTAGCAGGGAGACCAGAATTGCGTGCAGAATTCCAAAAGTCACCAATGTCCTGTACAGTTGCAACAAGACATTCCATACCCTGTACTCAGTCCTCTGACCAAAGCCTTCTTCACCAACCCTATCTAACTATGACTTTACCTTCGAGGAACTGTGAACCTGAATGCCTTGGTCTCTTTGTTCGGAGACTCTCCTCAAGACCCAACCATTAAGTGTATAAGTCGTGGCTGATTTGTCCAAGCTGCAGCATTGATCACAGAGGCCAGCACACTGATATTACAAAGCTCCCCAGGTTCTGAGTTCCAAAGTTCAGGACCAGATGGGAGCAGAATGAATCCCAAGGGGAGAAGTGATGGTGCCCAGGAGGGTTGGAGTTCTTGTTGGAGAGGCCAGTGAGTGCAGATGGGAGAGGAGTAGGTGGGAGCACTCTCCAGGTGGAGCTCTTGATGGGTTTGATAGGGATGCCTTTATTCCCAAGAGTTAACAGAGACATTGAGTTGCAATAATTGGATTGAAGGCAAAATGCCGTGCCTGACAATGCTGAATTATAGACTCTCTGCTTAAGTCATGGCTAGTCACGATCTGTATGGACTTTCACAAAGAGAGGAATGAGTAAGTTGCTTGAAATAAAAGGGCAACACAAGATGCTCATGACGTACTTATCACTTACATACTTACCATCAACCTGAGCTACAAATCTTCTCAAACGAGATGCTCATGACAAAAAAGCGCTCTTGATTGTCATGACAAAGGGATCCTTGCACTGAATTTCCCCCACCCTCTACTTCCCATCCAAAGTCTGATTCCTGACATCCTGCAAGGATTCCTGTCCACCCTGGACTCCCCCTGCTAGCCTCACAATCTGTGCTGGGAGGGAGGCAGTCCATTTAAAGACCGAAACAACAGTAATCACAGCATGGGCCTTGCCCACTCGATTTATGGCAGGCTCAAGAGGAGCAGGGGTGAGAGGTGGCTGTGGGAAGATCACTTGGCAGAATTTCCTGTCCTTTTCCCCCAACTTGTGAACAAGCCATTTGGGCAGAGGTAGTGAAACCCTCTTCATGAAATTAAAACCGAAATCACCATTGCCTGTCAGGAACATTAAAATAAAACATACAGGTTAGCCTTTGGGCATGTTCCTGATTATGGTAAAGTGGGGCACGAGCATTACTGGAAAGGCCAATATTTGTTGACCATCCCTAATTGCCCTTGAACTGAGTGGTTTGTTCAACCATCTCAAACAGCAGTGTCAGGGCCCATTTGTGGGAAGTGCACAGATTCCCCACTCCTCCACAGAATGACAGATTCCCTATTCCTCCACACAGTGACAGACAGATTCCCCATCCCTCCCCACAGTGACAGATTCCCCATCCCTCCCCACAGTGACAGACAGATTCCCCATCCCTCCCCACAGTGACAGACAGATTCCCCATCCCTCCCCACAGCGACAGACAGATACCCCATCGCTCCCCAGTGGGACAGACAGATTCCCCATCCCTCCCAACAGCGACAGACAGATCCCCCATCCCTCCCCACGGTGACAGACAGATTCCCCATCCCTCCCCACAGTGACAGACAGATTCCCCAATCGCTCCCCACAGTGACAGACAGATTCCCCATCCCTCCCCACGGTGACAGACAGATTCCCCAATCGCTCCCCACAGTGACAGACAGATTCCCCATCTCTCCCCAATGGGACAGACAGATTCCCCATTGCTCCCCACAGTGTCAGACAGATTCCCCATCCCTCCCCAGTGGGAGAGACAGATTCCCAATCCCTCCCCAGTGGGAGAGACAGATTCCCAATCCCTCCCCAGTGGGACAGACAGATTTCCCATCCCTCCCCACAGTGACAGACAGGCTCCCCATCCCTCCCCACAGTGACAGACAGATTCCCCATCCCTCCCCACAGTGACAGACAGGTTGGCCATCCCTCCCCACAGTGACAGACTGATTCCCCATCCCTCCCTACAGTGACAGACAGGCTCCCCATCCCTCCCCACAGTGACAGACCGGCTCCCCATCCCAGGTGTCTACAGCCCATCAGTCTGCAATCAAAACGACAGTAAAATAAATAGATGTGTTCTTTGCTGCTGGTAAATGTCAAACTGATGTGTCATATTCAGATCAGATTCCTTTTGTAAAGGGTGCAAGAGAACAAGTTGGGTTATTAATGACAATTGATGATAGCCTCACGGTCACTATTGGTGAAATTTTAATATCTGCTCAGAGGATGTGAGCCTCTCTGATTGAGCCAGCAAGTATTGCCCATCCCTAACTACTCCTTGCCATTCGTGACTTGCTTGGGAAGCAGAGAACTTCTTCAAAGTGGGCATCATTTGAAGAGACTTCGCAGTGACAGAAAAATTAGTTAGAAACAAAAAAAACCTGCAGTTTCTGGAATCCAAAAGTGGACAAGCAGGAGGCTGGGAGAAGACAGCAAGCCAGGCAGCATCAGGAGGTGGAGAAGTCAATGTTTTAGGTAAAACCCTTCTTCAGGTCTGGATGAAAGATCTCCTCAGTGCCTTTTTTAAATGACAGTTGCCTTGGTCACATACCTTGTAATTCCAGATTTTTTGTTACAAAATTTCACCAGCTGTATTTGAACCCATGTTCCTAGAATATTAACCTGAATCTCTCACATTAGTCCAACGTCAATGTCACTCCACGTGGACTGGTTGGACCGAAGGATCGGTTTCCATGCTGTATGACTCTATGACTATCAGAGTGATGCCTTTGTTTCCAAAGAGTTAACAGAGACATTGATAAGTTTTCAGAATTGTTTTGAAGTCCAAAGAAGATTCAGTGTATGAAGTTGCTGAATTGTAGACTCTCTGATTAAGTCACAGTAATTTGTGACTGTCTAGGGTTTTCACATGTTTTCATGAGAATGTGCTTTCAAGAGATATTCTGTGCTGTTACCACAGTGGTGATGAAATGTCTCCTTTAGACAGGCAGTTAGTAAACTGCGTTTGATTTCTTCCTGTATATTTTTTAAAATGAGTGGTTGGGGTCACTCTCTCAGACCCAAGAAGGCTTTGAGTTTTGTTTTAAGTTAATTGAGATGGTTCCTGCTGACTACTCAGCTAAACACATGAGTTCCTGGCTGCCAGAGTGAAGTCTTAGAGAGTGGCGCTTCCTCTTAAAAATCAAAAGGGGCAGATTGTTGCTTTCTTCTGGACTGGAGAGAGACAGCACGTGAGAACCATCACTGTTTTGCTGAATTGCGTTTTTGCCAAAGGGCGTGTTTGTGGGATGCTGCATTTATTTGAACAGTTGATGATTAAAGGTTAAATAATACATTATCTTGGAAGGTGTTTTAAGACCGTAAAGTGATGCAAATTCATTTTCTATATTTTAACAATGTTGTAAGAATAAAGTGTGTTTTGATCAAAGCTTAGTGGTGAATCACATCTGGAACACAGCACTTTATACTTGCCTTTAAATAAATATAAAAGTCAGTGTCTAGGCTAGCTCCTTATAATGCTTTGGGGGATGATTAGGTGTCTGGTCTGATCCATAACACAAAGAGAGGGATGAGTAACTTGCTTGAAATAAAAGGACAACACAAGATGCTCACAACTAAAACTACTGTTGATGGTCATCAAAACCCATCTGCATCACTGATGCCCTTGGAAGGAAATTTGCCATCCTTACCTGGTCTGGCCCACATGTGACTCCAGACCCACAGCAATGTTGACTCTTAATTGACCGTTGAACGGGCTTAGCAAGTCATTAAGTACAATTAGAGGTGTCAATCTATGGAATTCATTGCCACATAGGGCTGTGGAGGTCAGGTCATTGAGTGTATTTCAGACAGAGATAGGTTCTTGAATATCAAGGGGATCAAGGGTTACAGGGTGAAAGTGGGAGAATAGGGTTGAGAAACATCAGCCATGATTGGTGGAGTAGACTCGATAGGCTGAATGGTCGATGTCTTATGGCAACAAATGCCACCTTTCCTAAAGGAAAATAGTGAGCTCACAGGCATAACCACCAATGGGCAGATACTAAGTGGTGATGGTAAAAAAGTGCAAAATCGCACTTGGACCTGAATGGTAGACTCATTGAATTTTACAGGATTGAGAGGAAAATTAGCACATTGTGCCCACATTAGTTATAAAACACCTATCTATTCCTCCCACATTTTCCAACAAATGGTCCACAGTCTTCTATACTATATTGTTTCCGGTATTTATCTATCCACGCCTTCAATGTTGTGAGCTGTTTCCACCTCTACCACACTTTCAGGCAGTGAATTCCAGAAACCCACCACTCTCTGTCGGGAAGAAAATACTCTTCCTCAAATCTCTCTAAACATCCTGTCCTGTGGGCGGCACGGTGGCACAGTGGTTAGCACTGCTGCCTCACAGCGCCAGAGACCCGGGTTCATTTCCCGCCTCAGGCGACTGACTGTGTGGAGTTTGCACATTCTCCCCGTGAAGAGCGTGGGTTTCCTCCGGGTGCTCTGGTTTCCTCCCACAGTCACAAAGATGTGCAGGTTAGGTGAATTGGCCATGCTAAATTGCCCTTGTTGTGAGGTGAAGGGGTAAATGTCGGGGTATGGGTGGGTTGCGCTTCGGTGGGTCGGTGTGGACTTGTTTCCACACTGTGAGTAATCTAATCTACATCAAATCTATCCACCTTAATCTTTCCACTGAGGGGAAAAGTTTCTTTCTATTTACTGTACATTTTCTTCATAATGTTGTACATCTCAATTAGGTCATCCCCATCAGAAATCCTTCTCCGCTCTAAGGTAAATAACCCCCGCCAACCAGTCATTCTTCCTGGACAAACTGTTCCAGACCTGACATATCCTGGAAAATCTCATTTTGCATCCTGTCACATCCTTGCTATCGCGTGGTGACCAGAACTGCACAGAGTAGACCAGTTGTGGCCTACATAACTCCATCACTTGCCTGAACTGATGAAGGCAAATACCCCATATGTCTTCAAAGAATGGAAGATTGTATATGGTTTCTGTGTGTTATGACTTATAATGTTGACCCGTGTCGGTTAGAGAGGGATTCTTGTGACACGGCTTTGTAGCCTTTTGTAACATCAGCCCCAAAGTCAGCTGACAGCTTCTCTGGCAGATCGACATGCATGTAAGGAAAGCAGCTTCTTTCAGACCGGCAACTCCCCCACGGCAGGAAACCACATGAGGCTGAAAATCTATGTCATATCTTCACATGTGTCCAGTACCGATACCTGGGGCTGGAATATTTCAGAATGTGATCAGCCTGCCTCTTAAATCTCTCTGTCTCTACAGCAATCTAAATTGTTTTTGCATTTACTTCTTGGAAGACTGGTAACAAGCTGATCTTATCATTTATTTTCCAGAATGACAATTATATTTTAGGGCTTTAAAATGCTCACTGATTTTAATCATTGTGCAGCAGGGGTTGGATGGGAAAGGTACAGTTTTATTAATGGAAAGAATGAGGTGCAGTTAACTCTGTGTGACACTTGTTTCCTTTGGATGACGATTTTCACAAGTATCGAGATAGCAAATTTAAAACCGAGTTGAGGAGAAACTATTTCTCCCAAAGGGTTGTGTATCAAAGGAATTTGGTACCCTAAAGTGCAGTGCATGTTGGGACAGTGAGTACATTTAAGGACAGATTTTTAATTGGTAATGGGTTGAAGGGACATGGATAAAAGGCTGGAAAATGGTGGTGAGGAGTATATCAGTCATGATCGAATGGCGGAGCAGACTCAATGGGCCAAATGGCCTCATTCTGCTCCTATATCTTAAGAACGTATGGAACTGCATGGCACATGTAACTAGTGAGCTGTAAAACACACTCCTGTATAATTTGCTTACATTTGTAAAAATTAACATTAAAATTATATAACTCCAATAAATTCCTGGGAGCCAGATTTTCCCTATTCTAATGTGTTTCAGACCAGCAACTCCCCACGGCAGGAAACCACATGAGCCCAGTGTCACTCTGGGCTGAGGTCCAAAAAATATTGAGTATTCACAGTAAAAGAAGACATCAGGAGAGTAACTAAATTGGAGGTGTAGTGGACAGCAAAGAAGGTTACCTCACATTACAACGGGATCTTGAGCAGATGGGTCAATGGGCTGAGAAGTGCTAGATGGAATTTAATTCAGATAAATGTGAGGTGCTGCATTTTGGAAAAGCACATCTTAGCAGGACTTGTACACTTAAAGGTAAGGTCCTAGGGAGTGTTGCTGAACAAAGAGACCTTGGAGTGCAGGTCATAGCTCCTTGAAAGTGGAGTCGCAGGTAGGTATGATAGTGAAGAGGCGTTTGGTATGCTTTAGTTTATTGGTCAGAGTATTGAGTACAGGAGTTGGGAGGTCATGTTGCTGCTGTACAGGACATTGGTTAGGCCACTGTTGGAATATTGTATGCAATTTTGGTCTCCTTCCTATCAGAAAGATGTTGTGAAACTTGAAAGTGTTCAGAAACGATTTACAAGTATGTTGCCAGGGTTGGAGGATTTGAGCTATAGGGAGAGGCTGAACAGGCTGGGGCTGTTTTCCCTGGAGCGTCAGAGGCTGAGGGTAACCTTATAGAGGTTTATAAAATCATGGATAGGGTAAATAGACAAAGTATTTTCCCTGGGGTCAGGGAATCCAGAACTTAAGGGCATAGGTTTCAGTTGAGAGGGGAAATATATAAAAGAGACCTAAGGGGCAACTTTTTCACACAGAGGGTGGTAAGTGTATGGAATGAGCTGCCAGAGGATGTGGCAGAGGCTACTATAATTGCAACATTTAAAATGCATCTGGATGGGTATATGAATAGGAAGGGTTTGGAAGGATGTGGGCGGGTGCTGGCAGGTGGGACTAGATTGGGTTGGGATATCTGGTCGGCATGGATGGGTTGGACCGAAGAGTCTGTTTCCATGCTGTATATCTCCATGACTCTATTTAACTGTGTACGGGATATGTCATGTCTTTTGAATACAAGTGATTCCAGATGTAATATTCAACATTACCTAACACCCTCACAGTCGGATGTGGGCATCACTTCTGAAGGCCAACTCTTATTGCTCTTGAACTGAGTGGCTTCCTCAGCCATTTGAGAGGATAGTTAAGAGTTGACCACACGACTATACGTCTGGAGTCACATGTAGGACAGACCTACTATACAGAACAGATTTTGTTCCCTAACAGGTATTAGTAAACCAGATTTTTATATTGATCAGTGAGAAGTTTACTCTGAGATTATAGGTTTTCAGTTGCAGATTTTTCATGTATTGGTTAAATTTAACTTCTGTCAGCTTCTGAAATGGAATTTGAACCTCTTGCCTTTAGACTGGGACGAGTTCATGATATTATCACTGCACCACCAGCTCAGATGTTTGCACTAATGACACAGGAAAGCATGAGATCAATCCCTGCCATGGCAGTTTGAGGATTAGAATTCTGTTTATAAAAATATCTGGAAGTCAGACATGAGGGACTTCAGTTCCGTCACAAGGCTGGAAAAAACAGGATATTTCTCCTCAATGCAGTGAAGATTGAAGGAAGAATTAACAGAACTGTTGAGAATTATAAAGGTTTTGGATTTAATAGGGAGAAATTCTTTCCACAGACATTAATCAATGGAAACAGATGTTCTGTAATCGGCAAAGAAGTCAGATTATGGAGGAGCAAATGACTGCAAATACTGGAATCTGTACTGAAGACAACAAATGCTGGAAATCACAGTGGGTCAGGTAGCGTCCGTGGAGAGAGAGCAGGCTAACACTTCAAGTCTCGATGATAGTCTAGAGCACAGCTCTGATATACACTAATCTAGACTGGAAACATGAGCTCGCTCTCCCTCCACAGATACTCACTGATCCACTGCAATTTCCTGCACTGTTTTGTTTTCAAGTCAGATTACATGTTTGATTATTCAGCATTTGGTTGAGTCGGTCTGTGCATTGCTCATGTTCTGTGTTGTACGTCAAGCCTGTGTGCTTGGTTACAGAGAAACTGAAAGCAAACAATGAGAAGTCAAACAATTTAAACACGTTGAAGTAAAACTCCTGTTCACAAACATCGCTTATAGAACATAGAACATAGAACAATACAGCACAGAACAGACCCTTCGGCCCACGATGTTGTGCCGAACATTTGTCCTAGCTTAAGCACCTATCCATGTACCTATCCAATTGCTGCTTAAAGGCCACCAATGATTCTGACTCTGCCACTCCCACAGGCAGCGCATTTCATGCCCCCACCACTCTCTGGGTAAAGAACCTACCCCTGACATCCCCCCCTATACCTTCCACCCTTCACCTTAAATTTATGTCCCCTTGTAACACTCTGTTGTACCCGGGGAAAAAGTCTCTGACTGACTACTCTATCTAATCCCCTGATCATCTTATAAACCTCTATCAAGTCACCCCTCATCCTTCACCGTTCCAA
>NC_057711.1:5902955-5954489 GCF_004010195.1 Chiloscyllium plagiosum | reverse complement strand
TGACGACTCTGTCCGTCCTAGCTTTTAGCTTCCAGCTTAACTCCCTGGGCTCCTGAATGACCTCCCCACCCCTCTTCCTACCTATGTCATTGGTGCCAACGTGCACCACGACTTCTGGCTGCACACCCTCCCCCTTAAGGATTCTGAAGACATGGTCCGAGGCGTCTCGGACCCTGGCACCCGGGAGGCAACAAACCATCCGTGAGTCTCGCCCATGTCCACAGAACCGCCTGTCTGTCCCTCTAACTATAGAATCTCCTATAACTAGCGCTCTCCTCCTCTTCCTCCTTTCCCTTCTGGGCCTCAGAGCCGGACCTCGTGCCAGAGACCCGGTCACTGCAGCTTACCCCTGCTAGGCCGCCCCCCCCAACAGTATCTAAAGCGGTATACTTATTGTTGAGGGGAACGACCACAGGGGATCCCTGCACTGCCTGCTTCCTCCACTTCCCACCTCTAACTGTTACCCAGCTACCTCTGTTCTCTGGCGTAACTATGTCCCTGTAGCTTCTATCTATCACCCTCTCAGCCTCTCGAATAATCCTCAGTTCATCCAACTCCAGCTCCAGTTCCCTAATGCGTTCTGTGAGGAGCTGGAGCTGGCTGCACTTCCTGCAGATGAAGTCGGCAGGAGTATCGGTGCTCACCCCTACCTCAAACATCCTGCAGGAGGAACATTCCACTGCCTGCGCTGCCATAACTCTACACTTCATCTCCAAAACAAGAACACTAAGTAGCTTACCTGTTCAGCCGACTGAGTCCTTTTCTTTTAGGTTAGAGGAGGAGGGAAGGTGGGAGACACTACATGTGTAGTGTTTCGGGTTCCTTCTCCACTCAAACTTCTTACCTTCCCAGAAGCCTCTGTTGACGACTTCCAGGTTCCCGCTCCTAGTTGAAAAAAAAACACAGACTGCGAAAAGAAAAACGTTAATTTAAACTGGTCTCCGCTTACCTTCCGACTCCCCTCTCTGTGCGCCCGCTGTAGCACTGAGGTCGAAACCTCGGAGGTACGCGCTTTTAAATCGAATCACCTCCAGAGGTGACTGCTTGTTGACAGTCACCTCGGAGCCAAACTAGGGGAAGTTGAGGAGTTTTGTCAATGTTCTGTAATGTTGTAAGGAGTTCAGTGATAGCATACAAAAACTGCGTACAGTCTTCCATTCCAGGGACCCATATGGGATGCTTGTCTGCACGCGTAGAGGCATTGAATGCAAGAGCAGGGAAGTTACGAAGGAGCTGTGTGAGACATTAGTTACAGGTGATGTTGTTTTGTTATCATCTGATTGTTTAATTGTTCAGCCATAACTTTCATTCAATAGTACTTTTTCAAAAGAATGGTAACAGGACACATTGCAAGGTGATGAGGAAAGAACAAGAGAATGTGAATAATTTTAAGTAGATGGGGTGAAAATGGACAGGATTGTGCAAGGTATGTGGGCAAAGTAAAGCTATTCTCCTCTGCTGATGGTAGGAGCACTGGTAAGAGCATTGACTTAAGGTTTTCAACAAAAGGTGCCATGGAGTTATGAGGACAAATTTTGAACAATTTGGGCATTGATGCCTATGAGGTGGGTGATGTGGAGACAATCAGTGATTTGAAATGGAGACACAAACATGACAGGACGAGTGCTGAGAACTGAGACGAACCAGGTTGTTCTCCAAAGGGCTGGCATGGACTCAAAGCTCAGTTTGGCTTTGCTTTGTGTCCTCAGAGCTGAGACCTGGTGAATTCAGCCAGGCACTTGTTCCAAAGGACCTCAACATGGTCACTGGACATCACTATCCCAGTGCATTTACCGTGGGAACTAGCCGAAAGCATCCCCAACATGCCCAGATATTGACACCGGACATGTGCAAGCTTCTCAGAACCCTGTTGATACATTTCTGATTCACTTACAGTCTGGCACCGGCAATTCTTTTTGTAACACTGCAGCAAGGACACTGTGTGTTCAGGGACCCGACTGCATCTCCAGTCAGTTTGCCTGTTGTCATAGCACACACTCACTCTGAGCCTACCTGCCATGCTGACAGCATCCCTGCCTGGCATTGCCATTTTGCACATTACCCCTCAGCCAGAGATACCAGGTTCATATTGGTTCCTTCTTGCCTTGCTGTTTAGTGGAGAAGACAAATCTTGGGCAGCTTACCACCCCTGACTCTGTTGTACAGTGGCTGTTTTCCTCCTGGAGTGACTGAGAGGCAGTTATTGAGGAAGATGAAAGAGGAGCTGTTATTTTTGAAGTAAGTGAGTATGTAGTGCCAAAGGTATGCTGGGTTAGTAGTGTAGAGGCTTTAAATGATGATAGAAAATGAGGGAAGATGTTACACACCTGAGGTATGGGGCAAATGGGTGCTATAGCAGAGAGGAATTGAACATAAAGAAGCAGAGAGGAGATGGTGGCACTTAGAGTGGTGGCATGGAGAAGAACTTTCTTTGCACAGCCCAGGGCATTCCTTCAGATGGCTGAGATTGTCATGACTAAGTGGGCAAACTCAGACCAGGCTGACATGACCTGGTGTCATGGCCCCCCCGTGAGTCCTGGGCGAAGAGGAGGTTCTGCCAGAGACCAGCACATTCAGAAAGACCACCTAGACCCTGCCCAGAAAACACGGTGCCACCTTTTCCCTGCCTTCCATGTCCAAGGCAAATGGCAAGAATTGTAACAGCTGCTCAGGACTAACAGTAACATGAACTGAAATTTCTGGAGAAGGTCAACAGGTCTGGCAGTATCTGTAAAGAGAGAAGCAGAGGTAGCATTTTGAGTCCAGTGGCCCTTCTACAGAAGTGAAAGTAGCTGGAAACAGTGGTATTTTTGGCGGTGGGACGTGCTGGTGCAGTGAGTAGAATACATGGAGATGCAACCCAGAGAGAGAGACAGATAAACAGAGACAAAATGGATAGGCAAACAAAGTGATTGTTGATGATAAGCCGAGAGGGAGAGGAATGCTGGCTGGCGTACCAACAGGAAGTGTAAATTATTGAAAATGGGTTTGCTGTGCTCAGCAATCTTCACAAAAAGGCACCATGGGGTGTGGGAGGACGGTAACAAACTTAGAGGAGGGGGTTCAGGTTCTGGATTGACGACATTTGTCAGAACCCTCGTTATCAGAGTAATGGGATTGCACTGGAGAGGATGCAGAGGAGATTTATCAAGATGTTGCCTGGGCTAGAGAGGTTCGGTTGTGAAGATAGATTAGAAAGATTGGAGTTGTTTTCCCTGGAGCAGAGGAGATTGAGAGAGGGCATGATGGAGATGTATAAGGTTTTGAGAGATATAGATAGTGTAGACAGGAAGGAACCTTTCTGCTTGGTGGAGAGATCCACGATTAGGGGACGTAGATTTCGTGTTAGGGGCAGAAAGCTTAGAAGAGATATGAGGAAAAGTTTTTCACCCAGATGGTGGCAGGAATTTGGAACCCAGTGTAAGGTTGGTAGAGGCATAATGTTTAAGAGGTATTTCGATATACACTTGCAATGCCAAGGCGCACATGGCTATGGGCCAAGTGCTGGAAAATGGGCTGAGAATTGCTAGATGCTTGTTTTTCACCAACACGGACACGATGGGCTGAAGGGCCTTTTTATCTATGTGTCTATGACTTTTAAAGGTGGAGGTGGAGCCAGGGGTACAGTCCAATTCTGGACCATTCCAGCAATGTAGAATTGGTCTGAGAAGGATAATTGGTAAGATGGAACTAGAATCAGGTTTGAGGTGTTGTTCCTCCAGGCCTCTGGTGGCTTGGACTTGGCGGTGGCGGTGGCCCATACAGAACAAATCACATTTTAACAGTCTTCATTTTGGACCAACATGAAGAGAAATTTCTTGACTTAAAGGGTGGTGAGTCTTTGGAATACTCTGCTCCTGAGAGTGCAGAGTCATGGGGATGATGTGGGTATAAGGCATTGAACTGTATGATCAACTATGATTGTATTGAATGGCAGAACAAGCTCAGTTGGCTGAATGGCCTCCTGCTGTTCCTCTGTGGATGCCCTATTGTCGGTTATATTTTAGGACTGAGATGAACAGATTTCTCGTATTTCGCAAATCATATGTAAGGCACCCTCGACTATCTGACCGTCAATTATCCGAATTTCAGATTATCTGAGCAAGATCACAAAGTCCCGTAAAAACGGCATTAGGCAACTCAGCACTCAGTTATCAGTTAAATGGCATTATGGCATGCATCGCCAGTTAACAGAGAAATATTTGATAAGTGGCACTCATAAATTACCACGTGTTCACCATCAGATCAGTTATCAGAACGATCAGTTATCCGAACAAAATACTCCCCGCCCGTCTCGTTCAGATAGTTGAGATTGTTCTGTATTTGGGAATGGGCAGGAAGGAGGAGTCACCATTGTAGTGAAGCATTCTCAATAGCCGTGTGGTCTACCCCTGCTTCTATTCTTCTGGCAATGGGCTGAATGGCCTCTTGTGTGTGGTATACAAATCTGCAATTGCCTGGGTGAGAAAAAGAGCAGTGTCAGTAAA
This sequence comes from Chiloscyllium plagiosum, assembly GCF_004010195.1. Taxonomy (NCBI): domain Eukaryota; kingdom Metazoa; phylum Chordata; class Chondrichthyes; order Orectolobiformes; family Hemiscylliidae; genus Chiloscyllium; species Chiloscyllium plagiosum. The sequence continues at coordinate 5,950,002 of NC_057711.1, read as the reverse complement.
TCTATCCATGTAGCTGTCAGATTGGATTTTTTTTTTGAAGAAAAGGAAGCTCAAATTGCTCCCTTGCGTCCTCTGGGTCAAGGAACCTGTTGCCCTTACACAGTCTGTCCGATATGTGACTACAGTCCCACGCTGGCATGATTGACTCTTACCCACCCTCCGAAGTGACCTTACAAGTTGCTCAGCTAGGTTAATTGAGAAAAGGTGATAAATGTTGACCTTGTCAGCGATGTCCATGTCCCGAGAATGCATTTGAAACCTCGGGGCAATCATTGTGGCAATGAGACTGTGTCCTGATTGCTGTTAAAATTGGTTGTTCTGTCTGAGGCTTAAGCTTCAATCCTACTGCAGTGTTGAGAACGAATCTCAGTGATAGCTTTTAAATGTCACAGCTCGAGGAAGGATTAGCAGCCTCTTTATTTAAGTGATCCTTCACATCGGACTGATTGATACAAATATAGCTCTGCATTGGCACCATATCTGAATGTATAATTAACATGCAAATCCTACTTATTAATACAGTTCCTTAACAACAAAATAAACAAAGACACGAGAAAGAAGAAGTATTTCAGGGGTAAGATTCTTAACTTCAGGCAGTTACTAAGTCTCTGTTGTAATGTGTGAATCAATTTGCGCACAGCACGTTCCCCCAAACTTTGAATAATGATCAGATAAACTGTTTCAGTTGTAGAGTCATAGAGTTACACAGCATGGAAACAGACCCTTTGGTCTAATTAGTCCACTCCGACCATCTTCCCAAATCAAACTAATCCCACCTACCTAAGTTTGGCCCATATCCCTCCAAACCTTTCCTATACATGAACTTATCCAAATATCATTTAAATGTTGTAACTGTACCTGCATTCACTATTTCCGCTGGCAGTTCATTTCACATACGAACCGCTCTCTGTGTAAGAACAAAAATTGTTTCTCATGTCCTTTTTAAATCTCTCTCCCCTCACTTTAAAAACATGCTCCCTAGTTTTAAACTTTAAAAGATGCTTGCTATTCACCCTATCTCTGGCCCTCATGATTTTACAAACCTCGAGAAGGTCACCCCTCAACTTTCCACACTTCAGTGAAAAAAGTCCCAGCCTATCTTTGTAACTGAAACTCTCTTGCGAATCCTTTCTGAACCCTCTCTAATTTAATTCTATCCTTCCTATAACAGGCAAAATAGAACTGAACACAATGCTCCAGAAAAGGCCTCCCCAACTCCTATACTCAAAGGTGTGAGCATTAAAACTAAGTGTGCCAAACGCCATCTTAACCACCCTGTGACACAAATTATTGAGATCTTTCTGTTCCACAACACTACCTGAGGCCCTACCATTAATCGTACAAGGCTTGCCCTTGTTTGTTTTACTAAAATGCAATATCATGCAGCTATCCAAATTAAAGTCCATCTGCCACTCCTCAGCCCATTGACTCAATAGATCAAGATCTCTTTACAATCTTAAATAACCTTCTTCACTGTCCGCTGTACCATCAATTTTGGTGTCATCCGTAAATTTACTAACCATGTGTCTTAATAGGATTAACGTTGGCCACATTACAGCAGACAGAATTATCTTATGTTTTATGTCAGTGTTTTACATCCATACCAAAGGGCAACTGAAGATTTTCGAAATCATGAGGAGTTTAGACAGAGAAGTGAGGAACTTCTTTCCCTTGTAAAAGGATTATGAATAGAAGCTTGCAGACTTAAAGTGATTTGCAAAAGAAGCAATTTTTTTTTCACGCAACAAGTTCAATGCCCTGCCTGGAAATGTGATGGAGGCAGAATCAATTGAGGCATGCAGGAAGGCATTGAGAAAGTTTTTGAATAGTAGCTGAGGGTAGATTTGCAGAGAAAAAACAGGCTAATGGCATTAAGTCATAAAGCTTATTGGAGAGTTTGTGTAGAAATAATGGTCTCATTCTACACCGAAACACACACGTCGTTCTGTGAAGTCTGTCCAAATGACGAAATAACCACAGTTTTAATGCTCCCTCGATATTGAGACTGCTGTTCCAGCCTGGCTGTGAACCCATCTCAACTCAATGGGTCATAAGCTGATATCTCCCCTGACTCAGAAGGTTGGCGCAGGAAGCATCATGGGAAAGCTCCACACACGTGCACACACACAGACACACACTCACACATGTGCGCACACACACACACACAAACACATACCGACACACTCTGAGTCTCTCACACACATACTTTCTCCCTCTCTCTCTCACACACACAAAGACTCACACACTCTCTCTCTCTCACATCTCTCTCACTCACGCACACGCGTGCACACATGCACTCTCTCGCGCTCACACACAGACACACACTCTCATTCATACACACATGCGTGCACACACTCTCACGCTCACACACAGACACGCACACTCTCTCGTTCGTGCACACACACAAACACACATGCACACACACACACACAAATAGATACACACATATGCACATGGTAATCTCTCAAAAATAGTCTCAAATGATTGAAACCCAGGAACAGTAGCTACATAGATTTGAAAACAAAGCAGTCCAGAGCTGAAAGATAAGGTTGGAGCAGAGAGAGAGAGGGAGAGATGACTTTGCTATTTGGAGGTAAGCTGTTAGCATGTCTATGAAGGACACGTAGAGTAGGGCACTGTCAAATTATCAGTGGAGTAGCACTTCTTACTAGTTTCAGAGGCTTTTGAAATCTTCCATGGCCTCTCCTCTCCTTCTGTCAGTAACCTTCTCCAGGTCTATTACACTCCGAAATGTCTGTGCTCCTCCAGTTATGACCGCTTTCATATCCCTGATTTTTCATTATTCCACCACTCGGCTACTGAGGCCCTAACCATTGGAATCGATAAGAATAATGTGCTTGCTTTTGAATGGTGTGGAGAGAAAACAGGATTACGAGCTTGAGATAGAACATCAGCCATGATCAGCTTGAATTCTGGAGCAGGCTCTGAGGGCTGAATGGCCTCCCCCTAGCTTGCTTATGTGATTCAGCATTTGGTTTTGCATGATAATCATTCCACGTTGTGCCTTTGGATGTTTTCTCTGTGTTAAAGACACTGTTTAAATGCAGGTTGTTGGTCATACATTTATCAGCTGCTAATACAAATGCACCTTGTATGAGAGGATAATTCCTGCCATTGTCATTGAGATTCAATCAGTGGCAGTCTGTTTGAATCTTTATATTTTTATATATATATATATATCTACATTAGCCAATTGAGTGCCATCCACCATTCAGATGAGACACTTGCCCACTTCGTTGGATGATTATTGCAATGGAATTAATAACATACATCAAAGCAGACAGATAACATTTCAGTTTAATTTTCAATGAGATGGACAGTGAGGCATTTGTCTTGTTCCCGTCCGCACCTTCACTATAAATTTACACTGCAAAGAATTGCATTTGCATAGAGCCTTATGGTGCACCATTTCAGATCCTCATGCGCTAAATTATTTCTGCAAAGCACGATTCTGTGACATGGGACAACAGTCCATTTCTGGGTGAGGTTTGATTGCAAAGCCTGGTATAGTGGCCAAGGAGTAACAAAGCAATTGGATGCCAGTCTACATTCCGATCTTTGGCTGGAAGAATCAAATTTGAGATCAAAGTTTGGAAATCCAGTGCAGTACTGAGGGGCGGCTGCACAGCCAGTGGTGGTGAAAGTGAAAATTTGGGCTGATCAGGTCTGCTCTGGCATTCAGTCAGATCAGAGCTGATCTTATTATGATTCAAATTAAGATTTTTCCCCTGTCCTGTAAAATTTGATGAAAGATCTCTCTAACTCAGCTTTGAGTATATTCAATAACTCCGCTTCCACTATATTCTGTGGATGAGAATTCCTTTTCCACCTGATAGAAATTCTTCCTCATCTTCGTCTTAAATAAAAACACATTATTTTTTATCTTTTTTTAATCCAGCAGGGAATATCATTGTATTTAATCATTGTCTTCTTATTGTTTGTGGGACATTGATTGTTCTGTACTACAATGCTTCAGAATACCTCATTTGCTGTCAAATGCAATGAGACAATCCGAGAGTGAGAAGCATTCAAACCAATGCAAGCCTTTCATTAAAACATTGTTAATAGGAGCAGTAGTAGGCCATTCTGCCCTTCCAGCCTGCTCCTGCACTCAATATGATCAAGGCTGATCATCCAACTCAATATTGTGTTCCCATTTTCTCCCCATATCCTTTGCTCCATTTACCCCTAAGAACTATAACTGACTTTTTTCCCAGGGTTGGGGAATCATGGACTAGAGGGCATCAGTTTAAGGTAAGAGAGGTAAAATAAAAGGGAACATGAGGGACAATGTTTTTACACAGAGGGTGGTACGCATATGGAATGAGCTGCCAGCAGAAGTGGTTGAGATGGGTACATTAACAACATTTAAAAGGCATTTGGACAAGTACATGGGTAGGAAAGGATTAGAAGGATATGGGCCAAGTGCAGGGAAATGGGGTTAACGTGATGGACATTTTGGTTGGCATATCCCTGGGCGCTATGGCAATTTAGCATGGCCAATCCACCTAAGTTACACATCTTTGGACTGTGGGAGGAAACCTGAGCACCCAGAGGAAGCCCACACAGACATGGGGAGAACATGCAAACCTACACAGATGGTTGCCCGAGGCTGGAATTGAACCTGGGTCCCTGGCACTGAGAGACACAAAAACTGCAGATGCTAGAATCAGTCCTGAAGAAGGGTTACACCCAAAACATTGACTTCTCCACCTCCTGATGCTGCCTGGCTTGCTATGTTCTTCCAGCCTCCTGCTGGTCTTCCCTGGCACTGGGAGGCAGCAATCCTAACCACTGAGCCATCCTTAAGACAACGGCCCCTGGTTTGGACTGCCCAGTTATTGGGAACACCCTTTCAACACTTACCCCATCTAGTCTTGTTAGAATCTTACATACTTCTATGAAAGTCTCCCCTCATTCTTCTAAACATCAGTGAATACAATCTTAGCTGATACAGTGTCTCTTCATACATCGGTCCTAGCATCCCAGGAATCAATCCGATCAAGTCTCATTGCACTATCTCTATCGCAAGAACATCCTCCCCCAGATCAGGAGAACTATCAATGTGCAAAATTGTTTTTTTTTTCTGTAACTGCACACAATTTCTTTCTTATGAAGTCAGGAGACTAACAGAGCAACGAAATACCAGCTTACATCATCTTTCCATTTGTGGCCATAGGGCGTGACTTCTTGACTGCATTGCAATTCTCCCAAGAATTCATGAAATTGTTTTGGCAATCCAAAACTGCACATTGTGGAGAGGCTGTGGTCTGACCAGGACACTGTACTGTCAGTTACATCCTAAAATAGAAAGCAAAGATAAAACATGCAACTACTACACTTTGAAAAGGGATTACACCACAGAAAAATTCTGTTACAGATATTGATTGGCCTGTAGTATATTCGAAATACATTTTTGTATTAATTCTGATATATTTGGACTTCACTGGGTGTATAATATTTTGGGATGTGCTGAGGTTGTATAAGACACTAAAAACTATTCTTCCTCCCACACCTCCTCTCTTACCTTCTCTCCTTTCCTCCCCAACTTTCACTCCTTCCTTCCTGCTGTCTTTCCAATTTTGTCTTCCCTCAATCCGTCCAACCCTTCCCTGCATGCATCCCTTCCCTCCCTCCATTATTCCTTCTCTCCATTCTCATCTTCCCTTTATCCTTCCATCCATCCTTCAGTCTTTCTTTCCTCACTTACCACTGATCCGACATTCCCCAATCAATCCAGGAAAGGTTAACACAGTCCTTTATCAAATAGAGCACTCAATGCTCACAGAGTATCAAGAGCTGAAGATGCGGTCTAATTAATCAGGCACAGCTTTTGGATAAAATGCTGATAAGACTGCATTATATTTTGTCAGATGGTTGACCCAGCAGCATTAGTGGAAATCATTTATCATTAATTGAATGACATCCGTGAAAAGTACGATATTAATATTTATTTGTTCTTAGAGTTTACTTGCTTTGATAGCTGATTAAAATTTGACATACACAGATGTCACCCTGCTTCCTATCTATCAGCCTGGTGCTGAAGACTAGCACCACAGCGTGTACTGATCGGGATAGATTCAGAGTAGACAGTCCTGACAGCAATGTAATGTTTTTATTTCAAACGAGTCAGCATTGTTGTCCAAAGGGAACACGGCTTGAGCTGAGAATGTATTAATTGTATCAACTCATCAAATTAATGGTCCCACTGGCAGTAAAAGAACATCATAGTGCCAGAAAGTATTACGTTTGTGTTAGACTTTCGCCATTAGGCTGAAATACAAAAACGCCTCAGAGTTCAAACTTGATAAAAGAGGCAAGAGTAAAGTCAGCAACTCTGCAGTCTTTGTGTCGTAGACAAGAAAGGACTCTGCTAATGTAGTGCCTTTCTCTTGATCCCTAGGTGCTTTTATAATCAGAGGGTGTGTGGCTAGGATGGGGAACGGAGTTAAAGCAGGATGGCAGAGCTTAGATCTCACCTATTGGTTGTGGGATTGCTTAGTTCTTCTATCACTTGCTGCTTATGCTGTTTGGCATGCAAGTAATCCTGTTTGGTAGCTTCACCAGGTTGACACTCAGCTTTAGGTCTGCCTGGTGCTGCTCTTGGTATCCCTCCTGCACTCTCCATTGAACCACAGTCAATCTCCTGGCTTGATGGTAAAGGTTGAATGGGGCATATGCCAGGCCGTGAGGTTGCAGATTGTGCTGGAGTACAATTCTGCTGCTGTCGATGGTCCACAGCGCTTCATGGATGCCCACATGTTGCTATATTTGTTCGAAGTCTGGCCCATTTAGCAAAGTGATAGTGCCACACATCAGGAAACAGGAAATTCTCAAAGTGAACGCTCCACCATTCAATATGATTGTGACTGATCTCCAACTCAGTCCCCCGTTCCTGCTTTCTCCCCATACTGTTTGATTCCTTTAGTCCTAGGAACTATGCCTAACTCCTTCTTGAAAACATTCAACATTTTGGTCTCAACTGCTTTCCTATGGCAGAGACTTCCACAGGCTTTCCACTCTCTGGGTGAAGAAATGTCTCCTCATCTCAGTTCTAAAATAGGCTATCATACATCCTTAGACCATTAGCTGAAAATGTGTTGCTGGAAAAGCGCAGCAGGTCAGGCAGCATCCAGGGAACAGGAGAATCGACGTTTCTGGCATAAGCCCTTCTTCAGGAATGAGGAATGTTTGTCCAGCAGACTAAGATAAAAGGTAGGGAGGAGGGACTTGGGGGAGGGGCGTCGGAAATGTGATAGGTGACTTCAGTGCAGAGGAGATGACCTGGGGGGTGCAGTGAGAGAGGGACTCACTGAAACCTTTGTCGAGGGAGGAAGAGAGCTTCCTCAAGGAAGGCATCCTTGTAAGAGGATTCGCAGTAGGTTGAAATTTTTGAGGAGAAAGTGAGGTCTGCAGTTGCTGGAGATCAGAGCTGGAAATGTGATGCTGGAAAGGCGCAGCAGGTCAGGCAGCATCCAGGGAAAAGGCGAATCGACGTTTCGGGCATAAGGCCTTCTTCAGGAATGAGGAATGTTTGTCCAGCAGGCTAAGATAAAAGGTAGGGAGGAGGGACTTGGGGGAGGGGCGTCGGAAATGTGATAGGTGGCTAATGTGCAGTGGAGACGACCTGGGGTGTGCAGTGAGAGAGGGACTCACTGAAATCTTTGTAGAGGGAGGAAGAGAGCTTCTTCAAGGAAGGCATCCTTGTAAGAGGATTCGCAGTAGATTGAATTCTTTGAGGAGAAAGTGAGGTCTGCAGATGTTGTAGATCAGAGCTGTAAATGTGTTGCTGGAAAGGCGCAGCAGGTCAGGCAGCATCCAGGGAACAGGAGAATCGACGTTTTGGCCATAAGTCCTTCTTCAGGAATGAGGAAAGTTTGTCCAGCAGGCTAAGGTAAAAGGTAGGGAGGAGGGACTTGGGGGAGGGGCGTCGGAAATGTGATAGGTGGAAAGAGGTCAAGGTGAGGGTGATAGGTCAGACTGGGGTGGGGGCGGAGAGGTCGGGAAGAAGATTGCAGGTTAGGAAGGCGGTGCTGATGACGAGGGAGTCACGGAGGGAGTGGTCTTTTTGGAACGCTGATAGGGGAGGGGAGGGAAGTATATCCCTGGTGGTGGGGTCCGTTTGGAGGTGGACCACCTACCACCCCACCAACCTCCATATACAACATATCATCCGCCGTCATTTCCGCCAGGGCTACCAATGTGCCACAGAGATCTTTTGTCATATTGAAAAATGTAATGAAGTCTTTATTTACTTTGTTGATTGATGTTTCACATTGGCTTGGTATGGCATGCTCATGTTCATCAATCTTTTCAATCTCTATTAAATTAAATACCATATAACCCACCTCTGTGGAGTGGCTGGACTTATAGAGTCATAGAGCTGGACAGCACATAACCAGACCCTTCTGTCCAACTCATCCATGCTGACCAGATATGCCAAATTAATTTAGTCAGTTTGACAGCACTTGGTCCATGTCCCTCTAAACTCTTCCCATTCATATACCCATTCAGATGCCTTTTAAACGTTGCAATTGTCCCAGCCTCCACCACTTCCTCTGGCAGCTCATTCCATATAAGTACCACCCTCTGCGTGAAAAGGTTGCCCCTTAGGTCCCTTTCAAATCTTTCCCCTCTCACCGTAAACCTATGTCCTCTAGATTTGGACTCCCCTACTCCAGGGAAAATACGCTGTGTACCCTATCCATGCCCTTCATGATTTTATAAACTTCTATAAGGTTGCCCCTCAGCCTCTGATGCTCCAGGGAAAATAGCCCCAGTCTATTCAGCCTTTCCCTAAATCTCAGACCCTCCAATCCTGGCAACATCTTTGTAAATCTTTTCTGAACCATTTCAAGTTTCACAACATCCTTCCTACAGCAGGGAGACCAGAATTAAATGCAGTATTCCAGAAGTGGCCAAACCAATGACCTCCCAACTTCTATACTCATTGCATTGATCAATAAAGGCAAGCATACCAAACACCTTCTTCCTTAAAAATGTCCATTTTTTAAAAACATAAACTACTAGTAGGTCTTCCCAAAAAGTAGTGTGAGCTTTTTTTAATATTCATTTCGGACAATTTAATTGTTTTTCTCCCAACAGGGAAAGCTGTGGGGCATCATGGTGGCTCAGTGGTTAGCACTGCTGCCTCACAGCGCCAGGGACCTGGGTTCGATTCCAGCCTCGGGTAATTGTGTGGAATTTGCATGTTCTCCCCATGTCTGCGTGGGTTTCCTAAGGGTGGCCTGGTTTCCTCCCACAGTCCAAAGATGTGCAGGTTAAGTGAATTAGCCTTGCTAAATAATCCCACCATGTTCAGGGATGTGTTGGTTAGGTGCATTAGTCAGGGAAATGGATCTGAGTGGGATACTGATGGAGGGTTGGTGTGGACTTGTTGGGCCGAAGAGCCTGTTTCCACACTTTAGGGATTCTGTAAGGGGGCGATCGTATGGTTGTGTGCAAACTTAAGTGAGTTTCTGATTGAGTAAAATAAGACTCATGGGTATGGTAATCCCACCTGGAAAATAGTTAAAAAGAACATTGGACTTGTTGGAAAGACAGACAGCGAATGTCAGTCTGGTGCACTGAAACTTCCACCAAGTCACATTGCCCTCGACACTTCTCACTTGGGAGCAGAAGTCCTGTATGGTGGAGACGATAGCATTAAACAGACACTGCGGACTGATTCAGGAAAAGAATAATAATTCTGACAATGTTCTCTCCAATCAACAAACAAGTGTTCCAGGTGATAACTGTCTGTGATGGCAAGAGGTATCTACTAGCTCTTGTATGTTGGTATACCTTTAAGAGACATTCTCATGGTATCATCACTATTATGGCATATAACCTGCGGATCTCCATCTTACTAATTTCATTGGACTGACAATGCCCTACAGGAAGCACGGGTCATCTACTGTAACCGGAATACCAAATACTAACCCAGACACTTATCTGCCTGTGAAAGTAATATAGTTGTAATAGAGGTATGTTGTATCCTTCAATACCACATTATCCACACCACACTTATGAGGGATTACACATATTTCTGCTTCAGGTAAAATATCCTGCTGGAGGCAAAGTCAACATCAATACCCACCTTCTCCAGCTCACTGACTTCACTCAAATTCTCCCTGTGTGGACTGAAAACAAGGAGAAGGTCCGTGAAACCAAATGATTTATTGTAACAACCCAAGTATTTCCCTCGTGTCCCTCTGAGATGAGGGACCGCAATGCCCACCCAGTCTGACATGTCATGTGATTCTACCTCAAGTTATGTGGGATTGGCTCTTAATAGCCTCAGGAAAAAGATATGAATGTCGCCTTTCCAGCATCTACTCAAGTAAACGTTTTTAACGCTAAGGTTTTTTTGAGCAATAACGGATTTAAGGGTTACATTGAGGGCGCGGGTAAGTGGATCTGAGTCCATAAACAGATCAGCCTTTATTGTATTGAATGGCGGAGCAGGCTCGAAGGCCGGACAGCTCACTCCTGCTCCTAGTTCTTATGTTCTATGTATTATCTCAAAAACTGAAAGGAATTCCTTCCCAAGCCATGCACCATCCTGACTCTGTCGTCCTTTCACCTTTAGTGGGACAAAATCTGTGGATCCTATACCAGTGCCTTATCAACATTATAGGGAAGCTAGGAATTAAGAATAAACTACCATGAAGCAAGTAATTAGTGCTCATTAACAGAAACACTGGAACATAGTGCAGGATAATCTTGCTTGCAGGGTGTGGGTGTGTGGTTGAGGTGAGAAGACTAGACTTGTCCATTCTGTTTGTTACCTGCTGCACCAATCCCTGATCTTGCAGCATACAGACACAGCGAGGCAAATGGCATCATGATAGTGTCCCTACCTCCAGGCTAATAGGTACAGGTTCACACCCAGCTCCCCAGAGATGCATAAACAAACAAAATGTCTGGACCAAATCACAGTCGAGAGCTGGAGTTTTTAACAGAAAGTCACTTTTAACTTTGACTGAAACCCATTTTTAAGTATGATGTGGTATGGTTCTGTGAATAACCTGAAAGATCACAAATGAGTTATAATAAATGAGTTATGAAGAGAAGCTGGACAGGCTGGGACTTTTTTTCACTGGAGCTTAGGTGGTTGTGGGGTGACCTTACAGAGGTTTATAAAATCATGGGGGGGAGGCAGACTCAGGGTCAGTGGCAGGTGTCTTTTCCCTCGGGTGGGGGATTTCAAGACTTGGGGCATCTTTTTAAGGTGAGAAAAGGAAGGTTTTAAAAAGACCACGTGGGGCAACCTTTTTCACACAGAGAGTGTTTCGTGTGTGGAATGAGCTTCCAGAGGAAATGGTGGAAGTGGGTACAGTTACAACGTTTAAAAGACATTTGGATAAGTACATGAATAAGAAATGTTTGGAGGGATATGGGCCAAGCGCAGGCAGGTGGGACCCGTTTAGTTTGGTATTGTGGTGAACACGGACTGGTTGGACCGAAGGATTTGTTTCCGTGCTGTTTGAATCTATGACCAGAGAACAGTGAGAGTAAAATCCTACTCCAAGATGGCTATTTCAACTGGACTGTGAGAATTAATCCACAATGGCTGGGTTCTCTCCCTGAACATTATGCCCACTGTTGAAGATCAGTCTTGACCAACAGATAATAGTATATATTTCAGCTCGGTTACATATGTAGGATTGATGAAGTGACTCGGTTTTTATGAGTCTCTCCCTACAAGCTGCAGCAGAGGCGTCCAAGGGAAATTAGTTAATAAATGAGAGCGTTTTAATAGGTGTCTTGCTGTCAGTTTGGTGCCGTGATTTATTGGACGACATTGATCAGTTTATTACAGCACACACAGAGAGTGAAAACCTCATTGGAATACGGCAAGATAAATGCAAACCACTTGACTGGATGCAAGATAGGTTTGCACTGACAGAAACTTTCCCTTTATCATATGCCTCAGTGCTGAGGTAATTTGAAAGTTAATATGTTGGGCAAGTGCTGGCAGGAATGTATGTTTTCTTCTCATTATACTGTATATCAAACCATTCTTGAATTGAATTACGGGGCTAAATGGTAATAACTTAATAGTGCCAACAAATTGGATTTGGTTTCTTCCTCTGTGACAATAAATTGCCTCGAGATGAAATCTCCAAAAGAAAAGTCGAGTTGTCAATGAAGTTTGTCCTGTCTCGGGCTACAAGATAGTAAAGTAACAAAGATGTCAAAGGAATTTGTGCAGCCTTAGGATGAAAGTGACCTTCTTATATTGTGCACCTTTTGCAGCATATCTAGTAACACACCAAATTCTTTTTTTTCCCGACCCTCCCTCACCTCTACCAACATTAGGATTAAGTCCATCTCAGCAATCAATTGTCTTTAGTGACTGGAGCATTAATCTATTTTGCGTTTAGCATTTTTTTTCCAAAGCAAATGGAAAACAAATGATTGCATTTGTGTAGCACCTTTCTGTATTGCAAACTGCATTTCAGCCAATCATTCCTGAAGGGAGGGCAGGAAACAAACTTTGGCACAGAGAAGGCTGCCACCAACAGCTGTGAAATAATGGATCGGATCATTTGATTCAAGGCCTTGGTTTTCTCCCCCAGGGTCAGGAGGTGAGAACTTGCCTGGCTCTGTAAAGCTGACCTGGGAAACAACTGGCCTCGGGGATCGGAGTTTTATTCTGGGGTGGCAGGATTCTTTGGGAGGTGAGGTAGGTAACCCCAGAAAGGGAGCAGAGGCATCTGGATCACTAATATCACTTAAGGAAGGAAAATGCCATCTTTACTGACATGTGACTCAAGAGCCACAGCAAGGTCATTGACTCATAACTGCCCTCTGAGCGATAAATGCTGGCTTGGCCAACGATGCCCTGATCCCATGAACGAGTGATGATATGGCTGAGGTGTGGTGACCGTCAGGTTAAACTGCCACCAGCCATCTCTCTGTTCCTGTCTCTCGAATGAGCGTGCGGCCTTATGCACTCCAGGACGATAATGACTTTACCTTTCATTTATGGGCGGCACGGTGATACAATGGTCAGCACTGCTGCCTCACAGCGCCAGAGACACGGGTTCATTTCCTGCCTCAGGCGACTCTCTGTGTGGAGTTTGCACATTCTCCCCGTGTCTGCGTGGGTTTCCTCCGGGTGCTCCGGTTTCCTCACACAATCCAAAAACGTTTAGGTTAGGTGAATTGGACATGTTAAATTGCCCCCTAGTGTTAGGTGAAGGGGTAAATATAGGGGAATGGGTCTGGCTGGGTTGCGCTTCGGTGGGTCAGTGTGGACTTGTTGGGCCGAAGGGCCTGTTTCACACTGTAAGTAAGTAATCTAAGTAAAGTAAGTAAAGTAATCTAAAACCCACTCCCGTGACCCAGTTCACTGTCCTTGCTATTCAGAGCTCATCATGATTGGGAATCTCTTCATTGTTCATTATTATGTTACCTCATAACCCCCCACCCCTCTCTCCCCTTTCCTCTATTCCCACTCTGGAAACAAGTTACAGGAAGAGACGGAGGAAAGTAAGAAAACAAAGAACATTTTCTCCTAAGCTATTAAAAATCTTTTTTTTTTCAATCCGCTGCTAATGCGTCTTCCATTTGGACAGTGGCTCAAGTTGAGCCCAGTAAATAGAAATGATGCACACAATGCAATTCAAATATGCATTTTCAATTCAGCCTTGATTAAATGTTGCTTAGGTGAGATCCAAGTGCTTGATGTAGTCACTGGGACTAGAGTAGGAGATGTACTTTCCACGCTGCACATTGTTTGGAGAGTGCAAACTCAAAGCAAGTCATTGCTGCTTCCAGCAGGTTCAGCAAGGTAGAGCACACCTTTGAGAAATGGATAATGATCACTAGTATCCCTAGTATCCTTACATACAGGCAAAGAAGGAAACCAATTTGACAAGCTAAACAGAGACACACATAAGAATTCCCAGACGCATGGCACTGTAAGTGGAACTCCATCAATAAGTACATCGATTTGGGCCCCATCTACCATCTTATGAGAAAAATAACCAGTAATGATATCACCCACCTTAAGGAACCAAGACATGTGAATAGAAAGTGGGACATACCACCAGTGCTTCATCCAGAGGCTCACTGATGATGTACCTAGTATGGTGACAAAACGTCTGAAAGCAAACCTTCCAGCTCAGTGAGCAAACTTAAATCCAGAAGCTAGATTAGTAAGGGGATCACTAACACTCAACATGGAGCTCTCAAAGGGTGCATACTCAGCCCCCTGCTGTACTCACTGTATACCCATGACTGCGTCACAAATACCAGACTAATGCCATTTACAAGTTCGCTGATGACACCACCATAGTCAGTCGAATCTCAGATGGCAATGAAACAGACTTCAGACAGGAGGTGGAAGAACTGGAAAAATGGTGCACTGAGAACAACCTAGCTCTCAATGCTGGCAAAACCAAGGAATTCAATCTTGACTTTTGGTGGGATGTTACTCATGCCCCCCTGCCCCCACACACACACATTTAACACCACATAAATGGAACAAGTGGAGAATGTCAAGCTCCTGGGAGTGATCATCCACAACAAGCTTTCTTGGACTCTTCATGTGGACGCTCTGATTACAAAGGCCCAACAACGTCTCTTCTTCCTCAGGCAGCTGAGAAAATTTAGCAGACAACTTTTATAGGTGTGCCATCGAGAATATTCTGTCTGGCTGTATCACTACCTGGTATGGGAACTGTACCATTCAAGATTGGAGACGTTTACAGAGAGTAGTGAACTTGGCCCAGACAATCACAAAGGCCAACCTCCCATCGATAGAATCCAGGGTAAAAACAATGACTGCTGGAAACCAGAGTCTAGATCAGAGTGGTGCTGGAAAAGCACAGCAGTTCAGGCAGCATCCGAGGAGCAGTAAAATCGACGTTTCGGGCAAAAGCCCTTCATCAAGAAAACCGTCTACCAGGCCGGCTATCAAGGAAAGGCCACAAGCATTCTTAAAGATCAATCCCACCCTGGCAATGTTTTTCTACAACCTCTCCTACTGCTCGGATGCTGCCTGACTTGCTGTGCTTTTCCAGCGCCACACTTTTTGACTCTGAGATCCCGTATCTACAGTCCTCACTTTCTCCTATTGTTACGATGCCTTAATTTTAGTTTTTTTGTAGATTTGAGATTGAAGTGCTGTCAATACCTAGAGAGCTTTTATTTTCTTTTCAAAAGAGGTAAGTGAAACAGTGCATTTCTGGACAGTCACGAGCTTGTGATAACTGCTTGGTTTTTGCAAACTCTCCCTTCCTGGGTCTCCAATTGTTTGGTTGTAGCTTCTCCTCTAGTGGTTGTTTGGATTTTCAGTTGATGGCCAACCTGGGAAGGCAAATAGTTCTCCAGCCCAGGTGGTCTGCTTCTGCAAACCTCTTTTTGTGGTTCCAGAGTTCCACCTGCAGCTCTCGTCCAGTCTGAAAACTAAAGAGTATCCGGTTGAATCCCTGCTTCTGTATTTTCTGGGAAAATTGCATTGACACTGATCCCAGAGAATTACACTTTGTTTCCTTATGTCTCAGATTAACAGCTGTTGGAACATTTGACACATTAGTTTTGTTTTGCTGTTAAGAACTAAGAGTTATTGGCAAAATTGTTTGTTTTCCCAAAGTGAATCTTAACAGAGACAAATCTATTTTGTGTCTTTTTGTGCTTGTGAGTATCTTTTTGCATTTTGATTTATGTAAAAATATAAATATTCATACTTCCATCTTGCAAATGAAGTGTGTTAACAAATTTTGCATTATCATTGAGTTTTATTTATAATAAACCATTAATTTATGCCGATTAAAGAAAAAAATTTTTTTTATTTGATAAATAATTCTGAGGAAGCATGTCATTGATATATCAGGAACCAGGTTAAAAAATTAATTTATCTTGTGACCTATGGAGTTATAGAACTAGAAAAAGACAGTGTACTCGACTGATCATGACCGTATTAACCTGCAAATCCTTCCCGGACAGGTCAATGACAGTTGGTAAGAAAGGGAGAGATTCTTGCTCAATTACATGGTGAAAGGACTGTGGGAACCTTTAATATTGGAAAAAGGTATTTAAGACGCACTTAAACTGTAATAGAAGCGTAACAGTTAAATGGAAGTCATCATTAACCGGTGCATTCACCTTCCATGCAGGCATTGTTGTATAAGGGTCTGAAAGGGTTAATACTACTGAGTTCCTTAAGCACCACCCACTATGATGATATATAGATATGTGGGCAAAACAGCTCAGAATCTGCTAGGGTTGAGACTGTTCATCCAGGTCCTTATTGTAGTCGCTGTAACAAACAGTATCAAACCAATGTAACATGTAACTTGTTCCTCGGCTGGACTAACCTGCTAATTGTTTGATACAACAGCTCCTTCCAGTTAGATCAGGGAATGGATTTCCTTTACCAAAATAGACACAAAGACGGTAGTGAGGTATGTGCTTGGTTTGAATGCACAACCAATGTCTACCATCACTCTCCATAGCTTCTGGCTACAAGATGCTTCAGAAGGTGCATGTTGACTCAGCAACTCTGACTCCCTGTGTGAGCTGTAGTACAGAACCACCAAAGAAGATAGAACATAGGATTTTACAGAGCAGTATAGGCCCTTCGTCCCTCCATGTTGTACTGACCTGTGAAAATAATCTGATCCCCATCTAACCTAGACCATTCCATTATTATCCATATGTATGTCCAATGCCCATTTGAATGCCTTTAACGTCGATGAGTCCACTACTGTTGCAGGCAGGCCGTCCTACGCCTCTACTACTCTCTGAGTAAAGAAACTACCCCTAATATGTGTCCTAAATCTATCATCCCTCAATTTAAAGCTACTTCCCTTCGTGTGGCCTTCACCATCCGAGGAAAAAAAGGCTCTCACTGTCCACACTATCTAACCCTCTGATTATCTTAACTGTCTCGCTTAAGTTACGTCTCGATCTTCTTCTCTCCAACAAAAACAGCCTCAGTTCCCTCAGCCTTTCCTCTAAGACCTTCCTTCCATACCAGGCAACATTATAGTAAATTTCCTCTGAACCCTTTCCACATCCTTCCTGTAATGCGGCATGGTGGCTCAGTGGTTAGCACTGCTGCCTCACAGCGGCAGGAACCCGGGTTCAATTCCAGCCTTGGGCGGCTGTCTGTGTGGAGTTTGCACATTCTCCCCGTGTCTGCGTGGGTTTCCTCCGGGTGCTCCGGTTTCCTTCGACAGTCCAAAGATGTGCAGGTGAGGTAAATTGGTCATGCCAAATTGCCCATGGAGTTAGGTGCATTAGTTAAGGGAATGGGACTGGGTGGGTTAATCTTCGGAGGGTCGATGTGGACTAGTTGGGCTGAAGGGCCTGTTTCCACACTGTAGGGAATCTAATGTAAAAGAACGCGGTGACCAGAACTGTACGCAATACCCCAGCTGCGGCCTTACTAGTGTCTTGTACAGCTGAAGCATGACCTCATGGCTCCGAAACTCAAACCCCTACCAATAAATGCCAACACTCCATATGGCTTCTTAACAACCCTATCAATCTGGGTGGCAACTTTCAGGGATTTATACACCTGGACAACAAGATCCCTCTGTTAATCTACACTGCCAAGAATTTTACCATTAACCCAGTACTCAGCATTCTTGTTACTTCCTCTGAAGTGAACTACCTCACGCTTTTCTGTATTAAACTCCATTTGCCACTTCTCAGCCCAGCTCTGCATCTTATCTATGTCCCTCTGTAACCCACAACATCCTTCAGCACTATCCACAACTCTGTCTATCTTAGGGTCATCCACAAAATATACTAACCCATCCTTCTACCCACCTCCAGATCATTTATAAAAATGACAAACAGCAGTGGCCCCAAAACAGATCCTTGTAGCTCACCACAGGTAACTGAGCTCCAGGATGAACATTTCTCATCAACCACCACCTTCTGTCTTCTTTCAGCTAGCCAATTTCTGATCCAAACCGCTAAATCAACTTCAATCCAAAAACTCTGTATTTAGTGCAATGACCTACTGTGTGGAACCTTATCAACTGCCTTATCTTCATCCATCTGTTTTGACACCTCTTGAAGAACTCAATAAGGCTACTGAGGCACGATCTACCCTTCACAAAATTGTGTTGACTACTCCTAATCAAATTATTTCTTTCCAGATGATTATAAATCTTATCTCTTATAACCTTTTCGAACACCTTACCCACAACCGAAGTAAGGCTCACTGGCCTATAATTACCAGAGCTGTCCCGATTCCCATTCTTCAACTAGGGAACAACATTTGCTATCCTGGAGTTTTCTGGCACTACTCCTCTCGATGATGATGATGACATAAAGATTGAAGCCAAAGGCTCTGCAATCTCCTTCCTGGCTTCCCAGACAATCTGAAGACAAATCGCATCCAGCCCAGGGGTCTTAGATATTTTCAGATCTTCCAAAATTGCTGAGACCTCCTCTTTGCTGAAAATGTGTTGGTGGAAAAGTGCAGCAGGTCAGGCAGCATCCAAGGAGCAGGAGAATCGACGTTTCGGGCATGAGCCCTTCTTCAGCAATGAGACCTCCTCTTTGGCAACCTCAGTCCCATCTAATCTAATAGCCTGTATCTCCATATTCTCACTAACATTGCCCTTTTCCAATGCGAATACTGACGAAAAGTATTCATTAAGTGCGTGCATTATGTCCTCAGATTCCACACACAACTTTGCACTATTATCTTTGATTGGCCCTAATCTTACTCTCGGCATAACCTGCCTTCGAAAACTGATTATGCTTTGATCACACCATCTTGCCAGTGGTGCCTCCATGGCTCCTCAGCTCTTTGAACTCTATTCCCAAAGGGAAATTTGCTCACTTCAACCAACCCTCCTTGCCTCCATTCACTGTAAATCATACTAACTGACTGTAAACAAAATCAAGCTCTCGTTAAGGAAAGAATATGGAGAATAATTATGTCTACATATCCCAACCCAGTCAACCCGTGCACTTTAACCCCAGTCCAGTTTATTGATGGGGTTTAGATATATATAAAGCTCTAGTTGTGCCCTCAAAACACGTGCCTATTGCGTGGGGAATATGAGACATTCAGTAGACCACAACTGACAGCAGTGGACTGTGGGATTTCAAAATGCTTGACTCTAAGTCAGCAAAATAACATTTCAAGGCCTCATGTACTTATATCATTCAAGTTCAGTATTAGTAGTCCATTTGTCATTCTTTTGAATTCGAATTGACTTGCATTGGTTTGAGGCAGTTCTCCCAGAGAAAGGAAATCTGTTTTCCCCAGGCCAGTACAAAATATTCTTTGGCTAATCTTCCTTCTGTGTTATGTCATCTTCTCTGTGTTTTTTGCAGCTGTTGAGGAATGCTTTACTGGACGCACCATTTGGTCTCATACTAAAATGTCCTTTGTTCTCAACTGCCTCATTACATAGTGGTTGAAAATTTCATCTGCACCTAAATGCCACAGAAGATGTTTTTGAGCTCTCAGGGGGTGGTAGCTCCTGCCCTTCAGAGAGTCTCTGCAGGACACAGGGTCAATGTAATGGTCAACATTGGGATGAATGAATATTCAATGGGGAGGAGCAAGAATCTCAAGGATGAAGGATCTGACAGGAAGTGGTTTTGTTTCCTCTGAGTGTGCATAAGCAGGCAACAGGAAGCAACAACATCTATTTTCCCTGAGTCAGCTTGCTCATTGAAATAGAAAATGAGGCTGTCATCTGAAAAGTGAAATGTCAAACAGCATGTTGTGAAGACAGAAACAGATGACCTGCCCTTGATCTCTACAACAATCACAGAAAAGGCTTAATATTAGATGATGGTTACATTATGTGAAGTGGACGTCCATTAATTTAATGAATTACATAACATCACTCTGATAGCACAGGCACCATATCAATAGAGTGTGGCAAATGGAACACCACTTAAAAAAATCCAACATTTAGTGTAATTGCTGATGTTTTTAGACCCAGTCACAGGTATAATGGCCTCCTTCTTTGAAGTAGAGTGTGGCAATGATTTAAATAATTAATTTCAGGGAAGAACCAAATTGTGGATTTTAGTTCAAATGCTGAAGTTATAATGAAATCCCCTCTGGAAAACTGTGAGAAACCAGGAGATAATCAAAGTAGCATTTTTGCTAGGCTGCAGTTATGGTTCAATGTCAGAGTTATATCAATCTGTTTGTCTCAAATTCCTTTCTCCACTATTTGAACAAGAGATTAAAACCCTTCATTAAAACAGCAGCTCAAAGGAGTTTTCCATAAATATTTTAACAACTTTGTTTTTTACCTTTTAAAATAAAAAAAAGCAGTGTGTTAAATTATTTGTGTTGTACAGTGCGATGTGTCATAAAGTGTCCCAGGTCTGTTCAGGTTGAATTTATCTCATGGTTGTACTGATTTGACTCCCCGCCCCACTGACTGAGAATTGTTTAACTGTGCATGTGGAACTGAGGGCCTTTGTGGTGCAGTGGTAGTGTCCCTACCTCTGAGCTAGATGATCAAGGTTCAAGTCCCATCTGCTCGTGATTGTATTACACGAGAGGTGTGTAATGCAATCTCTGAATAGGTTGATTATAAATGATCTAGGGAAGTGCACTAACCTGCTGCCTGATGCTTCCTAACAGCATCAGTCATATCTATAAGGACATCATGGGAGTTGTGACATCTTATCAAAAGGCCTAAATACAAATCTGTATAGAGACCAACCAGTAAATTGTTTTCCTGTTGTCAACGATAACAGCTAAATATCCAGGGGAGGCCCATTTAAGATTCATTGTCCTTGCACTGTGTGATGTACTTTAAACAGATATATTCACTAGTTCTGTCTGAAAAATAATTCATTCTCAGGATATGTTGATGTCAAGATTAGCATTTATTGCTCAACATTATTGTTCTCCAAACCTACACCAACTGAGTAGCTTGCTAGGCCATTTCCAAAGGCAGGTTAATGAAGGACAAGAGACACGTTGAGGCCAAACCAGATAGGGGTGACTTACTTTGATCCCAAAACCAGAGATTTTGATGTCAGCATTCTAATGGAATCCTGATTTGAGCCTTTGTCTCCTTTATTCTGTTTTTTTTTTCCCCCAAGTTCTGCCCGTCTGTATTTCTGTATCATAGATTGTTTCAGCCCGATCTCCATTCTCCAGCTGCTGAAATCCTTCTCCATGTCTTTGGAGCCACCAGACTCCACTTTCTTGGTGGTCTCCTAGTTGGCCTCACACGATACACCTTCGGTGAACTTGAACTCACCCCGGCATTGCTGCCTATCTGCTTATTCACACCACACTCCACTCATACTTCCATTGCTGTGCTTTGCTCATCTCCACTGGCTTCTCATCCAGCAAGACCCTGATTTTAAAATTCACCCTCTTGTTTGCAGATTGCTCATGGTCTTACCCTATCCTGTCTACCTCCTCCAACTTGACCACCTGTACCAACGCTGGATTCTAGTGCATCGCTAACCCCACTAATGGGGTGGCACGACAGCTCAGTGGTTAGCACTGCTGCCTCACAGCGCCAGTGACCTGGGTTCAATTCCAGCCTCGGGCAGCTGTCTGTGTGGAGTTTGCATATTCTCCCTGTGTCTGTGAGGGTTTCCTCCCACCATCTGCAGGCTAGCTGGATTAGCCATATGAAATGTAGGGTTACAAGAATAGAATAGCAGGTGGGTTTATGTGGGATGCTTTTCAGAGGTTTGGAGTAGACTCAAAGGGCTGAATAGCCTCACTGTAGGGATTCTATTAACTCTGTTTTCTCTGCCTTTAATGACTGGGTCATCAGCCAGCTGCCTGAGCTTTGGAATATTCCCCATACATCTCTATTCCTCTCTACCTCCGTCTCTCTCTTTTATGTTGTTGCTGACCACCTGTTTGATCAACTTTATTATATTTCTGATCCAATATCTCAATGAGAATTAGTGTTAAACACTGTTTTGATGACTATTCCTGCTTGGGACGTTTTACTATGTTCAAGATACTGGATAAATACAAGGTGTCAACAAATGAATCCAGTAACTTTGTTCGAATGTTTGCTGTTAACCATGTATGCGATACGTAGTTTTGAGAAAGCATCTCGTGAGAGAGATGAGAACAAGGGGCAACATTTTATAAATTAGGAACCTTCCAATCAGGAAGATAAGAAGGTGAATTTTTTTTTTCTCTCGGTAATAAATGATCAAAACTCACTGCCTCATGGAGAGGTGGAGACAGGGTTATTCAATATATTTAAGGATGAGGTAGATAGATTCTTACTGACAAAGGAACAACAAAGGTTGTGAAGCAAGGGCAAAACTCTGGAGCTGAGGCTGCAGTCAGGTTAGCTGTGATCGAATTGAAAGGCTTCCCAGCAGCCACTGGGCACAAGCTGATCTGACCTGACTCTTCATATACTTGACAACAACTGTCAGAATGGCTGTCATGAACTTTAAATGTCAGGAAATGTTAGCTGATTTCTGTGAAAAGGGGATACAGTTTGCCTTCCACCATTACAAAAGAGCATTCAGAATAGAAGCATGACTCCATATTTCTGAAGGAACACTGAGCAGAATCTCAGAAATGCGCAGCTCCCCTTCATTTGTTTCTGATAAAAGGTTTCGTCCAGTGTCCCCTTTTTTTGACGGGTGACGGAATACCAGTTGATGGAATATTGGCGCCCCACATCTGGGGGAATAGTGAGGGGTGAGCGCCATCACTAGGCTGAGGCTGAAGCGGAGCAACATCTAAGATGGTTCTTTGCTCCAGAATGAGGCCTTTCAGCCTGTGGGACTGTGCTAGAGGAGTCATCCACGACACTGCTCTTGGCCTAGTGGGTCGTGATGCTTAGAGTGCAGATTTGAGTGTTTTTTTTAAAACAGTCTGATTAAGTTTCCTCCTGTCATTTTTCCCAGACCTTCCTTAACCCGTAGGCAGAAAAGATCAACTCTCCCTCTAAAGTTTTTTCCTGATTAATTTAAATCTTTACCTCTTGGTTACTGACCTTTTTGCCAACCGAAATATCTTCCTATCCACTCTGTCTCTACAGGAAAGTTGATCAGTGTAGACTAGTCAGCCCTTCAGACCTGCTCTACTTGTATTTAGTTGATTTGATTTATTGTCGTCACATGTCCTAAGTACAGTGAAAAGCTTTGTTTTAGAACAAAGACAAACAAAGAAAATTACAACCCAAGAACAGGCCCTTTGGCCCTCCAAGCCTGAGCCGATCCAAATCAACTGTCTACACCTGCCACCCAATTCCTAAGCATTTGCATCCCCCTGCTTCCCATCTGTCCAGACGCATCTTAAATGAATCCACCGTGCCTGTCTCTACCACCACTGCTGGCAATGTGTTCCAAACACCCACCACCCTCTGTGTGACGTACTAGCCGCGTGTATCCCCCTTAAACTTTCCACCTCTCACCTTGAAAGAGTGACCTCTTGTTATTGAATCCTTCACCCTGGGAAAAAGCTAAGAACAGAACGGGGTCTGGAGGAATATCGGAAGAGTAGGACAAGTCTTAAGTCTGTACTGTGAGCAGTACAGGCAGACCATGGCAAACGAGAACATACAGATCATAGGGTGCTCAGACAGAGCGAGGAATACAAGGTTACAGCTGCACAGGAGCTGCACAAAGCAAGATCACCATTGTTTGAAATTAGAAAGGTCCATTCAGCAGTCTAATGACAGCAGGGAAGAAGCTGTTCTTGAACCTCTTGGTGTGTATGTTCAATCTTCTGTATCTTCTGCCTGATGGAAGAGGTTGGAAGAAAGCATTACCGGAGTGGGAAGGGTCTTTGACGATGTTCGCAGCCTTTCCAAAGCAACAAGAAGTGTAAATCGAGTCTATGGATGGGAGGTTGGCTTCCGTGATGGTCTGGGCTATGCACACCACCTTCTGTAGTTTCTTACAGTCCTGGGCAGAGCTGTATTAGGTCATTATGCACCCAGATAAAATACTTTCTGTAGTGCACCTGTAAAACGTAGTGAGGGTCCTTATGGACAAGCTGAATTTCCTAAGCTGCCTGTGGAAGAAGAGGCATTGTTGTCCATTCTTGACCGTTGCATCTATATGGGGAATCCAGGTCTGGTTGCTGGTTAGCTTAAGAACTTGACGCCCTCAACCCTCTCCACCTCAGCTCCATTGATGTAGACAGGGGTGTGTCCTCCTTTCTTTCTGAAGTCAATGATCAGTTGTTTTGTTTTGCAATTTGCCTACCGACCTAACAGGTCCACAGGGGATGCTATTTCCCTTGCCCTGTAGTCATTCCTGGAACATCTGGGTAACAAGAACACCAATGTTGAGAGAGAGATTGTATCATTGCACTACATCACCACGCCCTCTATCTCCTTCCTGTATTCTGATTCCTCATTGTTTGATATCCGTCCTACCATGGTAGTATCATCAGCAAACTTATTGATGGCGTTCATTCAAAATTTGGCTGTACAATCGTGGGTGTACAGGGAGTACAGTAGGGAGCTAAGAAGGTATCCTTTCGGGGGGCCAATGTTGAGGGTTATCGTGGAGGAGGTGCAGTTGTCTATCTTCACTGAGTGCGGTCTGGGGTAAGGAAGCTAAAGATCCAGTTGCAGAGGGTGGAGCTGAGCCCAAGGTCGCGGAGTTTTGAGATCAGTCTGGTGGGGATAATGATGTTAAAGGCAGAGCTGCTGTTGATGAACAGGAGCCTGACATTGGTGTTCTTGTTACCCAGATGTTCCAGGGATGACTACAGGGCAAGGGAAATAGCATCCCCTGTGGACCTGTTAAGTCGGTAGGCAAATTGCAGATGATTGACGCAGGCTGGGAGACTGGAGTTAATGTAGACCATGACCAAACTCTCAAAGTACTTAGTGATTATGGAGGTCAGAGCCACTGGGTGGTAGTTACTAAGACACATTGCATATGTTTTCTTCGGGATGATGGTGATCTTCTTAAAGCAAATGGGGACTTTGGCTTGTAGGAAGGAGAGGCTGAAGATGTTGGTGAACGCCTCCATCAGCTGGTCTGCACAGGATCTGAGTGCACAGTCAGGGACTCCATCTGGGCTTGTAGCTTTCCTTGGGTTGACTCCCAGGAAGACCGAACTGACGTCTGCAGTGGTGACCCTGTGTCCAGACCCGTCGGGCATGTGTCACTATGCTGCTGGCATTCTGCTCAAACCCAGCATAGAAAGCATTGAGCGCTTCAAGGAGGGAAATGTTTTTGCTCGCTACCTCACTCTGCTTCATTTTGTATCCCATTATATTGTTCAGGCCTTGCTACAGGAGGCCGGTGTCCATATGGTTGGTTTGGGCCTCTAATTTAGTCCGGTACCGCCACTTGGCATCTCTGATGGATTTGCGGAGGTTATGTGTGGAATTTCTGTTCCTAGTTAGGGAACACATGGATTGACTTCTTTGGCACGCAGTCCTCCATGCACTTGCTAATGATGTCTGTCCATTTAGTAAGAAGATGGCTGATCTGACTGTCTTCAAAATGATTCTTCCTCCATCACTTTCCACGATATTCTGAGAGGATAAAGGGCCCCTCATAATTTTATACACTCCTCTTACATCTCCTATTAATTTCCACAGGAAATGGCCTCAGCCTTTCCAGCTGTTCCTCACTGGAAAAATTCTCCATTGCTGGCAACATCCTCAAAACTTTCCAACTAAGCAGGAACTGTTGACATCGATATCGTCCTTTATGAGTCTAAAATATTTATGCTTCACTTTATTGGTTGCTGCTTTGCACAATTCTGCCTTTCAGCTTTTTCTATGAGGCAGAATTAAGGGCAGATGACACTTGCAAGGTCAAGTTGCTTGCAAGAATGATTGTGACTAATACTGTGCGGGGCCAGAATTAATATCTTTAGTCGATAGACATGATCACTGAAGTCGGAACCCTGTATTTCAATAAAACCAGGATGATTGCTTTAGGTCAAAGTATTTCCACTCCACTAATGGATCACTTGTCATGTTGTGCGGCAATGACTAGGCAAGACTGTTGCAAAATCTGATGAAAGCAAGAACTCTGACAAAGAAACAGAGATTGCTGAAAATGCGCAACGTTATTTTTAAGGAGACAAACAGGCTTAAGGTCAATGAGTTTTAGTCAGAACTAGATAAAGTTGGAAGATGAGCTGGGTTTTTTAAGAAGAGGTGGAGCTGGGGGAAATATGAAAGGAAAAGAACTGAAGAGAATAGTGTATCTACAAAGTGCTGTTCATGCTTTTTGTTTGGTATAGTGAAGCATATCAGTCAATGGCAGAGCAACTTCTCATGGAGTTATACAGTGAGGTTGTTGACTTGCTTGCTGAGCTGGTAAGTTTTTTCGCGTACAGTTACAGAGTGTAGAAGAGCCCTTTACTCACTGAGTCTTCATTGACAAAATAAACTTCTCTAAATTTACACTAGTTCCAGTACCTGGCCCATAACTTTGATTGTTACGACATTTCAAGTGCTCACCCAGTCCATTTTTCAAGATTGTGAGGTTTTGTGCCAAAACTACCCTCCCAAGGTCAGCATGCCAGATTCCCAACGCCCTTTGGCTCAAATGCCCTCTGAACCTTTGCTCTTCACTTTAAAAATTATGCCCCCTCATTATTGACCATTCAACAAAGGGGAACAGCTGCTTTCAAAGGGCAAAGTTGCCTCTGGCCAGGTCAACATTAAAATGAGTGGCTCCAACCTTGAACCAAGGCTGTCCAATAAATATTTTTAATCGGCTTGCTCAGACATGTTATCATACTCCTCCAGCACACATGGCTACCTGAACGTGGGCCTTCTGGCTCAGAGATATGGATACCACCATCCCACCATCTGACCTCTCCAGGGTTGTTCAGTATAGTGCTTTATGTGAGCTCCAACGTCTCCACACACTTGATTGTCAATGAGCTGGCTGGTGAAGTGCAGAAAACATGGCAGGAAAGATGCACACAGCAAACACGCACAAACATCAAAGATCAGATTGTTGTCATGTCGGTTGAAGGATCTGTATTAGCCAGGACATCAGGGATAGCTCCCCTGCCTAAAGTAATGCTGCGAGTGCGCTCTTGTATCTATCAGATAGGATCATGGTATACAGTCTTATCTGTAAAACTGTGCCTGAGACGGTTTAACGCTCCTTTAGAACTGCTTTGATGTGTTAGCCTCGATTTTATCTTTTTACTTCAGGCTCACAACTCGAACTGGGAACTTGGGACAAGACTGTTACCAAATGAGCCATGCCTGATATGATGGCTCATTGGTTAGCACTGCTGCCTTCCAGCACCAGAGATCCACGTTCGATTCCACCCTCCGGTGACTGTCTATGTAGGTTTCCTCTGGGTGCGCCCGTTTCCTCCCACAATCCAAAGTTATGCAGGTTAGGGTGGATTGACCATAGTGTCCAGGGATGTGCAGGCTTGGAGGATTAAGGTTACAGGGATAGGGGTGAGACAGAATGGGATGTTCATTGATTGGTCGGTGTGGACCCGAAGGGGTGAATGGCCTGTTTTCAGACTTATAGGGATTCTGTGATGTGTAGTTTCATGCTGGTTGATGGGTTTTCAGGAATGCTGACATCACTTTAGCATTTCGTTAAGGTTGGATCACCCTTCCTTAGAGATCCTTGCTCAATATGTTGCATTTACATCATAACAGGGGAGGGTAAAACAAAGTGCTGGAGAAACTAAGTAAGTCTGGGAGCGTCTGTATGCTGAAGAATCATATTGGATTTGGAACATTGACTTTCTCCAGAAATGATGCCAGGGTTTCTCCAGCACTCGCTTTTTATTTTAGATTCTAACATCTGCCATAGATTGCTTTTATTAATGGTGGATGCTGGAGTCAAATGGAAGATATCCCAGTCACTTACCATTATTCATGCTGGACAACTTTGCCTTCTGTTATGATGTAGAGGTCGAACCCCTCTACTAAATTAAAAGTAAAACACCCAGAAAAACTCGCCTCGCCTCATAATCTGCTAAAAGGGATTGAGTGAAAGAAAACCCCTCATTTCCACTGTTTAAAGGAAAAAAAAATTCCAACTCTAACAGTGAACACTAGACAAAAACTATTAACAAATCCAAGCCCCCTTTTTCTTAGCTAATCAATATCTGGTCCCAACCCTATAAAATGCTGCTCAAATAACACAATTATTAAACATTGAATCAATTAAATCTCTCAAAGTCCATGCAGTCTCTTATGCAATCTTCCGAATCTATTACTTCCTTCAGTCCTTCTGATTCTGCTGTCTTCTCCCTGGGCCACCTTTTTACTTTTTATACTTTTACAGGAATAGGTACCTTTGGTAGATAGTGCCGTCTGAGATTGCTTTGAGAGCAAGATGTTTATTTCTTCATATGGCAGTTGCTCTGACTAACTCTCAAAAAGCTCTTTCATTTTATATCCTCAGCATCGTACCCTCTCATTGGTCTGATGTTGCCAATACTATAAGTTCAAATTCAATTGGTTTTTGGTACCCTGGGCATAACTTAAATTAATTGGTTAAATGTGAATTGTTGTCAAAATAGCAACTGGAACTCAGGTATCCATTTAACAGCCAATTGTTGCATGTATCCATTTTGGAACAGCCTGTCTCTTAGCTGGTCTGAATACCAGCAGTGTTTGCTGTACCTC
Organism: Chiloscyllium plagiosum; assembly: GCF_004010195.1. Lineage (NCBI taxonomy): Eukaryota > Metazoa > Chordata > Chondrichthyes > Orectolobiformes > Hemiscylliidae > Chiloscyllium > Chiloscyllium plagiosum. The sequence goes on along the minus strand of NC_057711.1, from coordinate 5,921,437 downwards.
AAACTCAGAAAAGCATTGAAATTGATTATACACTCTTTCAACTTTGTAACACTTCCTTTAAAAATGCCAATCAGTTGGGGTGCAGAAAAATAATTTGTTTCTTCCAGTTACACAGCACCTTATATGACTGAGGGCAAGCCAAACTGCCTTATAGCCACCCAAGTAGTTCTGCAGTGTTGTCACCATTGTAAAGCTGGAAACCCAATGTCAACAGTGCAAGCACTGACAAGCAGCAATGTGCTGACAACATAATCGTCTCGTAGGAGAAAGAGTAGGCCACTCAGCCCATTGAACCTGTTTCCCTGTTCAGTCTAATCATGGCTAATCATCCACTTTTTGCCTAGATTAAGGGCTTATGCCCAAAACGTTGACTCTCCTGCTCCTCGGATGCTGCGTGACCGACTGTGCTTTTCCAGCACCACACTATTTGATACAGACCAATGTTCGCCAGGACACTATGAAGGAATCTTCTTCAAACGCCATGAGACTTTTTTTTCTCCCACTAGAGAGGGGAGGCAGAGATGACAGGCCATGATGGACCCAAGAGCCTTGTTCAGTGGTGTAAAACGCTACGATTTTATCATGACACCTCTATTAAACATGGCATCCTGAGTCCACAGATGTGCAGGTTAGGTGGATTGGTGATGGAAATGCATGGTTACAGGGATAGGGTGGGGGCAGGGTGGGTCTGGTGGCTCTTCAGAGGATCAGTGTGGACTCGATGGGCCGAATGATCTGCTTTCACGATTCTAAAGAGACACTGACTTTAACAATAGAGGATCCTCTCAGGTGTACATGATCAAAATCATGAGGGGCCTAAGCTGAATAGAGAAAGTGAAGCTGTTCCTGCTGCTGGAAGAGTTGCAAACCATAGGACAGAGATTTAAGGTGCTCAGTACAAATACCTGCAGTGTTTTGAGGAAAAGCTTGGAAAGGTTTTGGAGTCTAATACACACGGCCTGAGGGTATGTTGGAAGCAGATTCAGTCATGGCTTTCAGAAGGAGTTGGATATGCACCTGGAGGCCGTCTGCTATGGAGACAGGGACTATCGAGTTGCTCTTGCAGAGAACCAACAGGCCAAGTGATTTCTTTCTCTGCTATAACCATCGTACGATCCATTAGCATGTCAGCCCAACATTTATACTCTGGAGAGGAATTTGAACTGAAAACATTCTGCTTCAGAAGTAACAGAGCTCCTGATGAACCACAACTGGCTGTGCACTATGATGAGAAAGTGAGGTCTGCAGATGCTGGAGATCAGAGCTGAAAATGTGTTGCTGGAAAAGCGCAGCAGGTCAGGCAGCATCCAGGGAACAGGAGAATCGACGTTTCGGGACTGAAGAAGGGCTTATGTCTGAAACTTCGATTCTCCTGTTCCCTGGCTGCTGCCTGACCTGCAGCGCTTTTCCAGCAACACATTTTCAGCTGTGCACTATGTTAGTTCAGTTTACACCGCAGTCCAAAGTCACACTCACTCCAAATAAATGGATCAGGAATAAGCAATGCTACCTCCCCCATCCATAGCCCAACTCTCTGTTGAAACACTAGAACCTGATCCTTCACATTGGTACATTTCCCCTCGAGGGTACAAGGTGTGAATGCATTCTAGGAATTCTGCAATGAAATGACCTGCATCCCAGACTGAGCTCCTGATCGGAACATTTATCTTGCCAAATTGAGTTTGCTGGTTATCTGTCATTAGATTTATTTCCTTTAAAGCAAGTTCAAATTTGAAGCAAGAATTTGGCTATCCACTGGCATACTTAATACTGCAAGGGATTGAACTGTGCCTAATCTCATGTTTTTCTGCTGAAAAACCAATTTGGCTTGGGGTTGAAATAGAAGTATAGATTTTTGAATGTATAATCGCGAACCATTAAAACTAGGATTAAGAAAAAAAATTATTCTTTACGTTTGTGAAATATCGCCGAATACACAGAAAATGCAAATTCCGGCTTCAAGCCTCAAAAATGAATGATCTGCTCAATATTTGCAGGAAACCTTCCCTTCACATACAAACCTGACTCTTTTCAATGTCTACACTCTGAATTTAGTCCAAAAAGGCATATGAAGAAAAATATACTCAGCTGTATTATGTAATAATTTAATTACCTTTGCTAGATTTAAATATATCCAGAATGTTTTTGAGTGGCAGAAAAGAAGTTAATAAGTTTATGGATGACACCAAAATTGGTGACATAGTGGACAGTGAAGATGACTAAAAGATCTTGCTCATATGGGTGAGTGGGCTGAAGAGTGGCAGATGGAGTTTAATTTGGAAAAATGCGAGGTGTTGCAGTTGGGCAAAACACACAAGAACAATTAAAAGTCGGGCCTTGAGTAGTGTTGTCGAACAGAGAGACCTAGGGGTTCAGGTACATAGTTCTTTGAAGTTTTCATCTTGTCTTCATTGCTCAGACCTTTGAGTATAGGAGTTGGGACGTCATATTGAGGTTGTACAGGATGTTGGTGAGGCCTCTTCTGGAGTTCTATGTGCAGTTCTGGTTGCCCTGTTACAGGAAGGATATTATTAAGCTGAAAAGGGTACAGAAGAGATTTATCAGAATGGTGCTGGGAACAGAGAGTTTGAGTTATAAGGGGAGACTGGGTAGGCTGGGACCTTTTTCACTGGAGCGTAGAAGATTGAGGGGTGACCTTTATAGAGATTTATAAACTCATGGGGGATATTAATAAGGTAAAAGGGCTGGTGTCTTTTCCCTAGGTGGGAGCTTTCGAGAATAAGGGGTATTTGTTTAAGGTGAGAAGATAAAGACTTAAAGAAATAAGGGGCAACATTTTTACACAGAGAGTGGTTCAAATGAACACACTGTAAGTAGTCTAATCTAATCTGATCTAAAGTGGTGGATGTGGATGGTTACAACATTTAAATGACATTTTGATAAGTACACAAATAAGAAATTTATTGGAAGGATATGGGCCAAGCACAGGTAAGTGGGGCTAGTTTAGTTTGGGATTATGATTGGTGCGGATAGGTTGGACCAAAGGGTCTGTTTCTGTGGTGTATGCCTCAATGAGTGTACGTTACACCTCAAATAATTTAATGAAAATGAAATATTACAAAGAGCCCGGAGTACAAAAGTAACCAAATGTTACTGCAGTAAGGATTCTTGCTAAGTTCATACGTGCAGAAGTGTGTTCCGTTATGCTTTTACCTTTCCTTTTACATTTATTCATTTTCTGGGATGTGGGCGTCACTGACTGGGCCAGTATTTATTACCTATCCCTAGTTGCCCCTTGAGAAAGTGGTGATGAATTGCCTTCTGGAACCACTGCAGTCTGCCTGGGTTAACCCACAATGCCATTAGGGAGGGAATTCCAGGATTTGGACCCAGCAACAGTGAAGGAACGGCGATATATTACCCAGTCAGGATGGTGAGGGGCTTGGAGGGGAACTTGCAGGTGGTGGTGTTCCCATGTATCTGTTGCCCTTGCCTTTCTAGATGGAAGTGGTTATGTGTTAACACATTGTTCCGACTAACCATCAGTGGTCAAGGGAGTGGATGCTTACTGAAGGAAAGACATACTATCTATGTGGAGGGAATGGAGATTTGTTGGCTTCATTGATTCCTGGGATAAAAGAGCTTTCCTGAGGAGACATTGGGAATGCTGAAACTATGTAGCCAGCAAAATTTAGAAGAAGATCTTAGAGGCCTGACAAGCTAGATGCAGCCCACTGCCTGAGGATGAAGAATTGAGAGAATGACATATCCCTTCACGCACTAAGTCGTGAACCTTTGGAATTCTTTAACCAAGGGAGCCATCAGTGCTCAGTCACGTCATGGGTGAGCAGGTTATTGATTACTCAGAAACAAGAGGAAAGTGCAGGAACTGAGCTGATGTGGGGGATCGGTCATGATCTTGATGAATAAAGGGGCGGGGACTGAATGGCCTCCAGCTGCTCCTGTTCCTCATGTTTCTACTCTGCTGCCCGCATATTCTCCATGTGCAATCAGTAACTCTGTGAAACGTAGATTCCTCACCAGAAGCCTTACCAAGAAGTAAACGTATTCAATAAAGTGCACACAAATTCTGTAAACAAACTTGTTCAGCATTCCAGATTAAGTTAGCTGGCATTTTAAAAAAAAAAGGATGCAGCACTTTCACTTTACCTCCCTCTTAAAGCAATTCTGACACTTCCAGACCCAAATGAACTGAATTTTGGCGACTTCATCGCACAGACTTAACTGAAAGCTGAAGAACATGGGTTGTGTGGCTTTGAATTATGTAACACCCAGTGTGCTGTAATTGGACAGGTGCATTATGCACAAAAAGAAAGGGGGTTTGATGAATGGCTAGTGGCTTATCTGTGAGCCAGCATGGACATGGAGGGCTGCTCTGAATACCAATATTGTGGCTTTGAAGCATGTGGTGCAATGCTCTGGCCCTGTGGAGAGAATGCAGAATAAGCTTTATCCTTGTGTGCCAGAAGGCTGAGATGACTGAAAATCTGAATGTCTGGTTTCTCAGCGCTGAAACTGAACCAGTAGTTTGAAGGCTTTGTCAGGTCGGGAAACGTTCAGAAAGAAATCAAAAACTCCTCCGTGTAACAAAGGATTCTGTGGCGCAAGAATGAAGAGCAAGACATCGGAGGTAAGGTGGTTTGTACCAGGTGGATTACATAGGCAGTCTGTCCCACACTGAGTGAACTCTCACTCAGCAGGAAGTTTCCAATTTTCGTAAAAGAAGAAGCATTTGTCTGATCCTGCGTCATTTGTGGCTTGGCCGCATGTATGCTCCTCTCTGTCATGAGGTTTGGAGTTCAAGTCCCACTGCGGGATGTGTGTGCACAAATCAAAGCTGTGAACTACCGAGGGAATGCTGCATTGTCAGCAACACTATCTTCAGGATGGAACTGAAAGGGAGGCTCTAACTGCCCGACTCAATTGGAGGCAAAAGATTCCATGTTGGTGTTTCAGAGGAAACATAGGAGAGCTATATCTACTCACCAATTCAATATATATTCCTCAGAGTCCACTGGATGGAAATTAGCTTCAGAATTACCTACTCTACACCAGGGAGTACACCTTAAAACAAGTATTATTAATTGTAGAGTGTTTTCAAATGTTTGGTGATCGAGAGTTCTATGTAAATGTAAGTCTATCTTTATTGATCCTACAATTTACATGACCTCAAGATATTCCAAGTAATTGTACATTCAATGAAGATGTATGGACTGCCGCACCATTCCCTTAACAGCATCTGACAGATATAGTCAAACACTCAAAAACACATAAATGAGCATAGAATGACACTACATTTCATGGTCAAATTTTACAAGTATTGATCAGCCTTTAATTCACTGGGTTCTCGGAGGGTTCCAGTGGATTGGAAAACTGCCAATGTGACAGCCCTGTTCAAAAAGGGACAAAGTTGGAAATTGTAGGCTGCTTGGAAAAGTGCTCGAGTTAATTGTTAAGGACAGGATCGAAAAGCATGGTGCTGGAAAAGCACAGCAGGTCAGGCAGCATCCGAGGAGCAGGAGAGTCGATATTTTGGGCCTCAGCCTTCCATCAGGAATGTGGAGGGGAAGGGGGCTGAGAGATAAACAGGTGGGTGGGGTGGGACTGGCAGGAAGGTAGGTGGGAAGGCGATAGGTGGACGTAGGTGGGAGGCGATTGTGACAGGTCACTGAGGAGTGGAGTGGATAGGTGGGAAGGAAGATGTACTATCAAGAGGGCGGTGTTGAGTTGGAGGATTGGATCTAGGATGAGGTGGTGGGAGGGGACATTTGGAAACTAGTGAAGTCAGTGTTGATGCCGTTTGGATGGAGGGTCCCAAGGCAGAAGATCTGTTCTTCCTCCAGGGTCAGGTGGCTTGGTTTTGGAGGTGGAGGAGGCCCAGGACTTGATGTCCTTGGTGGAGTTGGAGGAGGAGTTGAAGTGGTTGGCCACAGGACGATGGGGTTGGTTGGTGTGTGTGTCCCAGAGATGTTCTCTGGAATGTTGACACCCTGTTTCCCCGATATAGAGGAGGCCACATCGAGAGCATTGTGAAGGCGGAAATACACAGCACTTAGAAAAGCTTACTGGAATCAAACAGTCAAAATGGTTTTGTAAAAGGGAAATCAGGTTTGACATTTTACAAGAGTTCTTTAAGGATACAAAAAGTAGATTTTTATAAGGCATTTAATAAGCTGCTGCATAAAAGGCTACTGCGTAAGTTAGGATCTCATGTAATATTGCTTGTAACATGGGGGTTAATGTATTCGCATGGATTCTGGATTCAGAAGAAGTCACCAATGGATCTTTTTCAAGTTGGAAAGACATAGCTCGTGGAGTGCCAGAAGTATGAATTCTTGGGCCTCAATTACTATCTATATTAATGACTTAGGGTGGTATGGTGGCTCAGTGGTTAGCACTGCAACCTCATAGCATCAGGGACCCAGGTTTGATTTCACTCTCGGGCGACTGTCTGCATGGAGTTTGCACGTTCTCCCATGCCTGTGTGGGTTTCCTCCCAAAGGCCAAAGATGTGCAGCTTAAGTGGATTGACCATGCCAAATAGCGCATAATGTCCAGGAATGTGCAGGCTGGGTGAATTAGCTGTGGGAAATACGGAGTTACAGGGATAGGATAGAGGGATGGATCTGGGTGAGATACTCTTCAGAAAGGATAGTGTGGACCAATGGGCTGAATGACATGCTTCTACACTAGAGGGATTCCATGATTTCATGCAGGAGCAACACTGGACATCCCTGAAATTGAGATGTTCGGCTGGTGAAACTACAACACTGGACTTCTAGCATGGGAAGCAGTGGGAACAGCAGAAGCAGTGGGAGCAGCATGTAATAGATAGGACAAAGTGATCCCACAACCCAGCATACCAACAGAAAAGATAAAGCTGAAGCATTTGCAAGCCCACATTCCATGAATGAACCAAAAAACTGATCCATCTCGGTTTCCTCCTGCAGTTCCCAGTATTACAGATATCAATCTTAAGTCTGTTTGATTCACTCCCTTTGAGATCAAGAAATGACTCAAGACACTGCAAACGAAATTGTTTCAGTACAACTGGCGTTTACCTAACAAAGTATTAAATTGTTCACATATGGCCCGTACATGAAAAGCAGGACAGATCCAACCCATTGTTTCCAATTACTGCCAATCCACTTACTCTCGATGCACACCAAAATGATGACCGAAGTCATCAATAGTACTATCAAGTGGCACATAGAAAAGTATAACTGACAGTCAGTTTGGGCTCCACCAAGGCTACTCAACTCCTGACCTCATTACAGCCTGAACATAAGAGCTGAGCTGCTGAGTTGACAGCCCTTGACATTGAGGTCGCATTTGACCAAGTCTGACATCAAGGAACCTGAGGAAAGCTGGAGTCAAAGGGAATGAGGGTGAAGCTCTCCACCATTTGGAGTTATACCTGCACAAAGGAAGATGGCTGTGATTGTGAGAGGTCAGTCATCTCAGCTCGAGGATATCTCTGAAGAAGTTCTACAAAGTAGTGTCTTTGACCCAATGATCTTCAGCTGCTTCATCAATAACCTTGCCTCCATCTTAAGGTCAGAAGTGGGGGTGTTCACTGATGATTGCACAATGTTCATCACTGGTTACAACCCCTCAGATACTGAAGCAGCCCATGTCCAAATGCAGCAAGGCCAGGATAATATCCAGACTTTGGCTGAAATCTGGAATGTAACATTAATGTCAGGCAAATAGCAAACAATATCCATCTGAAATAAAAAAAGTCTATCCATCACTCCTTGCCATTCAATGGCCTTACCATCACTGAATACCACACTATCAACATCCTGGGGCCAGAAACTGAATTGCACTAGCCATCTAAATTCTGTGGCTACAAGAGAAGATCAGAGGTGAGGAATCCTGCAGCAGTTAACTCACCCCCTGACTCCTCAAAACCTGTCCACCATTTACAGGGAACAAGTTAGGAGTGAGGTGGAAGGCTCCCTACTCACTCAGGGTAGCTCCAATATCACTCAAGTAGTTTGCTGCCCAGGGCAAAGCAGCTTGTTTGACTGACACCACATCCACTACTACCAGCCTTCATTTCCATAATTGCTGGCACACAATGCCATCAGTAGTGTGTACCATCCCCCAATGTGCCATTGTAACTCCCCAAGCCACTGTAGCCAGCACCTTGCAAACCCACGATCAGTACCATCTAGAAGTGCAACAAGTACATGAGAATATCATCACCAGCAAGTTCCCCTCCAAACCACACATCATTCTGACTTGGGATGGTATCACCATTCCTTCTCTGTTCCAATGTAAATGTCCTGACCCCTCCTTCCCAGCAACATTGCTGGGGTCCCTTTTCAACAAGAGATTAGAGTGATTGAGGAAGCAGCTCCTTGCCACCTTCTCCAGAGCAATTGGGAGTGGTTACTCTGACACTGAGTCTTCCCACCCCCTGAATGACATGGATCATGGCAAAATATTTGGGAAAGTCATGAGAGATGGCCAGTAAACAGCTTCTCGAATTTGACAGCGATAAGTCCCATTTCCTAAGCAAGTGTTGAATATCAGAGTGAGGTTCTCGCTAGTGAGTGGCAAAGTCCCAACTGCATGTATCAAACATCTGATTTTTCACTTCATCTCACTTCACTGCAAGACAATTTCCATTCTGTTACTGGTCAGATAGAAGCTGTATGGTGAAAACTCCTGATACAAAAGTCAGAACAGTGAGCTGGTGATTTCCAGATCAGGTTCCTGAAGAAGGGCTTATGCCCGAAACGTCGATTCTCCTTCTCCTTTGATGCTGCCTGACCTGCTGCTCTTTTCCAGCAACACATTTTTAATTTCCAGATCATTGCTTGTTCCTCTATACCTCCATCATGGACATCAGGCACTAACATCTCTGGGCACTCTCCATGGGTAAATAACCCCCTTACCCATTCATAGACATTGGCATTTGGCAGTACCAGCCTCAAAGCCAATCTCAAGTCTACTGATAAACAATTCTACATTTAAGCATTGCACTATAGAGTGCACCAGCATCTCTCATTGCTGTGCTGTTGCTAGGATATGTTCCATGCAGGGAGGAGGCACCCATCTTCTGGATTTGGAGTACCTCACTGCTGCTCCCTCACTCCCTTAGCCCTCCCTCACTTTGAGACGACCTGGTTGCACACCTGCACATGCCTGCCTTACCTTACCCACTAGCTTGCTTTTTCTCCTCAGCCAGAATTTAAAAGCTCTCACTGCTTCTGTCTGGACTTACCTTTTTAGTGCACACGCAAAGTCAGGCAACTTGCCATATTTGCCAGCAGTCAACAGGATGGACATCCTTCTGTACGGTACCCGTGCTACATCAGTCTCACCCCTCCACCATCTGTCTGCCTTGTACTTGCTAAGACACTGCATGTGCTTCAAGCAACAAGCCATATCATTGAGTCTAAGGGGAGTAGTCCTCATTCAAGCCAAAGGAGCTAACTCTCAATCAGGTTTCTAAGCACAGTAAGCTAAGGCAGGCTCTGATATCATCTTGGGCATGGACAGGCAGCTGCTTGGGATGGTCACAGTCGGGGTGGGAGGTCGCGTGAGTGTGGAGTTGCAGGGGAGGGGAAAGGGAGGTGGTCCATGTCTCCATAGTGTAGGGTTGAGGCACCAGTCAGCTCTGTGTCTCCTTTGCAACCAAAGAGGGAAATGGCAGGAGCACAGTTGGGAAACTGTACAAATACCAACCAGACGTTCTCCCAGTGTCTGTGCGGGTTTTCTCCGAGTGCTCCAGTTTCCTCCCACAGTCCAAAGGTGTGCAGGTTAGGTGAATTGGCCTTGCTAGATTGCCCATAGTGTTCAGGGATGTGTAGATTGGGCACGTTGGGCAGCGGAAGTGTAGAATGGTTGGGTACGGGAGTGGGTCTGTGTGGGTTACTCTTCGGAGGGTTGGTGTGGACATGTGGGGCCAAATGGCATGCTTCCACATTGCAGGGATTCTATGGATTCTAAGTCTGGTCACCCGTCATTAAAAGGTGTCCATCTGAGACACTCGAGGGGCTGGGTCACAGTTCTGTCTACTAAAAGTCAAACTGAGGTTATGGACAGCCTACAGTGGGCAGTACAAATCATTGCCCTGAGGGCGGCATGGTGGCACAGTGGTTAGCACTGTTGCCTCACAGCACCATAGACCCGGGTTCAATTCCTGCCTCAGGCGACTGACTGTGTGGAGTTTGCACATTTTCCCCGTGTGTCTGCTTGGGTTTCCTCCAAGTGCTCCGGTTTCCTCCCACAGTCCAAAAATGTGCAGGTCAGGTGAATTGGCCATGCTAAATTGCCCATAGTGTTAGGGGCAGGGGTAACTGTAGGGGAATGGGTCTGGGTGGGTTGTGCTTCGGCGGGTCGGTGAGGACTTGTTGGGCCTGTTTCGACACTGTATCTAATCTAATCTAATCTACTATTGACCACACCATAAAACATCAGAAATCGATGCCTGTAATCACTGTGATATACAAGCAATACATTGCAGCCTGGAAAGATTCAATCCAACTGTGAAAGTAGTAAATGCCTTCCAAGTTCTCAATCCCTTCACGTATTGGAAGAGCTGCTCCCTTCACACCTTGGATCACAGAACCTTGCATCATGCTGAGGATGGTTGACTTCTGTTCCTTCAAATCCTACAGTGCGGCTCGATAGATAGTCACTTCGACAGCTGATGGAAAGTGAATATATTTGAATGAATACAATAACACAGTTAAAATGAAGTTTTTTCAGCCAAAGGACGTGTGTGGGGAGAGTAAGGGAAGAAGGAAGAGGCTATTGACTTGGATGATCGGAAGGTGATGGCCAAGTGGCATTATCACTAGGTTATGAATCCGGAGAGTCAGGTTCTGGGGATGTGTTTTCAAACCCTAACATGGCAGAAGGTGGAATTGGAATTTGATAAAAACAGTCTGCAATTCAGAGTCAAATGGTGACCAGGTAAAGTTCATAGTTATTATCTGTTATAAGTTACTTTCAGATTGAAAGTAAGTAGGGTAAAATATTTACAGGCTACAAACTAAAAGAGAATTGCAAAACTTTGAAGAAGTCAAATTAAGAACGAAGTAATTAAAATAGAGATGCCAAGCGATGTGTTGTACCTGTATGATGTGGGAGCTGATGCTCTACATCGTGGTTCATAGTGACCGTATCTGTTGCGAGTGCCGGTTACTTGAGGAACTCCGACTCAGAGTTGGTGAGTTATGGACGCTGCAACACATCAGGGAGAGGGAGGGTTACCTGGATGCTGTGTTTCAGGAAATAGTCACACCCCTCAGATTAACTACCTCAAATTCGGTCAGGGATGAGAACGAGGCAAATAGAAGGATCTAGGAGGTGCTCTGAGCCCTTGAGCTTGTCCAACAGGTTTGAGATCTTGCTCACTGTGTGGATGAGCGTGGGGGCTGTAGGGAGGATGAGCAAAATGACCGTAGCACCGTGGTACAGGGAGCCATTCAGCAGGGAGGAGAAAAGAGAAATGTAGTTGTAATTGGGGATAGTAATGTCAGGGGAATAGACGCTGTTCTCTGTGGCCAGGATCGAGAGTCCCGAAGTCTGTGTTGCCTGCCTGGTGCCCGGGTTCAGGATCTCTCAGCTGGGCTGCAGAGGGACCTGGAGTGGGAGGGGAAAGCTCCAGTTGTCGTGGTCAACGCCGGTTCCAATCATATAGGCAGAAAGAGGAAACAGGTTCTGCTGAGGGAATATGAGCAGTTAGAGGGGCTAAAATAGAAAGCAAAACCAAATAGGTAATAATCTCTGAGCCACGAGCAAATTGGCAGAGGGTCAGCAAGATGAAAGAGGTAAATGCTTGGCTACTAGATCGGTGAGGGAGAAAGAGGTTTGAATTCATGGGACATTGGCACCAGTAGTGGGAAAGGAGGGAGCTCTTCCGATGGGATGGGCTCCACCTCACTCATGATGGGACCAGAGTCCTGATGAATCACATAATTTAGGGCTGTGAACAGGGTTTTAAACTAAATACTGAGGGGCTAAGTTGCTGGGAAATTATGGAAAATGTTAAAGATGGGGAGGGCTCAGTAGAGATTATTAATGTTTCCAGAACAAGGAATAGGTCAGAGAGTATTGAAAGGGTCAGGAATCTAACTTCAGGTGCAGGAGATAAGGGGACAGTTCTGAGAAACGGGGGAGCAGTCGATGCAGGACTGAGAGTGTTGTACTTAAATACACGCAATACACGAAACAAGGTAAATGAGCAGGTAGTGCAGAGTGAGATTGGCAGGTACGGTGTTGAGGATATCACAGAGACTTGTCTGTGAGGGGATCAGGGCTGGGAACTAAATATGTAAGGATACATGCCCTATCGAAAGGACAGGCAGATGGGCAGAGGGGGTGGGATTGCCTTGTTAGTAAGATATGAAATTAAATCAATATCAAGAAGTGATAAAGAGTCAGGTAGGTTTAAGGAACAGCAAAGACAAACAGACTCTGATGGGAGTTGTGTACAGGTCTCCCAGCAGTGGTCAGGACGTGGGGAAGAAAATAAATCAGGAGATAGAAAAGGCATGTAAGGAAGGCACTATTGCGATAATCATGAGGGACTTCAATACGCAGGTAGATCTAGGAAAATCAGTTGGTAGCAGATGTGAAGAAAAGGAATTTGTGAAATTCTACAAGTTAGTTTTTTGGAGCCCATTAGGGAACAGGCAGTTCTGGATTTGGTGATGTATAATGAGATAGGTGTTTAGAGAGCTGAAGGTGAAGGTACACCTAGGGGACAGTGACCATGATATGATCACATTCACCCTGCAGTTTGAAGAGCAAGAAGCCAGAACCAGATGTAACAGCATTACAATTGTGTCAAGGTAACTACAAAGACAAGAGGGAGGAGCTGGCCAGAGTGGTTTGGAAGGGGAGGTGGTGGAGCAGCAATAGCAGGGGCTTCTGGGAGTAATTTGGGAGGCACAGTGGAAAAATCATCCCGAGGAAGAAAAAACATCCAAATGAGAGGTTGAGGCAACCATGACTGACGAGGGAAGTCAAGGGCAGCATAAACGCAAAAGAAAAAGTGGTGACGATTAATGGGGAGCCAAAGGATTGGGAAGTCTTTAAGAGCTAGCAGAGGGCAACTAACAAAGCCATAAGGAGGGAGAAGGTAGAAATCTAATGAGGAATATAAAAGAATTAGCAGAGGAATTGAATTGATATTCGCATCAGTTTCACTGTGGAAGACACCTGCAGCATAACAGAACTTCAGTAGAGTCAAGGGGCAGAGGTGAGCATCGTGGCCATCACTGAGGAGAAGATGCTGCGCAGGCTGAAAGGTCTGAAAGGGGACCACCCAGACTGGATAGACTACACCCCAGAGTTCTGAGGGAGATGGCTGGGGAGACTGTAGAGGCATTGGTGGTGATCTTTCTGAAATCATTGCAGGTAGGAAGGGTATCAGAAAATGGAAAAATGGTGAATTAACAACCCTGTTTAGTAAAGAAGGGAAGCAGAAGTCAGGAAACAAAAGGGCAGCTAGCCAGACCTCAGTCGTCACTAAGATTTTAGATTCCATTATTAAGGATGAGATTGTGGAGTGCATGGCAAAATAGGGCAGAGTCAACCTGGCTTCAACAAGGGGAGGTCATGCTGTACAAATTATTTGAGAAGGTAACAAGCAAGTTAGATAAAGGAAAGCCAGTTAATGTATCCATTTGGATTTCTAGAAGGCCCTTGACAAGGTGCCATGCAGGAGACTGCTAAATAAGACAAGATTAGATTTAGATTAGATTCCCTACAGTGTGGAAACAGGGCATTCGGCCCAACCAGTCCACACCCACCCTCTGAAGAGCAACCCACCCAAACCCATTCCCCCCTGACTAATGCACCTAAAACTGTGGGCAATTTAGCATGGCCAATTCACCTGACCTGCACATTTTTGGACTGTGGGAGGAAACCGGAGCACCCGGAAGAAACCCACGCAAACACGGGGAGAATGTGCAAACTCCACACAGACAGTTAGTTGCCCGAGGCAGGAATTGAACCCATGTCCCTGGTGCTGTGAGGCAGCAGTGCTAGCCACTGTGCCACCCCATGGTGTTAGGGGCAAAGAACTGGCATGAATAGAAGATTGGCTGACTGGCAGGAGGCAGAGATTGGGTATAAAGGGACCTTTTTCAGGATGGCAGCCAGTGACTATTGGAGTTCCGAAGGAGTCAGTGTTGATACCATACCTATTGGCATGAATGGGAAATTATCTGGATGAAGGAATTGAGGACATTGTTGCTAAGTTTGAAAATGACATAAAAATAGACGGAGAGACAGGTAATGCTGAAGTGGGGAGGCTGGAGGAGGACCTGGAGAAAGTGAAGACTCCAGATGCTGGAGAGTGTGGTGCTGGAAAAGCACAGCAGGTCAGGCAGCCTCTGAGGAGCAGGAGAATCGACGTTTCAGGCATAAGCCCTTCATCAGGAATGAGGCTTGTGGGCTGGGGGGGGAAGAGAGATAAATGGGAGGGGGGAAGGTAGCTGAGAATGTGATAGGTTGAGGAAGGTGGAGGAAGAAGATGATAGGTCAGAGACGAGGGTGCATAGATGGGAAAGGCAATGGACAGGTCAGGAGGGTAGTGCCGAGTTGGAGGCTTGGGACTGGGATAAGGTAGGGGGAGAGGAAATAGGAAAACTAGTGAAATCCACATTGATCCTGTGTCGTTGTTGTGTTGGGAGGAGTGGGATTTGAGGGCAGTGATGTAGGAGGTAGAGGAGATATCGACCGTCAACCCACATGGGAGGGGAAATTGCAGTCTTTGAAGGAGTAGGCCATCTTGGATTTTCTAAGGTGGAATTGGCCATCCTGGGAACAGATGCGGCGGAGGTGGAGGAATTGGAAATAAGGGATGGAGCTTTTACAAGAGCTAGGGTGGGAGGAGGTCTAGTCTAGGTAGCTGTGAGAGTCAGTGGGCTTGTCGTTGATGTCTATGGTCAGTCGATCACTGGAGACAATGATGGAGAGGTCCAGGAAAGGGTGACAGGTGTCCAAAATGGTCCAGGTGAATTTGAGGTCAGGGTAGAAGTTGTTTGTGAAATTGATGAACTGGTCAACCTCCTCGTGGGACCATACAGTAGCGCTAATACAATCATTGATGCAGCGGGGGAACTGGTAGGGGATGTTGCAGGTGGAGCTGCGGAAGATGGACTGTTCCACATACCTGACAGAGAGGCAGGCATAGCTGGGTCCCATCTGAGTGACCATGGCTATCCCTTTGGAGGACTTGGACAGCCGCTGACAGTGGACATAGTGGAAGCTGGAATACGTTGGGGGAAATTGTGAGGTTATGACTTTTGCGGGGAAGAATAGAGGTGTAGACTATTTTCCAAAGTGGGAAAAGCTTTGGAAATCTGAAGCATAGTGCGACTGGGAGTCCCAGCTCAGGATTCTCTTAAGGTTAACATGCAAGTTCAGTTCATGGTGAGGAAGGCAAGAGCAATGTTAGCATTCGTTTCAAGAGGGATATAATACAAGAGCAGGAATGACCTCCTCAGGCTATATAAAGCTTTGTTCGAGTCATTTGGAATATTGTGCACAGTTTTGGGCCCTGTATCTAAGGAAGGCTGTGTTGGAGGGGGTCCAACGGAGGTTTACAAGAATAATCCTGGGATGAAGGGCTTGTTGAGGGAGCGTGTGCTCGATGGAGTTTAGAAGGGTGGGGAAGGATCTGATAGATATTTACAGAATACTGAGAGGCATGGATAGAATGGATGTGGAGCGGAATTTTCCACTATTAAGAGAGACTAGGACCCTAGGGCCTCAGAGTGAAGAGATGACCCTTTAAAATTGAGATGAGGAGGAATTTCTTCAGCCAGAGTATGGGGATCTGTGGGACTTAATACTGTGGGGAGTGTGGAGGCCATTTCATTGAATGTATTTCAGGTAGAGGTAGATAGTTATTAATTACTAAGGGGATTAGGGTTATGAGGAGAAAGCAGGAGAGTGGAATTGAGAAACATATCTTCCATGGTCGAATGGTGGAGCAAGTTGATAGGCTGAATGGCCTAATTATGCTCCAATGTTTAATGGTCCTATCAGGTGGTGTGTTTCACACATTACCACAGAGAGTACATTTCAAAAAAAGATACATCATTGGCAATAGACTGCTTTGGGATTTCCGACAGGCATGGAAGACACTTTGAGAATGCAAGTCTCATTTTGTGACGTTTACTCAGTCGTGATGTGATGTGGTTTAACTCTGTTGCCTTGCTTGGAGGAAAGGAATCAAAAATACCAGCAAGCTCACTATGTGCCTTTCTCACCATTGAAACAAATGCACTGGGAATATGAATACCAAATGTCTGAAAATGTTCACTGACAGCAGGAGCTACCCACAACAAGGGCAATGTTAGAAATCTAATCTGATCAACTATCAAATATTTTCAATCTTTGCTTATTTTATACTCACTTCTCCTTCGCAAGGTGAGACACAAGTGGAGAAATACGAGAGGTGAGCAATAATTGGCCAGGAAAAGTGATTGGTGGCCAATTTATGAATCCACAAATGGCTATATAACAGATCAATCAGGCATCTCCTCTTTAAGGATTCAACTGAGTGGACTGAAGCTAGCTTATATATCTGCCTGTCTCTCCGAGTGTCACAAACTCGATACCACATGCTGCCGACTTTGTTTAGATGGATGGGGTGGTCCTGTCCATAATATTGACAGACAGTACATTCCTGGAATGAATGCACGGTATTCATTGCAAAGCAACAGTAACCTTATATCCTTTCAACCTTGGAGTTGAAACCTGATCTGACTGTGCATCGCCCCACAAGGAAGGAAGGAAATACATACATATATGCACACATTTTGGAGCAATAAATGCAGGTCATACCCACATCTCATGAGCTAAATCAAATAATTTCACTACAGTCAAAGCTCCTACCATTTGGGAGGAGCGCCTAATAGTAAAGCACAACAGTACATTAGTTGGGGATCCTCAAAAGGTCCAGCATTGACGTCAAGCTGTCACAGCTAGCACAGTGGCTCAATGGTTAGCATTGCTGCCTTCCAGCGCCAGTGACCTGAGTTCAATTCCACCCTTGGGTGATTGTCTGTGTGGAGTTGTAAGTAGTCCACATGTCTGTGCAGGTTTCCTCTGGGTGCTCCTGACCAGACACAGGGAGAATGTGCAAATTCCACACTGACAGTTGCCTGAGGGTGAAATCGTACCCAGGTCCTCTGGTGCTGTGAGGCAGCAGTGCCACCCACTGAGCCACCATGCGAGCCCTGACATCTTGATGCAATGCTGGACCTTTTATGGAAGGTTGGCCAACATGCCACCCAATTGTAGTCAGGAAAGACTGAGTCAGACAGCAGAGATGCTTTGGGATGTTGTCAAAGTCTCTCTGAAGAGATCAAACATATCTGATGAAGCATAAGAGATCCTGGCTTGTCGCTGACCAGAAGGGAGGTTAGCCCGGATAGGGAGCGAACACATCAACAGAATTTGTCAGGAGCACACAGAAGGGAAGTCAAGGAATCGATGGCAACATTCAAACCTCCAAGCACCTCATCTACCCATCCTTCATCAGCGGCTGTCCCACTTCCGACAAAGGCTGCAGATCACACCTTGGACTGATCTGCCATCTGAGAAGCAGTGAGGAAGCAAATCTCCTTTGATCCTGACAGACTGTATAAGAAGATGATTTATCTAAGCATAATCACGAAAAAGTTTTGTGCGTAGTCAGCACCTCCCATACAGGTCTCACTTACTTCCTGTAACAAGTTCCCTGTTACGTTTTGCAAATAACTTGCCTGTCTAAAACATCTTGGGGTGTGTTTGACTGTGCAATGGTGCAAAAAGATTCATTGTGAATTTTGCTTCTTTTCAAAGTCCCTGATTGAAGCATTATGAAGCATAACTGGTGATTGAAATAACTCCCCAGAGGCCTGTATTCTGTCATCAAGTCACTCTTTATTTACACGGGGCGAGTCCTTGACACTGATCCAGCGCCCTCACAGCCGGCTCTCAGATTGAACAGAATGTCTGACACTCCACTTTTTTTTCCCTGTCACCAAGTCATTTACTTGTGCATAGTACACTAACTGTGGCCAGCCAGCTTGGAGTCAGTCTCCTGAACTGAGGAGATTCTATTCTCCTGGTTATATTTCAAAATTCTTTTTTTATTAAAACCTACAGAATACAAACAAACAGTTAATGTGAAGAGCCATATACAAGAAACAGCAATTAATAGGTGAAAGGGGTGGCAAGGCCAGATCCCAAACCCCACCGTACATCCAATTCACAGGGAAATGAGGATGAACCTCGAATCCCACCTACCATCAATCAAGATGGAAATAATGAACGCAATCACATACAGAAAATCCGATGAACTGAACAATAAAACAGTGCATACAGCATAGACACCTCGGCAACGCAGCAAACCACCCATCCCCCCATCTTCCGGCCACTCTAAGGCCGCCCACCCCTACGCCCCTTCTGGCTCTTGGTCCACCCTGACGCACCTTTCAGTCACCTCTGGGACAGCCCGTCCTGTTTCCCCCCAC
>NC_057711.1:5893947-5902949 GCF_004010195.1 Chiloscyllium plagiosum | reverse complement strand
AACCCCTTCCCCCCCTTAGGACAACAGCGATCGGGACGGCCTACCCACTTTCCGGCTTCCCTAGCCGCTCTTCCACTCCTTCCAGCCATCTCCAGGACACACTCCACTTTTTTTTTATTTTATTAAACAATACAGTTTACAAAACAGTTAACATTAACCGCTGTATACAGAGAAACAGCAATTTTACAAGGGAGGTGAGCGGCAAAGCCAGGCCCCAAACCTCACCGTTCAACAAATATTCAGGGAAATGAGGACAAACCTCAAATCTCACTTTCAGTCATCACAAAACAGTAACAACTACATACAAGGCAGCTTAATTAGATAAGAAACAGTGCACAGAATAGAGACAACCCCCCAATAACCCAGCAAGCCACCTGGCCCCTACGCCCCTTCCAGCTCTCAGTCCGCCCCATGACCGTTCCGGCTCTCGGTCTGTCCTGACACAGTTTCTGGCCACCTCTAGGACAGCCTGCTCTGATTTCCCCCCCCCAGCAGGACCACAGCGATACAGCGATCTGGACGGCCGAATGCTTCCCTAGTCACCCTTTGCACCTTCCGGCCACCTCTAGGACAGCCCGCCCTGATACCTGCCTGCAGTGACAGTGCTGAGGACGGCCTACCCGCCTTCCGGTTCTCGGTCTGTCCATACATATCATCAGGCTCTTGCCCACCCCAAAGCACCATCCGGCCTATGGACTGCTCTGACACACCTTCCAGCCACCGCTAGGACAGCCCGTTCCCTTCCCTGGGACAACAGCGCACAGGACAGCTCACAAGCCTTTCCGAGCTCAGCCTGCCCCTACGCACCTTCTGGTTCTCGGCCGCTCTGACACACCTGACTACCTCTAGGATATTCCTTCCCGATTACCTCTTCTTGGGACGACCTACCCACTCAGAACGGCCTACCCACCTCTGGCTCTCGGGGCGACTGGCCTTGGGGTTCCTACCACCTTCTGGTGGACAGGATGGCCGACCCACCCTCCGGATCTCAGGGTGACATCTATTGGGATGTCCTATGAGCTTCCCAGCCCACAGTAAGGCCTGCCAGACCCAAAAACACAAGGCAGTGCAGGTGATAAACCCAACAAGCAACAAGATGGAGTTAATTACCAACAAACAGAGTCCCTTCTAGTACAGAGTCCATTACCATAAGTAGTTCTCTTCAAAATGCAGAGTCTATTCCCAGGAACAGAGTCCATTCCAATATGCAGAACGCATTGTCAGAGATAGAGTCCACTCACATATGCAGAGTCCACTCTTGAAGGCAGCAATACACACCCCACAGCATTCACAGGTGTTCAGTCTCCATAGAGGCCTGGTTTATCCACAGAGAACCAGGCCCACTCACAGGAACACAGGACATTGTAGATGTGCAGTTAACTCCTGAACTCCAGCACACAGCAAATGCTGACTTCCCAGCACATACACAGATGTTCAGTCTTTATAGAGGCCTAGTCACCCACAAAGGGCCAGGCGTACCCACAGGAACAGCTCATCTGGAAAGATGTATTTTCTCACAAGCGCTCAGTCCAAACACCAAAAAAGTGAAAACACATGCAAAAATCAAAGAAAACCAGAATGCAAGGACTAAGCCCCGCCACAAAATTAACATTATCCTTTTCTCAAAGTAAGAGAAGAAAGAGTAGCACATGACTGCCACCAGCCAGTGAAACAACAGCTCCCTAATGAGAACTGTGTTACACCTGAAACACTGGGTAGATCAGGGAGTTTAGAAATCAGTCCTCAATAATATAGGAATACCAGTTAACAAACTGGCTATCTCATTCAGCCCGTTCAAGAATCAGGTTTCCCTCCAAACAAAGCAGAAACCATCAGCAACAGTAACACTGTGACTGTGGCCTAACCAGCACTCCATGATTGGTCCCGACTAACAGCCTCAATCAGGGAACTCATATTCTATGAGGTCTGGCTGGTTGACCTTGTTACAGTTAGTGCAGTGATGATTAAGAGTTCTGTTGCAAGTTAGACAGCCTGACATGAAAGCAAGACCAGTGACTCAGGTCAGAGTATTGAGTACAGGAGTTGGGAGGTCATGTTGCAGCTGTACAGGACACAGCTTTGGGCCAAGAGCTGGAAAATGAGGTTAGAATAGTTAAGTGGTTGTTTTCAGTCAGCATGGATACAATGGGCTGAAGGCCCCTTCCTCTGTGCTGTCGGTCTCTGTGCTTCGATGTGTAAGGAGCAGATCTCCCAGAGTGTGTAATGGTGGGGTGGTGGAGGTTGAGAAATCACACGATGGCAGGTTTAAAGATGCATGGGGTTTTAAACATCACAAGAAGGTGTATGTTGTGGTTGGAAATGCACTTTATCAGTTTTATCTGGTGATTTGCCAATGTTACTTTTGTGACTGTCCTTAATTCGAGTGCCACTTGTTCAGAACAGCAAGAGAATGGAAGGTAATGTTCCAGTAAGTTGATTATTTTTGTTACCTCCGAGTAACCCTATTTTCCATTTGGATGACAGGTGAGAAGCAGCCAAGGATGTCAGTGGTGAAAGTTTGACATCATTAGGGCAATTGAGCAAGACGATGTCATTTGCTCAGTGTAACAGATTATTAAAGTCTGGTTTTTAAGTCAGGGTTGAGCACAGTAAGACAGCTGAAGAGGAGGAGATATCTGTTCTGTTCTTGATTTCTGCTCATCCAAAGCTTTCCTGCCATTCGTTGCTATGAATGAATTGCCTTGTTGGGAATCTCCCTTGGTAGCTATGCCAGTGACCTTAGATAGCGGGGACTGCAAATCTTACAGCAACCGAGAGGACGTGAGGACTGCAGATGCTGGAGAGTCAGACTCGAAAAGTGTGGCGCTGGAAAAGCACAGCAGGTCAGGCAGCATCCGGGGAATTATGCCAAAAACTGACTCTCCCGCTCCTCGGATGCTGCCTGACCTGCTATGCTTTTCCCAGTGCCACACCTTTTGATTCTGCAAATCTTGCAGGCAGACCCCTTGACCTTTGAACTACTTTAAGGATGTTTACAACATTAACAGCAATGCTGTGGAAAGTGATGAACTCAAAAGGGCACAGTGTTCCTGAGTTTTGGAAGTTTATTGGCGAATGTTAGTATGTGAACATTTCAAGCTTTAATTCACAATGATTTTGTATGTGATTTTACTGGAGGTGATGCCACATTCAGAAGAAGTAGGTTAGAACCTCCTTGTAGTAGGTTGGACATTGATGGGGAGCTTTGCCATTTTCCGTTGTCATCTGCAGTTTATTATTACAAGATAGTGCGGTTGAAAGTAAATGTCTTATTGTCCAAAAGGTTAGAGGTGATGTTAGCTCTTGAAGTTAGTTAGAACTCTTAGCTCTAAAGAAGGGGGACTAGAAACATTAACTCGGTTTTCTCTCCACAGATGCTGCCAGATCTGCTGAGTTTTTTTCCAGCAATTTCTGTTTTTGTTTCTGATTTCCAGCATCTGTTTTTTTTTTTATTCGTGTTTAACTCTAGGAGTGTAGGCATTAGAGGTTACCGGATAAAGTTGCACACCAGAGACTTGAAAGCAGGTTCTAGATTGACACTGCTGCAGAGATAGGGAGTATTTCTGTGCACCAACTAGCTGCCTCATTCTGTCTGTTATGACTTCAATTACATTTCAGATGTGATTCATTTGTTATGTAGTAGTTTTGGACATCGCACATGCAAATCTTTTTTTTAAACACTGACAGTCTGTTCTGACATATCATGATGGTTCTGCTCCTGTGTGATCCCAGATTATAAGAAAATCGTGTCATAGGAGCACCATTGAAACCAATGGGACTGGAATCACATTATAGCCAATACAGGTAAGGAAATATTGCATTCTACAAATAATGGTCTAAACTCTTCAATCACATTGTAGCCAGCTCCCATTGAAGAAATGTGCATTACAGCAGAACAGAGTGTAATACTTCGAGGATAACAGGGTAGATGCAAGAATCTAAAGTCTAAGGACACAATTGAAAAATTAGAGGGATGCTACTTAGATCTGGGATGAGGAGCAATGCTTTTACCTGGAAAGCTGTGAACATTTGAAATCCTCTACTCGAGAGGATTGTGGGGCTTTCGTCTTTCAGGTACAGATTGATAGATCTCTCATTATCAGTAGCGTATCGGATTGTGGGAATGAGTAAAAAGCATGGAAGTATTCAACCAGTCTTGATCAAATTGAGTGGTCGGGCAGGCTCAAAGGATTCAATGCTTTACTTTTGTTCCAATTTTTCTACGTCCCTAACATTACATCACAAAAGAGAAACAGATTTTTTTCATCATTATGTCATCGCCTCTGTTATGGGATCTTACAATACATGAATTGGATGCTGCATTTCCAACATGACAGCAGTGATTTCTGGTCTGCCTGCGAGAGGAAAAATATTGTTAAACATGAAAAGGGTGCAGAAAAGATTTACAAGGATGTTGCCAGGGTTGGAGGGTTTGAGCTACAGGGAGAGGCTGAATAGGCTGGGGCTATTTTCCCTGGAGTGTGGGAGGCTAAGGGGTGACCTTATTGAGTCTTCCAACATCATGAGGGGCATGGTTAGGGTAAGTACAGGGCACAGGTTTAAGGTGAGAGGAGAAAGATTTTAAAGGGACCTAAGGGGCAACATTTTCACACAGAGGGAAATGGAATGAGCTGCCAGAGGGAGTGGTGGAAGCTACTAAAATTATAACATTTGAAAGGCATCTCGCTGGGTATATGAATAGGGACAGTTTAGAGGGATAGGACACCAATGCTGCCAAATGGGATGAGATTAATTTGGGATATCTGGTCGGTGTGGATGAGTTGGACCAAAGAGTCTGTTTCTGTGCTGTACAATTCTGTGACTAGTTAAAGTAAAATTGGCACACCAGGTTATAGTCCAACAGGTTTATTTGGAAGCACTAGCTTTCGGAGCACTGCTCCTTTGTCAGCTGGTTAGCTACCTGACGAAGGAGCGGCGCTCTGAAAGCTACTACCTCCAAATAAACCTGTTGGACTATAACCTGGTGTTGTGTGATTTTTAACTTTGTCCACCTCAGTCCAACACCGGCACCTCCTCATCACCGTTAAAGTACTCTATTAGTTGTAATGTACTTCAGTATATCCTCAAGCAGTTTACAACCAATAGAGTATGTTGGTATACCCTAAAGCCAGGAAAGCTGCTACTAAAATAGTGAGTTCTTTTTGAAGTTGTGTATGCACCACAGATACTCTTAATCCCCGTGACATTCCATCGATGAAGTCTGTCAGCCTGGAGAGAAATGGGGTTGAGGAGGGGTATTCCATAGTAAACTGTCCAATCCTGTGCTGCATTAATCAGGATAGCACAACAGAGGATAGATTCCATCGCTTCACTGAAATTTAATGAAGATAAAGCAAAAGGAAAAAAAACAGATTGGAAAATGGTCCTGTCACTCCTTCAGAACAAAATTGTAATGTTAGCACTTTAGCTTTCTAATGAAACAGCCTCCCAATTAGTGAAGTGAAAAATTGAATCTTTGAAACTGAGGTGCTCAAGACTGCAGCCAGTAATAAAGGCCCGAGGTCATTTGGATTGTACTTCTCAGCCAGTTAATGTGCTGACTGCCCGCCAGATAAGTGCTGGATTATTATGCATTTCTGTAAGGACGTTGTTGCCACGGTGATGCCGGTGGAGAACATGATCTGGAAATAAATATTGGTGCAGAATTGAAAGCTAAAGGTGACCTGCTGGAGAACTGAGGGGGTTTGGTAGGCAGTCGATGATCTTAATGGTGTAATAACCAGTGTGAGTAACCCATTGGCCTGGACTTCGAAAACAGGAGGAGTAATTTCACATTCCACCATGACAGTTTCAGGCTTCGAATTCAGTGTTTCATTAAAGATCTAGAATGATGGCTCAGTGGTTAGCACTGCTGCCTCACGGCGCCAGGGACCTGGTTCGATTCCAGCCTTGAGTGACAATCTGTGTGGAGTTTGCACATTCTCCCCATGTCTGTGTGATTTTCCTCCAGATGCTCTGGTTTCCTCCCACAGTCCAAAGGTGCACAGGTTAGGTGGATTAGCCATGCCAAATTGCCCATAGTGTTCAAGGATGTGCAGGTTAAGTGTGTTAGCCTTGGGAAATGCAGAGATACAGGGGTAGGGTAGGGGGTTGGATCAGGGTAGGATGATCTTCAGAGGGTCACTGTGGACTTGTTGGGCCAAATGGCCTGTTTTCACGCGATGGGGATATATATATATAGATATATATAAAAGCTGGTATCTATAACAGTGACAGCAGAGCTGTGGGTTTATGGTTCAAACACCATTGGTCAGCCAGTGTATCAATAGGGAAAGGGACCTATCTTCCTTAGCCAGCCTGTCACTCCAGTTCCATTTCCAAGGGCTTTCTCTCTGAATGACCTCCTGAAGATGTTGGACAAGCCTTGCAGTTGTACCTAGAATGGAATCAATGGAATGGTTTTTGGTGAAGGCCCAAGAGTTCATCCTCACCTTCTCAAGTAGAGGTGTGTAAAGCAAGTCCAGCCTTGCCAGCAATGCCCAACCTTACCACTTTACTTTTAACTTATTGAGTCATAGAGATGTACAGCATGGGAATAGACCCTTGGGTCCAACTCATCCATGCCGACCAGATATCCCAATCCAATCTAGTCCCACATGCCAGCACCCGGCCCATATCTCTCCAAACCCTTCCAATTCATATACCCATCCCAATGCCTTTTAAATGTTGGGATGGTACTAGCCTCCAACACTTCCTCTGGCAGCTCATACCATACACGTACCACCCTCTCCATGAAAGAGTTGCCCCTTAGGTCTCTTTTATATCTTTCCCCTTCCCCCTAAACCCATGCTCTCTAGATCTGGACTTCCCCACCCCCAACCCGGTAAAATACTTTGTCTATTTAACCTATCCATGCCCCTCATGATTTTATAAACCCCTATAAGGTCACCCCTCACCCTCTGATGCTCCAGGGAAAACAGCTCCAACCTGTTCAGCCTCTCCCTATTGCTCAAATCCTCCAACCCTAACAACATCCTTGTAAATCTTTTCTGAACCCTTTCAAGTTTCACAACATCTTTCCAATGGGAAGGAGTCTAGAATTGCACACAATATTCCAACAGTGGCCTAACCAACCTCCTGTATTTCTGCAACATTACCTCCCAACTGCTGTACTCAATACTCTGACCAATAAGGGAAAGCATACCAAACTTGGTGGGAAGAAATGTGATGAGGAGGAATTTTCTTTCAGCCAGAGGGTGGAATCTGTGGAACTCATTGCCACAGAGGGATGTGGAGCAAGTCAGTGAGTATCTTTAAGTCAGAGATAGATAAGCCCTTGATTAGTGAAGGGATCAAGAGTTACAGGGAGTAGGCAGGAGAATGGGGTTCAGAAGCACATCATCCATGGTCGAAGGGCAGAGCAGACTCGATGAGCTGAACGGCCTAATTCTGCTCGGATATGTTATGATCTTATGGATCACCCCAGGGACAGTCAGGAGGTCAATAACTGAGCCAACCTCTGCCCTGACCACTTGGCTCCCTTCTCTCGATGGTAATCTCTATCCCTCCCCCTGCCCCCATCTCACTCCAAAGTCGCCAACATTGCCCACTGTGCCTTGACTTGAGACAGTCGGTGTTTTGGTGTGACCGCTGGCCTCCAGTTGTCTGATAGCGTCAGGCAGGGCAGGGCATCACTGTCCAAGGAAACCTGTTCAGTTACTGCCTAAAAGTCCTGACCCAGAGGGCAGACTGCATTGTGGTCATCGAGTCGGAGGGGGGGTAGGTACATTTGGAGGGGAGGTGATGGTTCCAAGTGCATGTGATGCTTGGCATCTCACTTTGAAAAATATGATCAGGAAAATCCCAACCCACACTTTCATCTTGGGGATGGCTCTGCAGCTGGAGGGGTAGGAGGGGATAAATGTTCTTTAGCTTGGCCACCATCATTAGCTACGCAAACGTTCATAGAATCATAGAATACCTACAGTGTGGAAACAGGCCCCTAGGCCCAACCCTCTGAAGAGTAACCCACCCAAATACATTTCCCTACCCGATTATTCTCCATTTACCCCGACTAATACACCTAACCTACATATCCCTGAACACTTATGAGCAATTTAGCATGGCTAACTCACCCAACCTGCACATCTTTGAATTGTGGGAGGAAGCCAGAACACCCGAAGGAAACCCACGCAGACACGGGGAGAATGTGCAAACTCCACGCAGACAGTTGCCCGCGGCTGTAGTTGAACCTGGGTCCCTGGTGCTGTGAGGCAGCAGTGCTAGACACTGTGACACTTTTCAATGTTTCTTGCCACTAGCCAGCTAAATCCAGACGTATCCTGTAGAGGGTGTTGCATGTGTCATGATGGAAGGAGTGGTGGTGGGGGTTGAACTTACCTTCAATTTTACCCCTGGAACGCTGTTTTTGAACTTTCTGCTCCTCATTAGGGAGAGGAGATCATTGCGGAGGTGAATGGAACTGGGTGGGCTGACGGTAGCTCCCTAGGGATCTCCGTCTCGCTGGATTCTGAGCACTGAATTGTCAAAACATACTACTACCTCCTTATTTTGTCAAGCTCAGTGAAGGCCATTCATCGCAGTCATAGAGAGACATAGAGATGTACAGCATGGAAACAGACCCTTTGGTCCAACCCGTCCATGCCGACCAGATATCGCAACACAATCTAGTCCCACCTGCCAGCACCCGGCCCAAATCGCTCCAAACCCTTTCTATTCACATACCCATCCAAATGCCTTTTAAATGTTGCAATTGTACCAGCCACCACCACATCCTCTGGCAGCTCATACCATACACGTACCACTCTCTGCATGAAAGAGTTGCCCCTTAGGTCTCTTTTATATCTTTCACCTCTCACCCTAATCCTATGCCCTCTAGTCCTGGACTCCTCGACCCCAGGGAAAAGACTTTGCCTATTTATCCTATCCATGCCCGTCATAATTTTGTAAACCTCTATAAGGTTACCCCTCAGCCTCCGACACTCCAGAGAAAACAGCCCCAGCCTGTTCAGCCTCTCCCT
>NC_057711.1:5844187-5893470 GCF_004010195.1 Chiloscyllium plagiosum | reverse complement strand
TCTCCTATGGAGAACCTTTTCAAACGCTTTATTGAAGCCTAGATTGATCACGTCCACCGCTCTGCCCCCATCAATCTTCTTTGTTACTCCTTCAAAAAAACTCAATCAAGTCTGTGAGACATGCTTTCCCACGCACAAAGCCATGTTGACTATCCCAAATCAGTCCTTGCCTTTCCAAATCCATGTACATCCTGTCCCTCAGGATTCCCTCCAACAACTTGCCCACCACTGAGGTCAGGCTCACCGGTCTATAGTTCCCTGGCTTGTCTTTACCACCCTTCTTAAACAGTGGCACCACGTTTGCCAACCTCCAGTCTTCCGGCACCTCACCTGTGACTATCGATGATACAAATATCTCAGTAAGAGTCCCAGCAATCACTTCTCTAGCTTCCCACAGAGTTCTTGGGTACACCCAATCAGGTCCTGGGGATTTATCCACTTTTAACTGTTTCTAGACACCCAGTACTTCCTTCTCTGTAATCTGGACATTTTGCAAGATGTCACCATCTATTTCCCTACAGTCTACATCTTCCATATCCTTTTCCATAGTAAGTACTGATGCAAAATATTCATTTCGTATCTCCCCCATTTTCAGTGGCTCTACCCAAAGGCCACCTTGCTGATCTTTGAGGGGCCCTATTCTCTCCCTAGTTACCCTTTTGTCCTTAATATATTTGTAAAAACCCTGGGATGTTGGCAAAATTTTGTGAGATGGTACACTATACGACATAGGAGCAGGAGTAGACCATTCAGCCCGTCGAATATGCTTCATCGTTCAATGAGGTCATGGCAGATTCATAATCCTCAATTCCACTTTCTATCCTTTACCCCCATAATCTTTGACTCCCTTACTGATTAAAAATCTATCTCAGCCTTAAATATACTTAATGACCCAGCTTCGACAGCCCTCTGTGATAAAGAACTCCACAGAATCACTTCCAACTGAGAAAATAAATTCCTCCTCATCTCAGTCTTAAAATAACACCTTAGAGAGCACCTTCCTCCTTCGACAGCACCTTCCAACATACACAACCACTACCATCTGAAGGACAAGGGCGGCAGATAAATGTGAAATCTACCCCTCCAAGCCACTCACCATTCCGAAATATATCACTGTTTCTTCTCTGTGACTGTGTAAAAATCCTGGCATTCTCTCCCAGTTCAGGGGCTGCAGCGGTTCCAGGATTCAGCTCACCACCACCTTCTCAAGGGCAACTAGGGAATGATAGTGAAATCCTGGCTCAGCCAGCAACAAACCTGTCCCACGAGTAAGTTTAAAAAAAAATGTGAGTCCTTATTCTGAGATTATGCCCTCTGGTCTTCCATAAAGGGAAACAAATTTTCCACATCTACCCTGTCAAATCCCATAAGAATCTTGTATACTTCAAAAAAGTCTGCACTTGTTCTTCTAAATTCCAACAAGTACAGGCCAAATCACAAATCATAGAATCCCTACAGTGTGGAAACAGACTGTTCAACCTCTCATCGAAAGTGGCTCCCTCTATGTATAGTATCGGCCTACTCTACTCATTTGGGAAATCCAGGTTTTGCAGCTCGCCCATGTCATTTCCTGGCAGCAATCCCAAACCTCGTGCTCAAATTTCCTTCCCACACCCCATTGCACCAAGCTCTGTATCGAGGGCTGTTCAACGATTGTCATTTGTCGTAGCCTGTACGTCTGAATGTAACATTGGCATTTACAGACTTTCATGGAGCTGCTAATCCGAGCTCTAGTGTAAAGGCACTCCTGTAGGGCATTTGCACGACCTGTGTTGCTAGTCATGTTGTCAATCATATGTTTTCTTGGGCAAAATCAACCTTGATGGTTTTTGTTGTTGGGGAAAAAAATCAAATAACCTATTTGTATTGGGCTGAACATAATAATTCTCAGTTCCAGCAGCCAGTTATAAATTAGTTGTCTTCAGGTGCATTATGTTGACAAGGGAAGATAACATAGCAAGTGCTGGCACTTCAGCGCTGGATGCATGTTGTCTGATTTATAAGATCGAGAAGTCATTTGGAAAGGCTTTCATGTAGACAGGGAGCTTATTTTTTTCAGATTGGACAAGAAATGTTTATTTTATGCCTTTATCACCCCAAACAAGAACTTGCACATAGTTGCAAAAAATAAAACCAATTGCTTGGTTTGGAGTTATGATACTGTCAGCAATTCATTTTATTTTAATTCCTTTTTACTGTCCTTCCATCGCCGGCCTGATGGATCTGAAGCCTTGGTGCCCCACAGGGAGAATTGAATATTTCCAAGCCGACTTAGATTGTGTGAGGACACTTCAAAATGGAGGTTTCCTCAGAGGGGTAACTTTCAATTGATATTTGATACAGCCAAGACAAACGTTCCCACAGGAAACAAGGAGTAACACAGTCAAAGGATTGACAGCAAATCACTTAGGACTCAGATGAGGAGTAATTTCTTCATTCAGAGAATGGTGAGCCTGTGGAATTCTGTCCCGCAGAAAGCAGTCAAAGCCAAAACATTGTATGCTTTCAAGCTGGAGTTGGTTCGAGCACTTAGGGACTAAAGGGGTCAAAGATTTTGGGGATAACCAGGAACAGGCTATTGAGTTAGATGACCAATCATGAACATAGTGAATGGGGAGCAGGTTTGAAGGGCTGAATGAAGTACTCTTGCTATTTTCCATGTTTCTGAGAAACCCTCCAGAATGAGGATTAGGGTTAACTCCCTTCCCTGGCACAGGGAGACTGCCTTCAAACATGACAAGGGTGGGTGGTGGTGGGGGAGGGGGGAGGGGGGAGCTCTTCCTCACCAGTAGGATTCCATTGCCCCTCAAAGGGGGAATTAATTATGTAGATTGCTTCTTTGGCAGTGGGAATATGTCATTAGACTGTCCCACCACAGTTCCCCATTATTTTAATAGCCCTGCTTACAACCAGCGTCTTGATTTGGAAATGCTAACCCTTACTTTCATATCCCTTCATGGTTTACCTGACTTTGTGCTGCGATGGTGCAGTGGTAATGTCACTGATTTACTACCAAGAGCTTTAGACTTATATGCTGGGGCTTCAAGTCCCACCATGGTAGATGGTGACATTTGAATTCAATAAAATCTGAAAATAAAAACTAACCTATGACATATTGTTGTAAAAATATCCATCTGTTGCACTGATATTCTTATGCGATCTGGCCTATATGTGACTCCAGACATGTATAATGTGGTTGACTTTCAGCTTCCCTCTGAAAAGGTCTCAAGGGTAATTGGGGATGCACAATAATTTCAAGAATCACAAAAAAAAACCCTACAAATCTGTGCATTTCTCCAACTCTGGCCAATGCCCCATTTTTTGACAGATAGATCATTCAATCAATTGGCCGCCCTGCCATCACCTGTTCTGACCATTGGCCTATCACCTCCCTCTTTCTGTCTGTGTCAGTGATTTAATTGAAAACCTTTGGCCACCAGCCCCAAGTCTCCTTCTTTGACTTGCTGTCACCTTTTGCAACATAACATTCTTCTTGAATGCTGTGGATGACATTCCTGTTTGAAAACAAGCTACGCCCATGAAACTCCATTGATCAATGACTTCACTGACACTCTATCTTACAGCTGTGTCCAAGACCTTCAATCCCATTTAGAGTCTTACAGTCATAGAGCTATGCAGAATGGAAACAGACCCTTTGATCCAACTCATCCATGCTAACCAGGTATCCAAAATTAATCTAGTCCCATTTGCTAGCACTTGGCCCATATCCATCTAAAACCTTCCTATTCATGTACCCATCCAGATGTCTTTTAAATGCTATAGTTGTACCAGCCTCCACCACTTCCTTTGGCAGCTCATTCCATATACGCACCACCCTCTGCATGAGAAAGTTACCCCTTAGGTCCCTTTTAAATTTTTCCCCTCTCACTTTAAACCTATGCCCTCTAGTTCTGGACTGCCCCACCCCAGAGAAAAGACCTTGTCTATTCACCCTATCCATGCCCCTCATGATTTTTCAACCTGTGTAAGGTCACCACTCAGTTTCCGATGCTGCAGGGAAAACAGCCCTAGCCTATTCAGCCTTTCCCTGTAGCTGAAACCCACCAACCCAAGCAACATCCTTATAAATCTTTTCCACACCTTTTCAAGTTTAATAACATCTTTCCTATAGCAAGGAGACCGGAATTGAACGCGGTATCCAAAAGTGGCCAATCCTTCCATGATCTCATTCTCATATAAGCATATGAGCCCTTCTCCACTCTATGTCCAAACCTCCATTCTGCCAGCTTTATGTTCTTTCTTCCCTTTGAACTCGGTCATTGACAGAAATTCCTCAAGCCAATTGCAGCCCCTTTCACTGACATTATATTGATAAATCCCTCTTCCTTGTTTCATCTCTTCCAATATTTTAGCATATTCTGAAACATCCTCAAAACTAACCCTTTCAACAATGCCTTGGCATTGATAGACTGTTATATATGTACTTGTGCATGAAGTGTTGTGCCCACCTATAGGTGTGTGCAGTGGAGAGAGAGAGAGAAAGACATTCTTTGATCTTGAGCCATTGACACCCATCATTAATACTGCGAAAATGTTTCTTTGCTAACTGCAGTGACGTCATAAGCAATTTTGCCGGAATAGTTCTCCCATGGGCTTTGGGAAGGGAGAAATCAGCAGCATATCCCTGAGGAAATTGTGCAATATTTCTACGATTTCTTTCCAGATAACTTTCCTGTTAGGACTGAGTTGAGGATGAACTTCTTTGTCCAGAGAGTCATGCATCTGTGGAATTCCCTGCTCAGTGAAACAGTTGAGGCTACCTCATTGAATGTTTTTAAGGCAAAGATAGGTAGATTTTTGAACAGTAAAGGAATTAAGGGCTATGGTGAGTGGGCGGATAAGTGGAGTTGAGTGCACGAAAAGACCAGCCATGATACTTAGATTACTTACAGTGTGGAAACAGGCCCTGCGGCCCAACAAGTCCACACTGACCCGCCGAAGCGCAACCCACCCAGACCCATTCCTCTATATTTACCCCTTCACCTAACCTGCACGGTTTTGGACTGTGGGAGGAAACCCATGCAGACATGGGGAGAATGTGCAAACTCCACACAGTCAGTCGCCTGAGGCGGGAATTTAACCCGGGTCTCTGGCGCTGTGAGGCAGCAGTGCTAACCAATGTGCCACCATGCCGTCCATTATTGTGATCTTATTTGTGGAACAGGGCCAGGTGATCTCCTGCTGCTCTTATTTCCTATGTTCTTGCGTTCCGTGTGCCCAAATGATCAACTGTTTATTAGGTTCTTCATCCAAGGCCCTAAAGGAGCCTTCCACATCCATCAAAGTTTTAGCTGCACATCCACCAATATCATTTATTGTATCCGTTGCTCCCAATGTGGTCTCCTCTACATTGGGGAGACTGGACGCCTCCTAGCAGAGCGCTTTAGGGAACATCTCCGGGACACCCGCACCAATCAACCACACCGCCCTGTGGCCCAACATTTCAACTCTCCCTCCCACTCTGCCAAGGACATGGAGGTCCTGGGCCTCCTTCACCGCCGCTCCCTTACCACCAGGCACCTGGAGGAAGAATGCCTCATCTTCCGCCTCGGAACACTTCGACCCCAGGGCATCAATGTGGACTTCAACAGTTTCCTCATTTCCCCTTCCCTCACCTCATCCCAGTTCCAAACTTCCAGCTCAGCACTGTCCCCATGACTTGTCCTACCTGCCTATCTTCTTTTCCACCTATCCACTCCACCCCCCCCGACCCATCACCTTCAATTCCTCCCCCACTCACCTGTTGTAGTCTATGCTACTTTCTCCCCACCTCCACCCTCCTCTCACTTATCTCTCCACCCTTCAGGCTCTCTGCCTGTATTCCTGATGAAGGGCTTTTGCCCGAAACGTCGATTTTACTGCTCTTCGGATGCTGCCTGAACTGCTGTGCTCTTCCAGCACCACTAATCCAGAATCAATTTTGTCAAGTTAGGTCAAAATTATCCTAAGTTTGAAGTGACAGCTTTTGGTTATACAATGAAACATTAATAATAATAATTGTAAAGTAGGACAGGGAAAATGTGTGTAATCAGGAGGTCAGCACAGGTATTGCAGGCTGAATGGCTGTCTCTGCTTCCTGATCCTGTGCTTTGAATTCGGGAAGGCTGGAGGATCAGAAACATATTGTGATTCGGGTTTTCAAGATGTTAAAAGCACTAGTGCAAAGAGCAAATAAAAACAAATGGGACACCTTTGTGTTTTATCACAAGAGGAGGTGGATATTATTCTGTTGGGAAGTGGTTCTGAGAGATTTTGATTTGATTTATTATTGTCACATGTACCTAGGTACAGTGAAAAGCTTTGTTTTGCGTGCATTACTGGCAGATCATATCATACAAAGTCCATGAGGGTAATAGAACCAAATGTGGAATACAGTGTTATGGCTGCAGTGAAGGTGCACAAACAGTGAGATCAACATTAAATTTAAAGTTTGAGAGGTCCATTCAGAAGTCTCATGACAGTGGGGAAGAAGCTGTTCTTGAATTTGTTGGTATGTGTGCTTCAGATTTTGTACCTTCTCTCTGACAGAAGAGGTTGGAAGAGACTATAACTGGGGTGGGAGGGGTCTATGATAATGTTGGCTGAGAAGTATAGATGGAGTCACTGGATGGAAGGTTGGCTTTCGTGATGGACTGGGCAGTGTTTGCAACTTGCTGTAGTTCCTCACGGTATTGGGCAGAGCAGTTGTTGACGTTGCATTGGCTCCATGATGTCAGGCATAGTCACTAGCTAAGGCGGGGAATCCAACACTGGCCTTTACAGGGGCCAGATGTGTTTTGGTATGCTTCTGAGACCCCTTAGTAACTACACCTGTTCAGTGGAGTAGGCTGTCATAGTATCAGCTATCCAGTCAACAAAGAGTCCCTCTTCTTTTTAGAAGCACCAGTGTTCTATCCTCTCCACTGATCATTGAAGAGACCCTTGACAGAGTCTAGAGAAATGGATTGGTGGCAATGAACTACCTCAAACAACCCCTTACCTTAGAAATATGTTGGATGGAATAGTAGATACCATGAGGCAAATATCACAGACATAAAACTTGAAATATAATGCTGATTCCATGTAACCTGCCTCAGACAAGTACATTGTACAGGGCTCTGCGCTAAAGGAAGGATGTATTGAAATACAGAAATGGTACAGCATATGTTCAGTTGGGGCGATACCTGCTGTGAGCACATATAAAAGCTGGTTAAACAGCAGGTAGACTGGACCTGTCTTCTTCAGACTGGAGGAAATGAGAGGGGCGTGAGTGAGCAGCACTTCCTGTTGAAAGAGGTGGGAAGAAGCTGCACACCAGGATCTGAGTTAATGATTCGAGTTGTTATTGCAACGCAGCACTGAAGGAATGATGAGAAAGTGATGTCCTTCAAACAAGATGCTCATCTAAGGGTCTAACTGCTTGCTCTGTCGGGTAGGTTGTTAAAAACTGCATGAGTTAGATGGCATAGCGTTGACATTCTATAAGGGTGAGAGCAAACAAGCGAGTGAACTGATCTTGTTCACTTTCCTTCTCCACTTCATAAACTTTTGGTGATGAGCTTGATTTTTAATGCACAGATTAATTCTGCCCCACTAAATCCATTGGTCGCAGAGTCAACAACATGAAAACAGACAGTCAGCTGTGGATTTTCTTACACTGTCTCTCAGTGTCGTTTATGAGCCAAACTTGCTTGTGCTTTACAAACAGAGTGAATTGTAGCTGAATCAGTGACTAATGGTTCCTCTCCTCGGTCAGAAACAGATTGTAAACAGACAGAGTGGAAACGATGGTGTGGTGGTGTCACTGGTCTGGCAATTCTGAGGTGCAGTTGAAGATATGGGGTTGAACTCCAACACAGGACCTGGCAGAGTTTAAATCCAATGCATCAAAATGATTGGCGCAAAGCTAGGGCAATAAAAAGCTCACCTAAACACCAATGTCCTTCCTTTAGGGAAGTTGAGCTGTCATCCTTACATTATTTGGCCTATACATGACTTCAGACCCACAATAATGCGCACTTCCCATGAGGGAATACATTTTCAAAAGAAATTAGAGTTTCCCCGAGTGAGGTAACAATTTGAATTGTGAATGAGCAAAATTATTTTTTTTATTTTTACATCTAACATGGATTCAGGATGTCAAACCACCGGAACAAAGCCAAGATTTAATCCTCACGGGACTGCAGTGGGCAAAATAAGGGAGAAAATACATGAAGCTATGGAGCAAACCAGACCTTTGACCAACTTCATTTCTCAGTGATAGAAACTTTGGAAATAAGAGTACAGGGAAAGAAAAGATTTAGATTCATCCTGGAACCCAACCACCTTTGTGAATATTCTTCCACTGGGGTCAATTGCGGATTCAAAACCCAATGATTTATGAATCCCACCAACCCTGCCTGATCTTTCCTCTTGACCGACTGCCTGCAGAAGCAGTGGTGTAGGAATAAGCATGAATGCTCTTAAAAGGGGCCAACTCAAACCTGTCAAACCAAATAGCCTCTTTCTGGACTGTAATTGTACGATTCTATGAAGCTAGGAATTATGTTGGCACAATTGACTTTGATTTGATCAGTAGAAAAGGCTTGCTCTCTCATTAACGGAATATTACACTGAATTCTCATGGGAGTACGGAAAGCAAAGTCACCTGGGCGTGGACAGCTGATAGAGCAGAATGTCTCCATTTGTTCCTTTCCCTAACAAAATTGTTGTGGTACAGTGGCTCGGTGGTTAGCACTACTACATCACAACACCAGGGGTCTGGGTTTGATTCCAGCCTCAGGTGACTGTCTGTGTGGAGTTTGCTTGTTCTCCCCGTGTCTGTGTGGGTTTGCTCCGGTTTCCGCCCACAGTCCAAAGATGTGCAGGTCAGGTGAATTGGGCATGTTATAGTGTCCATAGTGTACATGGATGTGTAAGTTGGGTGCATTAGTCAGCGGTAAATGTATAGTAATAGGGTAGGGGAATGGGTCTGGGTGAGTTACTCTTGGAGGGTCAATGTGGACTTGTTGGGCCAAATGGCCTGTTTCCACATTGTAGGGATTTTATGAAAAAAAAAATTGATGACACTTATCATTGGAATGATGCTATTCACTGTTAGTGTGCAAGTTAGTACCTTCACTAAATCAGCAAACGTTCATTGCATACACATCATGTTTCACAGAAAGGTGCTTTGCTTCAATCAGATTCTCACAAGGATTCCGATAGATTTTGGTGCAGTATCAAATCAGTCAATGATGAGAAGGATTTTGTTCATCAAATCACAGTGAATCCTGATTAAGCAGGATTTATTTGAACCAGCCGCACTGGGACAAAATGTGAACTTGGGTTGATTGTGTCTGTTCTGTTACAAAATTAAAGCAGTCCACAGACAAGTGAATATGACTGTCCTTTTTCTTAGAGATTTTATTACTTTGAGATCTGTTTATACAGATCAGGTAACCAGTGAAGAGATTCTCTTCCTTCTACTTGTCGAAGACTGGAAAAAGAGGGGAGAGTGAGGGAGAGAGCAACAGAGAGGGAAAGAGAGAGAGGAAGGGAATTTTAGAATTCTGAGCCTAAGCAGCTGAAGGTATGGGCACCAGAGGTGAAACAGTTAAAACCAGAGAATGTGCAAGAAGTCCAAATTCGAGATCTTTAAGAGTTAAGAGGAGACTGCAGAGTTAGTGAAGGGTGAGACTCTGAGTGATTTGAAAACAGGGATGAATATCTGGAAATCAAGATAATTGCTTCATTGGGGACCCAAGGAGGGAGCTCTGAATTTCCTTTCTATTGTTTTCCACCTTTCCACCTCACTAACCTGTTTTCAGATATTTGTTAGACCAAACTCTCAGTCTGACTCCTAGAAAGCACCTGGGGATATTTGGCTGCATGAAAGGTACTAAATAAATACAAGTTGTTGTTCCATGCTCCAGGATCAGTTCAACTTCAGTGAAGAAAATTCGGATGGTAAAGTTTCGTGGGAAATCAAAAGGTCATAGCTCGTTGAAAGTAGAGTCGCAGGTAGATAGGATAATGGAGAAGGCATTTGGTATGCTTTCCTTTATTCAGAGTATTGAGTACAGGAGATGGGAGGTCATGTTACCACTGTGCAGGACATTGATTAGGCCACTGTTGGAATATTGCATGCAATTCTGGTCTCCTTCCTATCGGAAAGATGTTGTGAAACTTGAAAGTGTTCAGAAAACATTTACAAGGATGTTGCCAGGGTTGGAGGATTTGAGCCACAGGGAGAGATTGGACAGGCTGGAGCTGTTTTCCTTGCTGCGTCAAAGGCTGAGGGGTGACCTTGTAGAGGTTTATAAAATCATGAGGGTCATGGATAGGATAAATAGACAAAGTCTTTTCCCTGGATTAGGGGAGTCCAGAACTGGAGGGCATAGGTTTAGGGTGAGAGGGGAAAGATTTAAAAGGGAGATATGAATAGGAAGGGCTTGGAGGGATATGGGCCGGGTGCTGGCAGGTGGGACTAGATTGGGTTGGGATATCTGGTCGGCATGGACGGGTTGGACCGAAGGGTCTGCTTCCGTGCTGTACATCTCTATGACGCGATGATTCTATGATTGGGAAGCTTTTCAAAACCAGCGGAGGGAAATGAAAGTGGCAATAAGGGAGGAGAAGATGAACTATGAGAGTAAGCTAGCTACTAATATAAAGAAGATGGAAAGAGTTTTCTTTCGACATCTAACAGCAAGAGAGAGAGGTAAAAGTGGACATTGGACCACTGGAAAATGAGAAGTAATAATGTTGGACAAAGAAATGGCAGAGGAACTGAAGAGGAACCTTGCATCAGACTTCACATTGGACTCATCAGCAGCATTCCAGAACTTCAATAGTGACAGGGAGCAGAGATGAGTGTAGTGGCCGGTACTAAGGAGAAGGTGCTGGGGAAGCTGAAAGGTCTGAAGATGGATTAATCACCTGGACCAGATACAGCCCAGAGCTCTGAAGGAGATAGCTGAGGAGATATCAGTGGTGATCTTTCAGGAATCACTAGAGTCAGGGAGACTCCCAGATGACTTGAAAATGTGTCATGTCACACCCCTGTTTAAAAAAGGAGGAAGTTTTTAACCACTTTGCCTGACCTTGGTCATTAGTAAGATTTTAGAGTCCATTTTTAAGGCTGAGATTGCAGAGTGCTTGGAAGTACGTGGCAAATTAGGACCGAGTCAGCACAGCTTAATCAAGGGGAGATTTTGCCTGACAAATCTATTAGGATTCTTTGAGGAAGTAATGAGCAAATTAGAAAAAGGAGAGCCAGTGGATGTGACCTATTAGGACTTCCAGGAGGCCTTTGACAGAGTGCTGCACAAGAGGCTGCTAAATAAGATAAGAGATCCTGGGATTCAGAGCAAATAACTGACATGGATAGAGGATTGGCTGCCTGGCAGAGTGCAGATAGTGGGAATAAAGGGGTCTTTTTCAGAATGGCAGCCAGTGATTAGTGGAGTTTTGCAGGGGTTCATGTTGGAATCACAGCTATTCACGTTATACATTACTGATCTGGATGAAGGAACTGAGGGCATCGTCGCTGAGTTTGCAGATGACACAAAGATAGGTGGAAGGTCAGGTAATGTTGTGAGGTGTGGAAGGTGCAGAAGGACTTGGATACGCGACGTGAGTGGACAAAGTAGTGGGAGATGGAGTACGTTGTGGTAAAGTTTGAGGTTAACCACTTTGGTCGGAAGAATAGAGGCATAGACTATTTTCGACATTGCGAAAGACTTCAAAAATCTGAAGCACAAAGGGACTTGGGAGTGGTAGTTCAGGATTCTCTTAAAGTTAACATGCAGCTTCATTTGGCAGTGAGGAAGGCAGATATAATGTTGGCATTCATTTCAAGAGAACCAGAATACAGGAGCAGAGATTTACTGCTGAGGTTGTGTAAGGCTCTGGTCAGACTGCATAGAGTCATAGAGAGCTACAGCTCTTTGGCCCAATTTGGTCCATGCCGACAAAAATGTCCATCCATGCTAACCCTATTTCCCCGCATTTAGAATGTTGTGAGCAGTTTTGAACCCCGTATTTAAGGAAGGTGCACTGGCATTGGAAGAGATCCAAAGGAGGTTTACAAGAATGATCCTGGGGATGAAGGATTTGTTATATATGGAGTGATTGAGGTCTCTGGGTCTGTACTAGGAGATTAGAAGGATGGAGTGGATCTGATTGAAACATACAGAACACTGAGAAGTCTGGATAGCATGGACATGGAGAAGATGTTTCCATGATTAGGAGAGACTAGAATCTGAGGACACAGCCTCAGCATGAAGGGATCACCTGTTCAAGCTGAGATGAGGAGAAATTTCTCCAGCCAAGAAGGTGGTTACTCTTTGGAACTCATTGCTATAGAGACCGTTGGAGGCCAAGTCACTGGGTATATTTAAAACAGAGATAGGTAGGTTCTTGAAGGGGATCAAAATGTTATAGGGAGGAGGCCAGAGGATGGGGTTGAGGTACATCTCAGCCATGATTGAATGGTGGAGCAGACTCGATGGGCTAAATGGTCAAATGCTGCTCCTGCATCTTATAGTCTTATGATGATATTTCCTTTATTAGTTTGTCCTAATGGCAATTTAATGCAATCTTATTCTGTAATATCACTGTTCACTACAGATGGTTTACTCCAATCTTTGCATTGCTGACAGCAGCAAGCTGGGAGATTCTTTCTGAGCAAGCTGAGACCAACATGTCTAATGCTACATCCTTTGAATGTAAAACTATCGAATCCACACTTTGAAAAACTTCACAGCCTTAAATCCTTTGTTTCACATGAGGTACAGACATCGCATGCTGTTGCAGTTTATGATCAGCTTGTGAGTCCAATGTCCTTGCAATTGGCTTCTGTTAAGACACGGAATGCAATTTGCTGCAATTTTCCATCATGGCAAAATGTTTTTTCAGTGCATTTTACTGAATTCCACTTCACTATTTTCTATAAAGGTGAGCTGGTGGTTTTGTCAGTGAGTGTTTCAAAGTAGCATCATTACTGTGCCTAATGGGGATGAGGGCTTGGTGTTAAAGTAGCTGGATTGGAATCTGCCTTAAAAATAGTCATAATCATCCATTTTACACCTGGGGGGGAAAGAAAAAGACTCAGTGGAAGTGATGTGTGTTGCATGGTTAAAAACGCATTAGCTCAATTACAGACAGCACCCGGCAAAGACTATTCTATGCTCTTTAACAAAAAAAAATTTGCTCAGTGGTAGCATTTGTAACACTGACACTCCCAGGCAGTTCTTCAAAGAGGGATCTTCACTTTCAGAAATGAGGCGTTAAATAGAGGCTCTCTTTGTCAAAAATAACATGGCTCAATTATGTATAATTTTAAGTGCAAGTCTATCCTTTATTACCCTTTCAAGAGTGGTGATGAGCTGCCTTCTTTTACCTCTGCTGCCCCATATGATGTAAGCACAGCCATGAGGGACGCAGTTCCAGGACTCTGATCCAGTCTAATGCAATTCATTGATTGGTGAAACAGATTCAAGAGGCTAAATGAACTCCTGCTGTTGCTATGATCCCATGAGCCATAAAAAAGTCAAACTGTCACTGAAACTGTGCAAGGAATCAGAGTTGATCAGGGACCTCAAAGTGAAGGAGCCATTGGGAAGGAGTGACCATAATACAATAAGCTTCAATCTGCAATTGGAGAAGGAGAGGGTACAATCGGAAGTGACAATATTTCAGTTGAATAAAGGGAACTATGGAGCTATGAGGGACGACCTGGCCAAAGTTCAGTTAGCAGGGATGACAGTGGAGGAACAATGGCGGATATTTCTGTGTATAATGCAGAAGATGCAGGATCAGTTCATTCCAAAAAGGAAGAAAGATCCGAGGAGGAGGCATCGGTGGCTGTGGTTGACAAGGGAAGTTAAGAAACATATAAAGTTAAAAGAGAAAAAGTATAATATAGCAAAGATAAGTGAGAAAATTGAGGACTGGGAAGCTTTTAAAGAACAACAGAGGATTACTAAGAAGGAAATTTGCAGAGAAAAAATGAGGTACGAAGGTAAACTGGCCAAAAATATAAAGGAGAATAGTAAAAGCTTTTTTAGATATGTGAAAGTCAAAAAAATGGTGAAGACTAGAATTGGGCCCTTGAAGACAGAAACAGAGGAATATACTACAAGGAACAAAGAAATGGCAGAAGAATTGAATTGGTACTTCAGATCTGTGTTCACTGGGGAAGACACAAGCAATCTCCCTGAGGTAACAGTGGCTGAAGGACCTGAACTTAAGGGAATTTATATTTGCCAGGAATTGGTGTGGGAGAGACTGTCAGGTCTGAAGGTTGATAAGTCCCTGGGGCCTGATGGTCTACTGACAGCAAATAAATGAGCTCCAGGACACTTCTTTTTCTCATTATTTCAAATTTCATAAATGTTTCAAGGAAGTAAAAACAGAAAAAAAAATTTTGCTTCCTTATTTTTAACATTTATGACTGATCAGCACTGTGAAAATTTCATTGAAAGGTCTAACCATTATTCTTACAATATATCATCATTCAATGTATATTTAGTTACCAATGTCTTAGTGGATGCCATCTATGGAATAACTTTGCAATTGGTATGGGTTACACAAAGAGCATCATACAGCCTAGAGTCTGAGGATAATAGAGGAACAGTCAGTTCAAACTACTCAGATATTGCATACAGGATAACACAGAGATTGGAGTGTAAAATATTTTAAATAAATTTTGTGAAGATTACACATAAATGTTGAAAAAATTCACAAGAAATGAAGTGTTTTGCTTCGCTCAATTCCCTCTGGTCAGTTCATTTGTGATTGGATCTGTGCATGGTGTAAACCAGTAATGCAGATAATGAAGGTAAGCATGCAGGTACAGCAGGTAGTGAAGAAGGTTAAATAGCACGCTGGCTTCATAACAAGAGGGATTGAGTATAGAAGCAAAGAGATTCTTCTGCAGCTGTACAGGGCTCTGGTGAGACCACACCTGGAGTACTGTGTGCAGTTCTGGTCTCCAAATTTGAGGAAAGACATTCTGGCTATTGAGGGAGTGCAGCGTAGGTTCACGAGGTCAATTCCTGGAATGGCGGGACTACCTTACGCTGAAAGACTGGAGCGACTGGGCTTGTATACCCTTGAGTTTAGGAGACTGAGAGGGGATCTGATTGAAACATATAAGATTATTAAAGGATTGGACACTCTGGAGGCAGGAAGCATGTTTCCGCTGTTGGGTGAGTGCCGAACCAAAGGACACAGGGGTAGACCATTTAGGACAGAGATGAGGAGAAACTTCTTCACCCAGAGAGTTGTGGCTATGTGGAATGCTCTGCCCCAGAGGGCAGTGGAGGCCCAGTCTCTGGATTAATTTAAGAAAGAGTTGGATAGAGCTCTCAAGGATAGTGGAATCAAAGGTTATGGAGATAAGGCAGGAACAGGATACTGATTAAGGATGATCAGCCATGATCATATTGAATGGTGGTGCAGGTTCGAAGGGCAGAATGGCCTACTCCTGCACCTATTGTCTATTGTCTATTGAAATGACTAACACAACTGCGGATGCTGGAAACCTGATTTCCAAACCAAACTGGATGGAGAAACTCAGCGGGTCTGTGGATAGAAAGCAGAGCTAACGTTTCAAATCCAGTGACCCTTCTTCAGAACTTGATTTCTTTTTCTTAATAGGATGAGGGTATCACTGGCTGGGCTGCATTTATTGCCCATCCATAAGTGCCCAGAAGACAGTTAGGAGTTAACCACATTGCTGGGGGTCTGGAGTCATGAGTAGGCCAGACCAGGTAAGGATGGTAGTTTCCTTCCCTAAAGGGCATAAGTGAACCAGATAGATTTTTCCTGATAATCAAGGATGGATTCATAGTCACCATTAGATTTATTCTATATTTTATTTTGGGTTGAGTTCAAATTGCACTATCTGCCATGTCAGAATTTGAGCCTGGGTTCCCAGAACATCATCTGGGTCTCTGGATTGACAATCCAGTGATAATACCACTACACCACCACCTCCCACATTTATAAGACTTTGGTTAGGCCACACTTAAGAGTCATGTGTTCAATTCTGGTCGCCACATTACAGAAAGGATGTGGAGGCTGTGGAGAGGGTGCTGAAGAGGTTTACCAACATGCTGCCTGGATTAGAGGATCTGAGCTGTAAAGAGAGGCTAGAAAAACACAGGTTGTTTTCTCTTGAGCAGAGGAGGTTGAGGGGAGACTTCATAGAAGTTTAAAAAATTCTGAGATTCATAGGAAGGGTTAATGGTCAGAATCTTTTTCTCAGAGTTGAAATGTCTAACACGAGGGGGCAT
Source organism: Chiloscyllium plagiosum (assembly GCF_004010195.1). NCBI lineage: Eukaryota > Metazoa > Chordata > Chondrichthyes > Orectolobiformes > Hemiscylliidae > Chiloscyllium > Chiloscyllium plagiosum. Next base: position 5,877,187 of record NC_057711.1, on the reverse strand, counting down.
GCATTTAAGATGAGAGGGAGAAGTTCAAAGGAGATGTGAGGGGCAAATTTTCCACAAAGAGAGTGTTAGGGGCCTGGAACACTCTGCCGGGGTGATGGTGGAGGCAGATACGATACTGTTGTTTGAGGGACTTTTAGATAGGCACATGACTTATACAAAGAATGGAGGGATATGGACCAAGGGGAGGTAGAAGGGTTTCATTTCATTTGGTGCCATATTTGGCACAACATTGTGGACCAAAGGGCCGGTTCCTGTGCTGTACTGTTCTGTGTTCTGATAGTAGCCAGGGAAAGGTGGTATATAAGCTGAAAACAAGGGGTTAGTGGTGGTGGCGGTGGGGGGACTCGGAGGGTAGAGTAAGTGGATATGGAGCCCAGAGAGAGAGAATGAGAGTTAGGCAGATAGAATGTGGGTGATGGTAAGCCAGAGAGAATAAAAATCTGATAATGGAACCCTTAGCTAGGTGAAAATGGTTTGGCTGTGCAAAAGACAGTCCATGTCATGACAAGGCCTGGGGTTTGTGAATGGGTAACAGCTCTAAACTTTTTTATTCTTCAGTTTCCTTCAGAACTTTGCTATCCTGTGGTGTTACAGACACAGTCAACAGCTGCCAGGCTGGAAGTGTTTCATATTGATATTGCCAAAGGATGTGATGACCTGGGATTCAAGCCAGTTGGAGGAAGCTGATCATATGCAGACAGGCTCAAATATGAACTGACTTAAGCATAAACCAATTTTACTGCAAGCACTCAATTGGAACCAAGTATATTATGTTTCCCAGATTTCCACATCTTGATTTCTGAATAAACGCTGAATGCATACAAAATTTACATTTAGATCATAGAGTCATTGAGATGGACAGCATGGAAAGAGACCCTTCAACCCAACTCATCCATGCTCACTGGGGTGGGGGGTGGGGGAGTGGGAGCAGCGTGTGGTAATATCCTTATCCTAAATTAATCTTGTCCCATTTGCCAGCACTTGGCCCATATTCATCTATACCCTTCCTATTCATATACACCTCCAGATGCCTTTTAAATGCTGTAATTGTACCAGCCTCCACCACTTCCTCTGGCAGCTCATTCCATACACACACCACCCTCCGTGTGAAAAAGTTGCCCTTTAGGTCCCTTTTATATCTTTCCCCTCTCACTCTAAACCTATTTCTGGATTCCCCTACCCCAGGGAAAAGACCTTGTCTATTTGCCCTATCCATGCCTCTCATATTTTATGAACCCCAATAAGGTCACCCCTCAGCCACTGACCAAAAATCCAATGCTCACTTCAAGGGTGTAACTGATTTGATTCACTCTGATCACAGGCTACCCTGAAACAAAATATAGCGGGTGACTGGGCTTGTCATCATGAGATTTTCTGAAGATGTGGTTTCAAAACCCACCATGGTAGGTCGTGAAGTTTGAATGTGATTGGGGGCAGGGGGGAAGAAGAAGAAGCTGGTTTAATGATGTGACTGCTGTTAAAAGCCCATTTGAATCACTCCTGTCCTTTATATTTACATGAGATTCCAAACTCCTCAGTGATGTATTGGCTCTTAGCTGCTAGAGTAGTCCCAGTGCACCATTCGGATCTCTTAAGGATGACAACAAATGCTGACCCTCACCCGAAATGAATAATAACAAAACTGTTTGAGTGTGACATTAAGGAGCCTTTGGGAAAATAGTGAAACGAGGGCTGAGTCTCTTAATTAATTAGAAAGATAGTTATGGTTGTTGGAAGCCAATTATTGTAGTCTTTCACACCGTGACAGGTGTTCCTCAGGGTCATGTCCTCGATCCAGCTGCTTCATCAATGACTTTCCCTCCCTCATAACGTGGGGAGGTGATGGCTTAGTGATATTATGGCTGGCCAGTTAATCCAGAAACCCAGCTGATGTCCTGGGGACCCGGCTTCAAATCCTGCCATGGCAAATGGTGGAAATTGAATTCAATGAAAATCTGGAATTAAGGGTCTAATGATGACCATTGTTGATTGTTGGAAAAACCCATTTGGTTCACTAATGTCCTTCAGGGAAGGGAACTGCCATCCTTATCTGGTGACTCCAGACCCACAGCCATCTGGCTGATTCTTAATTGCCCTCTAGGCAATTAGGGATGGGCAATAAATGCTGGCCTCATCCCATGAATTAACAAAAAGAAATCACAAATGGAGATGTTTACTGATGGTTTCATAATGTGCGGCAATATTCGCTACTTTTGAGATACTGAAGCAGCCAGTATCTCAAGGCAACAAGACCCAGATATTATCCAGGCTTGGGCTGATAAGTGGCAAGTAACATCTATGCCACACAAATGCCAGGCAATGTCTATTTTAACCAAGTGGCAATATAATCATCACTCTTTACATTCACTGACAAGACCATTGTTGAATCCCCCATTATCAATATTCTGGAGGTTACCATTGACAGTTCCCCTCCAAGCCATGCACCATTTCTATAGTGGAACGATATCACTGTTCACTCTGGGCCAAATTCCTGGAACTCTGTAGGGAATCTAATCTAATCTAATCTCAACTCCCTTCCTAACAGTGCTGTGAGTGTCCCAACACTGACAGGACTGCAACAGTCCAAAAAGACACTTCATCCCTACCTTCTCTGGGATAGTTCAGGATGGGCAGTGAATCCTGCCACAGCCAGTGATGCCCAAGTCCTGTGTTCAAATGAAAAATAACTGAATTAGGTTCTGAATGAGAAGGCAAGAATGGGTGGTATTCGTCCTCCATTGCTAAGTGAGACTCTGAAGTAGCCAATTAAGGGTATCATCCCTCCACTGCTGGGACTAATCCTGCTGCAGGGGGACTTGTTATCAGGTGACACGTGCAGTAGGTGTTATCCTTTGGGAAGCTTGTTGCCTGGGCGAAGTGTGATGGGAGGGAGGTACCTGATTGAGGAGTTAGGCAATGGGTTTGTGGGCTCCGACTGGGAGCCGTCCTCCTGCCCTTACCGCTGCCACCTCGAAGACAAATGGTACGGTGGTCTTTACAGCGAGAGGATTCAGTACTACAACAGAGGTGTCTTGCTGCAGTTATACAGGGTAGACAAGCAGGAGACTGGGAGAACGCAGCCATTCAGGCAGCATCAGGAGGTGGAGAAGTCAACGTTTTGGGTGTAACCCTTGTTCAGGAATCGGAGTGGGTATAATTACACAGGGGCCTTAGTGATACCACACCTGGAGGATTGTGTGCAGTTTTAATCTCCTTATCTGAGGGAGGATGGAAGGAGTGTGGTGAAGCTTTACTAGGCTGATTTTCGGGATTACAGGATTGTCGTGTGAAGAGAAACTGTATCGGTTATAAAGTTAAAAATCACACAACACCAGGTTATAGTCCAACAGGTTTAACTGGAAGCACTAACTTTCGGAGTGCCTGATGAAGGAGCGCACTCCGAAAGCTAGTGCTTCCAATTAAACCTGTTGGACTATAAGCTGGTGTTGTGTGATTTTTAACTTTGTACACCCCAGTCCAACACCGGCATCTCCAAATCATGTTTTGGTTATGTTCATATTCACTGGGATTCGAGAGAACAGGAGGGTGGGGTAGTTCATAGAAATTTATAAAATTCTAACAGGAGGGGACAGGAGAAATGAAGGAACGATATTCCCAATAACCGGGGAGTCCAGAACTGGGGGTCACAATGTCAGGATACAGGGATAGACCATTTAGGACTGAGATGAGGAGAAATGTCTTCGCCCAGAGAGAGGTGAGCCTGTGGGATTCTCTGCCACAAAATGTGTGAGGCCAAAATATTGAATGTTTTCAAGATACGATTCTTCGAACTCAGAGAAAGCAGGAAGAGCTTGCTGAGTTAGATAATGGCCCATGAATGGGCAGAACAGCCTTGAAAGGCTGAATGGCCGGCCCTTTCCCTTTTTGTTTTTATTTCTCGGTTTCTACTTGTCTCTGCCCTTTGTCCCTATCCCCGACCCGTCACTTTACCTTTTGTCCTAAATAAGCCCATCTCCTTCCTCCAGCACCCTGACTCACTCCATGATGCTGCTGAATGCAAGTGCTACCAGTCTGCAGTTGGCTGGCATAGCTCACTTTGCAGGACTACCCTCACCCTCCTGGGCACCTGATTCCAGGTGACAACCCCCACCCTTGCCCTTGCAACTACCTGAGACTCAGTGGTTCTCTCAATGGCTCTCCAGCCAACAGGTGGGATTCCCCATCGTGGTGACAAGCATCAGGTCCTGCAGTCTTGGTCAGAACTGGAGAAAGTTAAATATGTAATGGGTTTGACATAGATCAGGGGACAGGAAAGGGAGCAGATTGTATGAAAGGGAAGAGAAGCTAAAAACGAAAGCCTGTTATAGGATGGAAAGTAATGGAGATTAAATGGCAACAGTAGTGGTAAGGTAAGGAGGAAGTGTCACAAGGATCGGTGCTGGGCCCTCTACTTTTTGTCATTTACATAAATGATTTGGATGTGAGCATAAGAGGTACATTAGTAAGTTTGCAGATGACACCAAAATTGGAGGTGTAGTGGACAGCGAAGAGGGTTACCTCAGATTACAACAGGATCTGGACCAGATGGGCCAATGGGCTGAGAAGTGACAGATGGAGTTTAATTCAAATAAATGTGAGGTGCTGCATTTTGGGAAAGCAAATCTTATCAGGACTTATATACTTAATGGTAAGGTCCAAGGGAGTGTTGCTGAACAAAGAGACCTTGGAGTGCAGGTTCATAGCTCCTTGAAAGTGGAGTCACAGGGAGATAGGATAGTGAAGAAGGCGTTTGGTATGCTTTCTTTTATTGGTCAGAGTATTGAGTACAGGAGTTGGGAGGTCATGTTGCGGCTGTACAGGACATTGGTTAGGCCACTGTTGCAATGTTGCGTGCAATTCTGGTCTCCTTCCTATCAGAAAGATGTTGTGAAATTTGAAAGAGTTCAGAAAAGATTTACAAGGATGTTGCCAGAGTTGGAGGATCTGAGCTACAGGGAGAGGCTGAACAGGCTGGGGCTGTTTCCCCTGGAGCGTCGGAGGCTGAGGGGTGACCTTATAGAGGTTTACAAAATTATGAGGGGCATGGATAGGATATATAGACAAAGTCTTTTCCCTGGAATCGGGGAGTCCAGAACTAGAGGGTATAGGTTTAGGGTGAGAGGGGAAAGACATAAAAGAGACCTAAGGGTCAACTTTTTCACACAGAGGGTGGTACATGTTTGGAATGAGCTGCCAGAGGATGTTGTGGAGGCTAGTACAATTGCAACATTTAAGAGGCATTTGCATGGGTATATGAATAGGAAGGGTTTGGAGGGATATGGGCTGGGTGCTGGCAGTTGGGACTAGATTGGGTTGGGATATCTGGTCGGCATGGACGGGTTGGACCAAAAGGTCTGTTTCCATGCTGTACATCTCTATGACTCGATGACTCTATAACTGAACTCTCTCAGCAAACCCAGTTACAGAATCAAAATAAAACTTAACCCATTGAAAAATTATTTACAACTTCCTGTTCCCAGGAAGAAGTTAATGAAACATTTCAATGATATGATTTTTTTTCACTCTGGATTAATTTGTGCTAACAGTTTTCATAAAAACCGAAAGATCTGCAGATGCTATAAAGTCATGAACAAAAACAGAAGTTGCTGGGAATGCTCGGCAGGTCTGGCAGCAGCTGTGAAGAGAAATCAGATTTAATGTTTCAGCTCCAGGGTGACCCTTCCTCAGAACTTAGGGAGTTATTCTGTGTAATTTTATTGATTGTGGCTGAGTGGTTAGTGTGTTGCTGGGAAAGCACAGCAGGTCTGGCAGCATCTGAAGAGCAAGAGAATCGACGTTACATGCATATCCTGCTCCTCAGATGCTGCCTGACCTGCTGTGCTTTCCCAGCAACACACTCTAGACTCTGATCTCCAGCATCTGCAGTCCTCACTTTCTCCTGGCTTAGTTGTTAAATTGGCCACCCCACCGAGCCCGAGGCCCAGGTTCAATTCCACCTTCAGACAACTGTGTGGAGTTTGCATATTCTCCTTGTGTCTGTGTGAGTTACCTCCCACAGTCCGAAGATGTGCAGGTTAAGTGGATTAGCCATGCTAAATCGCCTCTCGTGTTCAGGAATGTGCTGCCTAGGTGTGTTAACGGCGAAAGCGTGGTGCTGGAAAAGCACAGCAGGTCAGGCAGCATCCAAGGTGCAAGAGAATCCTGCTAGGTGGGTTGGCCTTGGGAAGTGAGGGATCACAGGGATGTATTGTGTCTGAGTGGGATGCTCTACGGAGGGCCAGCGTGGACTTGATGTGCTGACTGGCCTGCTTCCACACTGTAGGGATTCTATTCAGTAATTTAGAACTTCTGCACTGGTGTCCATGTTATTAATGTAGGAAATGCAACAGCCATTTTACACATGACAAGCTCCAACCAACAGTATTGACTTTGGAATGAATTTTGACTAGGACTGCTTTTCTTTAAATATAGTGCCATGTGCTTGCACTTGGCATCGCTCTGTCCATTTACAGAAGAATGTGAAATGCTTTGGACGAAGTGAGGTCTAATACCTAGAGTGGCTGTTGGGTGGGGAAAACACGTTTGTGAAGAAAGATTGGTCATCCACTCGAGTTTAGCAGAGTAAGTGATGACTTAATTGAAACAGATAAGGTCACCAAGTGTCTTGAATGGCTGGATGTAGAATCACTGTTTCCTTTCAATCGCAAAGTCAAGACTGGGGGGGGGGGGGGGGGGTCACTGTTCAAAATAGGGGTCAACCATTTAAGCCAGATGAGAATTCTTTTATCTCACAAAGGGTTATGAGTCTTTGGAAATCTCTTTCACAAGCTATGTTGGAAGCAGAGTCTTTTATTGTTTTAAGGCAGAGATAGATGGATTCTTCACAGGCAAGTGGATCGAAGCTTATTATAGTTAGCTGGGAATGTGAAGTAATCAGATCAGCCACCATCTCATTGAATGGTGGGATAGGCTCAATGGGCTGAGTTGCCAAATTCATATGTTCAGTTCAGTTTTTTTTATTCAAATCCAAATTCAGTAAAGAATATATGTCAGCCTTCCTTTTACTTCCTCTGAAAATAAAAGTTTTAAATGCAACCGTGTTTGACATCTCATCTAAAAATCAGTATCTCTGACAGAAGACCACTGAGTGTAAACCTAATTGTTGTTATTTCTGTGGAGTGGGATTTGAACCCACCACACCCTGAGGGACAGCTGAGACTGCTGTTGACTGAGCCAATATTGAGACCCTTTCTAAGCCCCCAAAGTGCACGGTGTTGGAGATGCTGGTGTTGGTCTGGGGTGGACAAAGTTAAAAATCACAGGACACCAGGTTACAGTCCAACAGATTTATTTGGAATCACTAGCTTTCGGAGCGCCACTCCTCCATCAGGTGGTTGTCACTTGATGAAGCTAGAGCTTCCAAATAAACCTGTTGGACTATAATCTGGTGTTGTGTGATTTTTAACATTACTGCCAATGCAATATTTGACTTCTGATTCTGATTTCCAGCTTCCACAGTACTTTTGGGTTTTATTTTAATGCTCGTGCAGTCTTGTTTCAAAGTGCAGTGACGGCAAATGTAAGAACCATCAATGTTTCTCTGAACTCTTCCTGATTTGTCTTTATCCCTTTCAGAGGGTGACCAATGCTATAGCTCACACTCCCAAAACAACTTGCACAGTCATCTTCCATCATCACTGAGCTATACCACAATATTGAATGATTACTCCTGTTGTTTTGATGGTGGCTCATCAAGATCCTTCTTCCCTTTCTGCTCCATTTTATAATGAGCACACTTTCATCTTTTGAAACTTCACAAAGGTGGTTTGACCCACTGAGCCTGTTCACAGATGTTATTGCACATATCTGGAGCTTGTGGTACGTGAGTCCACACCTCCTAGTTCTGAGGTACGGACACTATCATTGCACGACAAGGACCCACGATGAAACGTGTTAGATCCCAGCTGGAGTATTGTGTGAAGTCATGGGTGCCACAGTACGGGGAGAAAATGTTGGATACCAGAGTCAAACAGTGTGGTGCTGGAATAGCACACAGGTCAGGCAGCATCCAAGGGGAATCGACGTTTCGAGCATAAGCTCCTCATCCGGAATATGGTCAGATGCTGCCTGACCAGCTGTGCTTTTTCATCACCACGTTCGGTGTGGTGATGAAAATGCAATGGAGATCATGTGGAAGCAATTTGCAAGGTTGGGTCCAGGAATGAGAAACTGCAGTGATGCCGATAGATTGAAGAAGTTGGGACTGTTCTCTCTAGAGAGAAGAAGGCCGTGAGCAGATTCGATTGAGGTTTTCAACATTGTGAGCAGCTGCATAGAGTAGAGGGGAGAAGCTGTTCCTGCTCATGAAGGGAACAAAAATGAAAGGGCAGTGATTTAAAGAGATGTTCAAACAAGGGAAGGGCAAAGTGTGGAGAAACCTTTCTTCACACTGCGAGTGCATAGGGTATGGAAATGTGGAGGCAGGTTCTAATGAGACATTCAGGAGGGTATTGGATGGTTATTTGGATAGCACGGGGTTGGGGAGCAGGAGACTTGCAGTAGGTATTGATGCTTGTTTGAAGAGTTAGTACAGGTATGATGGGCTGAATAGCCTCCGATGTATGCGAATTCTGTGATATTGTGTGATGTTATTTACACCTGCTTTCATGCTTATTAACTTACATTCATCCATTTTAAGTTCCACTTACTTATTCTTTGCCTCTGCTTAATTGATGTAAATCCTTTATTTATTTTACATCCCCCTTTTACGTATCTGCCCAAGAGGCATTTGGAAAGTTAGAGAATGGAATATTCCTCACTGCTTTCTGGTTTCTGTTGCAGAGCCATTGTTAATCCACTTTGATAATTTTGCCTCACCAGCTAAAACCACATCCTGTGAACTAATAAAATAATATCTCTTGAACAGGGCTCTAATTTGCATCTTCAGGAAAATCCAATTAATTTAATGAACTTTCAATCCCTAAAGAGACTAACACCCAAAAGGTATACCAGCCATAGAGGGAGTGCAGCAAAGGTTCACCATTCTGCTTCCCGGGATGGTAGATTTGCCTGAACAGGAGAGATTGGTTTGACTGGGCTTGTGTTCATTGGAATTTAGAAGATTGAGAGGTATCTCATTGTGGTTTATACTAAATTCTGACAGGGTGGCCAGACTGGATATAAGGATGATGTTTACCCTGGCCGGGGTTTCAGAACGAGGGATCAAGGTCTTAGGGAATGTGGTCTGCCATTTGCAATGGGTGGCATGATGACTCAGTGATCAACACTGCTGCCTCAGAGCGCCATGACCCACGTTCGATTCCAGCCCTTGGTGACTGTCTGTGTGCAGTGTAGATGTTCTCCCCATGTCTGCATGTGTTTTCTCTGTGTGCCCCAGTATTCTCCCAGTGTGTGTAGGTTACGTGGATTGGCCGTGCTAAATTGCCCACAATATCCAGGGATGTGCAGGTTGGGTGGATTCGCTGTGATAACCATGGGAATGGAGTGGAGGAGCTGGGTCTGGGATGCTCTTTGGAGGGTTGGTGCAGACTCAATGGAGCTGACTGGCCTTCTGCCCTGTAGGGATTCTATGAGTTAAGATGAGGAGAAATGTCCTCACTAAGAGTGTGATGAACTTGTAGAAATATCTGCCACATAAGACAATGGAGGCAAAGTCACTGAATATACTTAAAAAGAAATAGATAGGTTTCTAGAAGTTGGAGGTATCAAGGCAGAGATGGAGTGAATGGGAGTATGCTGCTGAGATAGAGGATCTGCCTTGATCATGTTGAAATGTTGGGCCTGATGAAGGGTGTATGCCCGAAACACCGATTCTTCTGCTCCTTGGATGCTGCCTGACCTTCTGTGCTTTTCCAGCACCACACTCTTGTCTCTAACCTCCAGCATCTGCAAGGCCTCACTTTCTCCCAATGGGCCAAATGACCTGCTCCTGCTCCTACTACCTATATTATCATGTTTCTAAAAGGAGCTGGGAGCAGACATAAGATATGAGATAGTGGTTTTGATTTTTCACCTAACCTACTATCGCTAAGGGAGCACCAGGACAGATTGCGCATAGGATTCTAGAATTATCTCTCATCTCTAGAAATCTAATTCTCGCTGTTATTTTGTTTATGTGATTCCATTTACTTTCTGATTCATGACCTGTTTGTGTAAAAATGTTCTTCATGACACAGGCTATTATTGAGATCAACTCATGTGATAACACCAAGCACTTTCTCTGTTTTGTGTTCAGCTCTGGTAGTTAGCTGGCTTACTGTTTGATTAATTAACCACTTGTGTGATTCTCCATTCTCTGCGTACCCTCCTTCAATATCCATTAGACCACTGAAAATTATCAAGTGGAACATCAGTAATTTTCCCTCTCACTTACATGAAAGTTCAAAGGCTTAATACATGCTGAATGTGTGGCCAACCGAAAGCCAGTGTTCCCGACACAAAAACCTCTGATAGCAAATATATTTTCGCATTAAAAACAGAAGTTTCTGAACTGCTCCTCACACTGAATTTGATTAAATGAGTTAACAGAGTACTGGAGAAACATTGTACGCAGAGGTATCAGGATGTTGACTCTGGAACTCCTATTTTCAAAATATGCCAATCCACATTTTTGCCCTCATGGGCAATTAGAAATCCCAGCTCAACTTCGAAGGACGGCCTAATTCAGGCAGCATCCGAGGACAGGCAAAATCGACGTTTCGGGCAAAAGCCCTTCATCATATGCCAATCCACATTTTTGCCCTCATGGGCAATTAGAAATCCCAGCTCAACTTCGAAGGACGGCCTCTGAGTAAGGCATGGTATGTAGATAAGGAGTAACTCATTGACAGAGAGTTGTGATTTTAGCTCCCCCGCCAACCAAAAAAGGACTGGGCAAGCTCATTTATTGGGTGCATTAAGGCCAAAGATCAATAGACTCAAAGAGATGTACAGCATGGAAACAGACCCTTCAGTCCAACTCATCCATGCCGACCAGATATCCTAAACTGATTCAATCCCATTTGCCAGCACGTGGCCCATATACCTCCAATCCCTTCCAATTTATATACCTATCCAGATGCCTATTAAATGTTGTAACTGTACTAGCCTCCACCACTTCCTCTGGCAGCTCATTCCATGCACTCACCACCCTCTGCGTGAAAAAGCTGCCCCTTAAGTCCATTTCATAATCCTTCCCCTCTTGCCTGAAACCTATGCCCTCTAGTTTTGGAATCCCCTACCCTGTGGAAAAGACCTTGGCTATTTATCCTATCCATGATTTTTTAAATCTCTGAAAGGTCACCCCTCAGCCTTCGACGCTCCAGGGAAAACAGTCCCAGCCTATTCAGCCTCTCCCTGTATCTCAAATCCTCCAACCCTGGCAACATCCTTGTAAATCTTTTCTGCATCCTTTCAAGTTTTACAGCATCTTCCTTATAGCAGGGAGACCAGAATTGAATGCCAAATTCCAAAAGTGGCCTAACCAATCGATATGCCTTTAATACAGTAGATTAGTGCTCAGCTCAGTGTTCACCCAGTAATTGTATGGAAAGGTGTAGGGCTTATAGGGCTGACTGTTATTGCTTCCATTTCTTACGTTCACATTTCAGGTGGAGGAACATCCATCACACCATAATTTTGAAACTACTTCCATATACCAATGCTGGGACCTACAATTAGATTCATAATGACTGACTAACAATATTGGTGCTAAATCTCATGAAATTAAGGTCAGGTTGCTTGCTCATCACCCTGCCTTTTCTCCCACCCTTGTTTCAAAGGGTTGGGCCACAGCTTTCCATTGGATTGGGTCCACGCTATAGGCAACGTGGTGCGGTGGTTTCTGCAGAACGGCAGATCAGGAATCTCTCCCATCCTTATCACCTGCCAGCAGGCATGTCAGAAGGAATCATAGGCTGACAGTCAGCCTGTTTGGCCATCTCCCATGGTCAAAATGTCCTTGACAAACTGGTCTGGCCCACGGGCAACAACAGTCAGTGTGCCACAAGATCTTGTTACATTTATCGATTTGTTAAGGTCAAAGCTAATAGATTGCCTCACAACGTTCCAGTTTGCTGCTGAGGGAAAGCTGGGAAATTATATGCTGTCTACCTTGGTTCGGAAAGCGAAATCTGTTACGACTCAGTACACCATATCTCAGCTTACCTCAGTGATTGCACTGTCATGGTTTGTGGAGATCAGTTTATCAAAGTGCCTGTTGATTGTACAAGGATTCAGCCAAATATGAAGTGGTCATAACAATGAAGGAGACCATTCGGCCTGTTATCCATGACATTTCTCTGTAAGAGGTACTTTGTTCCTTTTCACTACTCTACTTATTCCTCACCAGGTAATGACCTAATTCTCTTTTGAATGTCATTTTGAACCTGTTTCCACTGCTCTCTAAATGGCTTCCAAATTACTGCCTGTGTGAAAATAAAATCCCCCTCACATGGCCTCATGTTTGCCTTAAATCTGGTTGTCCACCCTTCCACCAATAGGAACATTTTCTACTATCAACTCTGTTCAGACTCTTTGTGACCTTTTAGGGAGGCTTGGTAATACAGTGGTTAGCACTGCAGCCTCACAGCACCAGGGACTCAGGGTCAATTCCATCTTCAGACCACTGTCTGTGCGAAGTTTGCACATTCTCCCTGTGTCTGCATGGGTTTCCTCCCACAGATGTGCGGGTTTGGTGGATTGGCTAAATTGCCCATCGTGTGCAGGCTTGGTGGATTAGCCATGGGAAATGCAGGGGATAGAGTAGAGTGTTGGGGTTTAGGTAAGACACTCTTGGTGAAGGGCCGAATGGCCTCTACCCACCCTGCGGGGATTCTCTCATTTTAAATATCTCGATTAAATCTCCCCTTAACTTCCTTCTATCCCAGAAGAACATCTTCAGCTTCTCCAATCTGTCTTTGTAATGGAAGTCTGTAACTCCCAAAATCATCTTCTGCACCCTCCCTTCCTTTGCAAAATGTGTGGTGCTGGGAATCAGATACAGTGCATGTTCTGTCAAACCAGAATTATATGAAGGTTCACGCCAACTTGCTTGTCTTTTCATTTTATTCCTCTGTTTATAAAGCCCTGTATCCCCTCTGATGTCCCACATTCTCACGTGTTTTTAGATTAGATTAGATTACTTACAGTGTGGAAAAAGGCCCTTTGGCCCAACAAGTCCACACCGCCCCGTCGAAGTGCAACCCACCCATACCCCTACATTTACCCCTTACCTAACTTCCTAACTTGTGTGGAAACGTATCACTATACTGCAAAGGAAGGAAGAATCTTCAATTCACATACTGTTTTCTGTGTCCTTGAGATGTTCCAGAAAGATTGACTCAATTTTGTTTCAAGTGTAGCCACAGTTGTTTCACAGATGATGTGGTCGGTAATTTGTGCGCAGTGTGACTTCAGAAACTGTAGACACAATAAATGACCAACTAATAAGCTTGAGAGAAAGGAAAGCTTGGATTTGTCTCAAATCTTTAACACACTCCAGAAGCCCCAAAGCCACTGCACAGCCAGTGGGATGCTTTTAAAGTGCAGCTGCTGTTGTAAATTGGAAAATAAGGCAGCTCATTTGCACACAGTAAGATCCCATAAACAGCAATGCAATAGTGATGAGGTAATTGGCTTCACTGATAATTGTTTGGAGGTAAATATTTGACTTGCCACGGGTTGGGCTTCACTGTTTCTCTTCAAATATTGCTGTTGGATCTTTCAGATCCAAACGAGAGGGCAATTAGGGCCTCAGCTTAATGTCTGCCACCTGAACGGCAATGAAGCAATGCTGGCATTATAGACTGAAATACCAGCCAACTATTTTGTAAAGTCGTAGAGTCATACAGCATGGAAACAGACCCTACGGTCCAACTAGTCCATGCTGACTATATTCCCAAATGAAACCAGTCCCACTTGCCTGCGTTTGGCCCATATCCCTCCCAAACATCTGGATTAGTGGTGCTGGAAGAGCACAGCAGTTCAGGCAGCATCCGAGGAGCAGTAAAATCGTCGATTTTACTGCTCCTCGGATGCTGCCTGAACTGCTGTGCTCTTCCAGCACCACTAATCCAGAATCTGGTTTCCAGCATCTGCAGTCATTGTTTTTACCTAGTTTTTCCCTCCCAAACATTTCCATTCATGTACTGATCCAAATGTCTTTTAAACATTGTAAATGTACCTGCATCAACCTCTGGCAGTTCATTCCACACAAACCACTCTCTGTGGAAAGAAGTTGCCCCTTCTGGCCTTTTTAAATCTTTCTCCACTCACCATTAAAAATATGTCCCCTAATTTTGAACTTCCCCACCCAAGGGAAAAGACACTTGCTATTCACCTTATCTAAGGCCCTCATGATTTTATAAACCTCTATAAAGTCGCTCCTTAACCTCCTACTCTGTAGGGAAAAAAGTCCTCGCCTATCCAGCCTCTCCTTATATCTCAAACCCTCCATTCCCAGCAACATCCTAGTAAATCCTTTCTGAACCCCCTCCAGTTCAATAATATCCTTTGTATAGCAGGGCATCCAGAACTGCACACTGAACTGCAGAAGAGGCCTCATCAACATCCTGCACAACCTCAACATGATGTCCCAACGTCTGTATCGAAAGATCTAAGCAATGAAGGCAAGCGTGCTAACTGCCTCTTTAACAACCCTGTCTACCTATGACACAAATTTCAAAGAATTATGTATCTGAACCCAAGATCTCTCTGTTTTATAACACTCTTCAGAGCCTTACTATTAATTGAATAAGTCCTGTTTGTTTTACCAAAATGCAACACCTCGCATTTATCAAAATTAAACTCTATCTGTTGCTCCTCAACCCAGTGACCCAATTGATCAAGGTCTTTGTAATCTTAGATAACCTTCTTCACTGTTGACTCTCCCACCAGTCTTGGTGCCATATGCAAATTTATTAACCATGCCTCCTATATTCTCATCCAAATTGTTTATATGAATGATATTGTTCCCAGAAGATGCAAATCTAACTTTCTCTGGTCACTTAACATTGCTGAGGCTGCATTACCCACATGCTGAAATTGATATTTGCACATGGCTGTTTTGCAGGAGCCATTTCCCAATTGTTCAGCACCTTTTAAGAGAATACAAATTCAAAAGTACATTTCGAGATTGATGATGGATAATTATGGGCTACTCTTCACAGTTTCCTGACCAGCATATCATGATGATAAGGCTTTTACTGTCGGAAACTGTATCATGAATAGATGATTCTGGATATTAGTCATGTATTCCTTGATTCATTGTTGTCATAGCAACCACCATTTGTTGAGAGTCTTCCACATTTTCTTGCGTAATTCCCTATCTTAGTTAAATTAACCAATTTTGTTATCAGCAGAGGCAAGCAAGGCTCACGTTTGTAAATCCAGCTACTGTCACTTTAAATGTAGCCACTTGTAATGTCAGCCATGCCTCAGTCTTCGCAAACTCACCTTGGGGTCTGATAGTCATCAGTTCCTTACCAACTCCCACAACCAGGGTCCAAACTCTAGGCTGACACTCTTGTGTAACAAGGGAAGTGCTACACTATCAGAGGTACCATCTTTCTGATGAGTCATCAAACTGGGGCTCCATCTTAACTCACAAGCGGATGTAGAAGATTTGGTGGCATGATGTGGAGAGTGGACCAGGAGTTTTCCCCACTGTCTTGCCAGTATTTATCCCCTCAGTAATGTCATATAAACTAAGTTGCCCCGTCATTGACACATTGTGTTTGTAGTTTGGAGGGCTATGGGCCAGGAGTAGGCAGGTGGCACTAGTTTAGTTTGGGATTATGTTCAGTGTAGACTGTTTGGATGATAGGTCTATTTCTGTGTTGTATGACTCAGTGTGTTGGCTGCTGCATTTCATACACTAAGTCAGTAAAATTACTTCATTTGCCAGAAAGTCTTAGCTTCACACCATGCTAAATCGGACAGACTATGGACTGATATAGTGACTCAAAACTGAGTGTCCATCAGCAACCTCAGAATTGCAATCAGCTCCCATGTCCAAACTCATATCCAGTTGTATCCCAACTCTACCTTCTGTCAGGAGTAGCATCAGCTTGTCTAAAATTGAAGTGTTATCCTGGTAAAGCTGCAATACTAGACTACTTGCCAAACAGCAGACGCAGCAAGTGACAGATAGTGTTAAGTGATTCCACAATCAATGGATCAGATCTATGCAAGAGGTGTTGAGGAGATGATCCATCTCCACCTTCTCCTCACAGATGCCAGTCCTCAGCCAATTTGATTCACTTCATGAAGAAGCAGTTGGAGGCATTGGATCACTGTACTCTGACAACATTCTAACAATAGTACTGAAGCCTTGTGCTCCAGAATGAGCCAGGCCCCTGACCAAGCAGTTCCAGTACAGCCACAACACTGGCATCTACCCAACAATCTGCAAGATTGCCTGGGTATGTCCACAAAAAGCAGGACAAATCCATCCTGACCAAATTCTGCCCTGCCAGTGTACCCGTGATCATTGGGAACTGATAGTAGAGGTTGAGGTCTAGCCTTAACCAAAACCTGAACTGAACTAACCAAAGGCTAAACAGATTGAGAATCACCAAAGTTTAGAAGAATGAGAGGTGATCGTATTGAAATACATAGGATTCTTAAGAGGCTTGACAAGGTAATTGCTGAAAGGATGTATCCTCTCATGGGAGACTCTAGGGTCAGAGGGCAAGGTCTCAGAATAAAGGAGAGCCTGTTAATGACTGAGATGCAGAGGAATTTCTTCTCTAAGAGTATTATGAGTCTTTGAAACCCATTGCTGCAGAGATCTGTGGGAGCAGAGTCCTGTTGAAGGCTGAGATGGATAGACAGATTCTTGATCAGTCTGTTTGGGTTTGACTTTGATTTATTGTTTTCACATGTACCAAGATACAATGAAAAGTGTTGTTTTGTGTGCTGTACAGGGAGTTCGTGCCATACAAAGTGCATCAGAGTAGCAAAGCAGAATGCAGAATACAGTGTTACAGCCACAGAGAAGGTGCAGAGAGAGAGAGATCAACATGAACATTTGTGAGGTCCGTTTCAAAGTCTGATAACAGTGGGGAAGAGGCTGTCATTGAATCTGTTCATACTTGTATTCAAACTTTTATTTCTTCGGAATGGAAAAGAGTTATGACCGGGTGGGAACTCAAGGGTTTTACAGAAAGGGCAGCAAAGTGAATGGTGGAGTAACCTCAAGGAGCAAAATGGTCTAATCCTGTTCATGTTTTGTATGGTCTTATGGCGTAAGTATAGTGGCTAAAGAGTAGCTCAGAGAAGTGGAATACTGCAGCAATTAACTCACCCCATGTTTTCCCAAAGCCTGTGCACCAACTACAAGGCACATCAGGAGTGTGATGGAATATCCTGAAGAAGGGCTCATGCCTGAAACATCAATTCTCCTGCTCCTTGGATGCTGCCTGACCTGCTGCGCTTTTCCAGCAACACATTTTCAGCTCTGATCTCCAGCATCTGCAGTCCTCACTTTCTCCTGTGATGGAATATTCCCCACTTGTCTGCGTACAGCTCCAAAAACATTTGAGAAGCTTGACACCGTTTAGGACAGAGCAACTCTCTTGACTGGCATGCTAATCAACAACTTAACATTCATTCATCCACCATTGTTACATATTACCAGTAGGATGTCACATTTGCAAGATGCACTACATTAAGGCTTGTCCAATCGTACCTTCCATATACACAGCATACACCAGCTAGAAGGGCAGCAGATACATGGGAATACCATTGCCTGCAAACTCCCGTCCAAGCCACTCAATCTTGATTTGGAAAAGTTTGTGTCAAAGTCCTGGAATTCCCTTCCCCATGGCATTACTGGTGTCCATATGATCCATTACTACAACAATTCATGAAAGCACTCATCACCATCTTCTCAAGTGTACCTAGGAATTAGCTGTAAATGATTACAACATCCTGTGAACAAATAAAAGAAGTCAGGAGCCTTGTGAAGTTCAGTTGTCATGAAAAGTGCTATATTAAAGTCTTCTTTGTTTGGAATCAGCCATAAGTTATTTAAGAAGTTGCAGGATTGTAAAATATTCTGGCTGGATATTACATGTCAGGTGTGTCCTTCGAGGCATTCATATATCGGCACAGTTCCAAAATACAGAGGCTGGACTTGTGCTGAATTCTGCATCCAGATATAAAAATACAGATGTGAAATAACTCCACAGAAGCCTGTGCCCTGCACCTTCTATTTCCACATGAAGGCTCCTTGAAATTGATACAGCTCTCTCAGAGCCAGCTCTCAGAGTGAACAGAACCTCTGATACTCCTGTTTATATCTGTCAGCCAGGGCTCCCTGATTGGACGCGGTTAACAGCCCCAATCAGGGAACTCATTCTATGAGGTCCACCTGGCTGACCTCATTACAGTCACCACAATATGTAAAAGTCATTCAAATCATTGAAAACCCAGTTAACTCCAATAATATGCTGCCTAGACCGTAAAACAGTTTGAGTTGTTTGGCAGGTGCAAGTGAGATTCCTGTTTTCTTAAAGTGTTCAAAATGGCGGATGTGCTATCTACAGAGGGCATACTCTTTGCCCAATGAAGGGCACACCTGGCATGCTCATTTATGTATACATCTAATCTTAGCCCTGCAACCCCCTTGCTCCCCTCCGTAAAGATGCCAAAAACACAAAGTTGCTGATAGCAGGGGAGCTCTGTTGCTGCTACGGAGTGCTGGGGCTGCCAGCCACTCTGATTGGTCGGTACCCTAGAGGATGGGTCATCCTCCCATTGTGGGGCCGAATGTACACCATCCACCATGTAGCTCATCCGCAGTGTGTTCTAGCTGCAGAGCAGACTTGTTGCTGGCTGAATGACTCATTACTGAGTTGAACAGTCCATTATTTATACAGCCCGTCCATCTGTAATTTTCCGCCCCAAGAGATGTTTAGGTCCATTTCCATTTCTAGGAGATTAATGGTGAAACCCAAGCTTGGAGAAATGGGAAACCACTGGAGAGGAGTGAATTTAAGCATCATGCCTCAGACATAATTTACTCTGAATTTATTTGCAGTTTCCCATCATTGGGAACTGAATTAATTTACACATTGAGATGATACATTTCATTGAGAAAAGGTACCTGTTACTGCCACACATGCACGTAACAGTCTTTCACCAGTAAAATATGCAAATCTATCCAAAATGATTTGGATGTTAAATCAGAAACAAGGATTTGCAGAGTGAAAAGTGGAGATCGCTGAACTCACTTTCTCTATTTTGAACAATAACTTTACAGAGTTCGACAAGAAAGAAATAATTCTGATATTATTGCAGATGCTGCTGCTGCTTCTTGCTAGGCTGCTCGCATGGTTTGTCATGTTAGGTTTTTTTTTAGCTCCATCCTCATAAATCCACTGTAACTTGGCCATAACTGCTCTGTGATGTCTGACATCTAACTCACACCTAGCTTGACTCACTTTTTCTGGTGCCATCTACATTGTTACCACAAAGGGAGCTCTTCAGCTCTGTTCAAAGTACTGCCATTCTGCTTTTGAGATGCCATTTTTAAGAGTTCTCTGCGCCCCTGTAATTTAGAAATCTCTTCACTGTCTAGCAGTCTGTGTATCGAATATGCATCTTAGCATGATCCTTTCAAAGACCCCGAATGTTTTTACTTTTTGGCAGATTTCTGAGGTGAAGAGGAAAGTCTATAGAATGTAACATCTCATGAGATTTTTATTACTTGTTTTTTCTTGTTGCTTGAGCTTTCTTGTCCTTGACACATCCTCACCAAATTTCTTCCGACCATCTCAGTCCTTTAGGAGAAAGTGAGGTCTGCAGATGCTGGAGATCAGAGCTTAAAAATGTGTTGCTGGAAAAGCGCAGCAGGTCAGGCAGCATCCAAGGAGCAGGAGAATTCTGCCATCTTCTTTTCTCACTTGTTACAAACCAACAAATGTATCTATTTATCCCGGTGTGACACCATCCACGGCAACCTTTGCTTTAGTTGCTTCTTGTGTATTCCTTCTGAAAAAATCAGTGACCTTTCTCGTTCTTTGGTGTTTGTCCCCAACCTATATTCTAGACTTGACTTGAGCTACAATATTTTATTGGGCAGTGCCACTACACTTTGTCCCACTGTGATCCCACTTTGAGGCTTGGGAATTTTCATGACTCTGAAGGAAGAACTGTAAGGGGCTAACATAAGAACATTAAAAAAAAGCCATTCAGCCCCTCTAAACAGCCCTATCATTCTACAATATCATGGCAGATCCACCCTAGGCCTCGACTCCTCTATTGTGCAAGTTGCTCAGAGCCGTCAGCCTTCGATCATTCAAAATGCTATCAGTTTCTTCTTTAAATTCTTGAAGTGATCTAGTCTCTACGGTTCTCTGGAGTGTAGGATTCCAGACTTTCGCTACTCTCCGAGAGAAGAAATTCCTCTACATCCAAATGTTCCCTTATACAGTAACTATGTCCTGCAGTTCGAGAAATCCCCCACAAGTTGAAACACCGTCTCAATATCTGCTCTCTCATGCCCTGTCTGAACCTCACATGTTTCGATAAGATCACTCCTCATTCTTTTAAACCCTATTGAATCAAGGCCCAATCTTTCTTGTTCTCTCTTAAATATGGTGACCAAAGCTCTCCACAGTACTCTGGGTGTAGCCTCACCCTGTACTGTTTCAGGACTACCCTGTTTTGAAACTCCAACCCTCAGCAACAAAACTCCATCTGCCTGCCTAATTACTTGCTGCACCCGCGAGTTAACCTTTTGTGTCTTATGCAATGAACGCCAAGATCCTTTTGTGCTACACTTTTTTTTAAGTTTCTCTCCATTTAATTAATATTCTTCCTTATGTTACAAATACTGAGTGGGCATTCACATAAGAAGATGTTTAAGCCTTGACCTTTTAGCATTATTATTTATTCTGGTTCTAATTTTTGCTTCAGTCTTCTGTGTATATTTCTGAATCTTCCTGTTACAATTTGATTACCATTCACCTCTTCACTCCCCTGCACATTTGCTGCCTAATTTCTTTTTGATTTTGTAAAATTTCTCATCAATCGGACCCTTGCTACCATTAATGAATTTAAACCCTAATGAATCAATCAGCCAGATCCCAGCATGGTTTATATGAAGCCTGTCAGAGCCGAACAGCTTTCTCTTCCTCTTGTAGTGGTGCTTCAACGTCTCCTTTCAATCCTCTCAATAGACAATAGACAATAGACAATAGGTGCAGGAGTAGGCCATTCAGCCCTTCGAGCCTGCACCGCCATTCAATATAATCATGGCTGATCATTCCTAATCAGTATCCTGTTCCTGCCTTATCTCCATAACCCTTGATTCCACTATCTTTGAGAGCTCTATCCAACTCCTTCTTAAATGAATCCAGAGAGTGGGCCTCCACTGCCCTCTGGGGCAGAGCATTCCACACAACCACCACTCTCTGGGTGAAGAAGTTTCTCCTGAGCTCTGTCCTAAAAGGTCTACCCCGTATTTTTAAGCTGTGTCCTCTAGTTCGGCACTCACCCATCAGCGGAAACATGTTTCCTGCCTCCAGAGTGTCCAATCCTTTAATAATCTTATACGTCTCAATCAGATCCACTCTCAGTCTTCTAAACTCAAGGGTACACAAGCCCAGTCGCTCCAGTCTTTCAGCATAAGGTAGTCCCGCCATTCCAGGAATTGACCTCGTGAAACTACGCTGCATTCCCTCAATAGCCAGAACGTCTCTCCTCAAATTTGGAGACCAGAACTGCACACAGTACTCCAGGTGTGGTCTCACCAGGGCCCTGTACAGCTGCAGAAGAACCTCTTTGCTTCTATACTCAATCCCTCTTGTTATGAAGGCCAGCATGCTATTAGCCTTCTTCACTACCTGCATGCTTACCTTCATTGACTAGTGTACAAGAACACACTTTTCACCCTGCCACCCAACTTTGTATCATCAGCAAATTTGCTAATGTTATTGCTGATACCATCTTCTATATCATTAACATATATTGTAAAAAGCTGTGGTCCCAGCACGGATCCCTGCGGTACCCCACTGGTCACTGCCTGCCATTCCGAAATGGAGCCGTTTATCACTACCCTTTGTTTCCTATTAGCCAACCAATTTTCAATCCAATCTAGTACTTTGCCCCCAATACCATGCACCCTAATTTTACTCACTAACCTCACTTCCTACAAACCATAGGGTGGCTGTGGGTACCTCTATGGGCCCTAGCTATTCCTGCCTCTTCTAGGGACAGTCCTTCTTCTGCAGCCACCCCAGCACCATTCCCTATTTTTTCCTCCGCTACATCGATGGCTGTATTGGTGCTGCCTCGTGACTCCCGTGAGGACGTTGAACAGTTGATTCACCACACCAACAACTTCCACCCTGGCCACAAATTCACCTGGACCTCACTATCCTACTTGGACCGCTCTGTCTCTGGCGACCGACTCCACACTGACATTTACAACAAACCCATCAAGTCCCATAGCTACATTGACTCCACCTCCTCCCACCCACCTCCTGTAAAAGCCTGATCCCTTACTCCCAATTCCTCCGCCTCCACTGTATCTGCTGTCAGGATGAGTGATTCCACTCCAGGACATCCCAGATGTCCTCCTGTTTCAAGGTCAGTAATTTTGCATCCCCTGTGATTAATTCTGTCTCCTCCATTTCCTGCATCTCTGCCCTTAAACCCTAATCACCAACCTGAACAAGAATAGAATTTCCCGGTCCTCACATTCCACCTGCCAATCTCCAAATCCAGCGCATCATCCACCTCCACTTTTCCAACCTACAGTCAGACCCCATCACCAAAAATATATTGCCCTCCCCAACCCATCTGCATTCTGTCGGGACCATTCCCTCCGAGCAACCCTCGTTAGGTCCACACTCCCCACCAATGCCCCCTCCACACCGGGCACCTTCCCATGCCACCATAAGAGGTGCAAAACCTGCACCCACATCTTCCCCCTCATCTCAATCCAAGGCCCCAAAGGATCATTCCAAATCCGGCAGAGATTTACTTGTACATCCTCCAACCTCATTTATTGCATCCGTTGCTCTCAACGTGGGCTCCTCTGCATCAGGGAGATTGAGCGCAAAGTCATGGAACAATTCAGGGAACATCTCTGGTCCATACACACCAATGAACCCCACCTTCCTGCGGCCATCCATTTCATCTCCCTCTCCCACTCCCCCCATGACATGCCCATTCTGTCCTCCACCATCTACACAAGGCCACCCGCAAACTGGAGGAGGAACACCTCTTCTTCTGCCTAGGGAGCCTATTATCACACGGCATGAACGTTGAATTCACCAGTTTCCAAATCTCCCCTCCCACTCATCCCATTCCAAATGCAAGCCTCCAAATCAGATCCGCCCTCTTGACCTGTCCTACCTGTCCATCTTCCTTTTCACCTATCCACTCCACACTTCCCACAGACCCATCACTCTCACCTTCCACTTTCATCCACCTATGGCCATCCCGCATACCTTTCTCCTAGCTTCACCCCCCTCCCTCCCATTTATCTCTCAGCCACCTTCCCCCTCCCCAGTCCTGAAGAAGAGTCCTGCCCAAAACATTCACACTCTTGCTCCTCAGGTACTGCCTGACCTGCTGCATTTCTCAGCGTCACACTTTATCAAGGCTGCTGCTGGTGTCCCACGAATCGGAATCCATATCCCCAAACCCATCTTTGAACCACGCATTTACCTCTCTAATCTTATTTACTCTGTCCCCATTTGCACATGGCTTACATAGTAATCCTAACAATATTGTCCAAATGGGTCTGCTTTTGAATTTGACCCTGAGCCACTTGCAATCCCTCAGAAGAATCTCTTTCCTGCTCCTACCAAAGTTGTTGGTATCTTGGACCACAACAATTGGATCCTTCTCTTCCCACTGCGAGTTCCTCACCTGCATGGAAGAAATGTCCTGAACTTTGGAACCAGGTAGACATAGCCTTCAGGACTGTCAGTCTTTGCTGCACAGTACTGTCTCTATTTCCCTAACAGTGGTGTCCTCTATTACTACCTCTCTCCCCACCCCACTTATATAGTGTTCCTTTCCACGGTGTTTTGCTCTGTTTGTTCACTCTCCCTGCACTTTGTGCCCTTGCCCACCCTAGGTATAAGCATGTTGTTAATCTTGGACAAGCTAACTGGCTGAGCCGCTGACAGAACTAAAGTCCAGATTGCTATACTTGCCTCACTCTCAGTCACACCCTCCTGTCCCTGACCATGGGTCAGGTTTGATGCAAACATTCGAAGGGGCATGTCTGTCTCATGTAGCACAGTGAAACCGCTCCCTCTTTCTGATGCATCCCAGTGGCGACTTCAGCTCATGAGCTTTCAACCAAAGTTCTGCAACCAGCCAACACTTGCTGCAGTGTCATTGCTAGATCACCCCATGGTCCAGCAGCTCCCTCATACTTCAGCTGCAACGCATCAGCTGCCCAGCTAGTCCCTTCTGTTTAAATAATTCATTTCAGTCTTAAATATATACAAAGCTAATGTCTTAACTGCACCCTTCAGCTCTAATATTGCCTCCTGATTTAAATCACTTGGTCAATTGGAAGACACACAGACGAAATACGCACTAATGGTCTACCCCTTTCATGTGACCTCACACTTTGATTCTAGTAGATTGATGGGATGGTCTGCTGCATTTGCTTTATCTCCTGCCACCACTACCCTTCTAACACAGGTCTGCTCTCCCAGTTTACTTCATGTGCCTCTCAGTCTCACAGAATGGAGATCTGTGAGTGTGAGGGGATGGCAGAAGGAGGAATGGAGGGGAAATTAAACTGTGGAAGTGTGGGCCTGTCTTTTTAACATAAAGCTCCATGGCAACCATTACTGCCTCAGAGCTCACTGTCCAACAATTGATTTTAAATTATTATTGTAACATGTACCTAGGTACAGTGAAAAGTTTTATTTTGCATGTAGTACAGAGGTGGTGGGCATTATTCTGTCAGAAGATGGTTCTGAGAGATTTTGATTTTGATTTCATTTATTATTGTCACGTGTACCTAGATACAGTGAAAAGTTTTGTTTTGCATGCAGCACAGGCAGATCATACCATACAAAGTGCATAAGGGTAATAGAACAGAATGGGGAATACAATATTATGTCTGCAGCGAAAGTGCACAAAGAGCGAGATCAACATTAAATTTAAAGTTTAAGAGGTCCATTCAGAAGTCTAATAACAGCGAGGAAAGGGCGAAGTATTTCATTTCATGGACCCACGTTTGGGAAACACTGTTGTACAACCTCTTCTGACTTTGAAATATCTCTGTGCTGTAACAGTACACCAGTTAGTGTGTTTGTGCTTCCAATCCTTAGACCTAGAAATGCATCTCATTTTCTGGAAAGTTGTTCTGTGCACATGTGGATTTAAGCGACAATAGTCAGCCTTGTCATACTCATCTCTTCGCTTCGATCATGTTGGAGCCTGGTGTCCATTGCTTGGTTCCAATGTAGGCTGTGGATAAATTTCATATCTTTATGATCAACATCTCATTTCAGTAACTCATCGACTTATTTAGGGATGAAATTATGAAAAGCATTAATTATTTCTAATTAGCAGGAAGTACAAAAGAGTTGAGTCATAGAGATGTACAGCACGGAAACAGACCTTTCGATCCAATCGATCGGGGGGGGAGGGGGGGGATATATCCTAAATTAATCTAGTCTCACCTGCCAGCGTTTAGACTATATTCCTCTAAACCCTTGCTATTCATATAGCTACCCAGATGCCTTTTAACTAAGATGACTTGAAAATATTTTACCTTTGCTTTATTGTCACTGAGTCAAATCCTGGAATCCCCTCCCCAAATGCTCTGTGGGTCTACCTACAGCACTTGGACTGCAGAAAGGAAGGAGATGGAGGGCTTAGTGATGTGGTGCAATGAGAACAACCTCTCTCTCAATGTCAGCAACACTAAAGAGCTGCTTGTTGACATCAGAAGAAAAAGAGGTGTACACACCCCCACCTACATCAATGCAGCTGAGGCTGAGAGACTGGAGAGCATCAAGTTCCTCTGAGTGATGATAAGTGACGACCTGTCCTGCACTTCCCACATAGCTGCGACAGTCAAGAAGGCACAACAATGCCTCTTCCTTGTTAGGTAGCTCAGGAAATTCAGCGTGTCCATAAGAACCTGCACCAACCTTTACAGATGCCCCATTGAGAGCATACTGTCCGGATGCATAATGGCCTGGTGTGGCATCTGCTCTTCCCAGGACTGTAAGAAACTACAGAAGTTGTGTGCACAGCCCAATCTATCTTGGAAGCCAATCTCCCACCCATGGACTCCATTTACACTTCCCATTGCTGCAGGAAGGCTGTCGAGATTAGATTCCATACAGTATGGAAACAGGCCCTTCGACTCAACAAGACCATACTGACCCTCCAAAGAGAACCCAGAACCCATTCCCCATATTTACCCCTGACTAATGCACCTAACACTATGGGCAACTTAGCATGGCCAATTCACCTAACCTGCACATTTTTGGATTGTGGGGGGAAAGTGGAGCACCCGGAGGAAACCCATGCAAACACGGGGAGAATGTGCAAATCCACACAATCACCCAAGGCAGGAATTGAACATGGGCCCCTGGCGCTGTGACATAACTCTGCTAACCACTGAGTCATCCCAACATCATCAAAGATCCATCACACCCTAATAATGTTGTCCTACAACCTCTTCTGTCAGGCAAAAGATACAGAAGCTTAAACCCACCCACCAACAGGTTCAAGAACAGCTTCTTACTGCTGTTGTTAGACTGCTGACTGGACTCTCTGACGTCAATAATGCTGATCATGTTAATATTGATCTTTGCCAGTGCACACCCTGTGCAATGTAACCTGGATGCCTCTGCCTAGTTGTTTTTCACCCTATGATCTGTATGTCCTTGCTTACTGTGATCTGCCTGTACTACTCGCAAACAAAGCTTTTCACTCTAGTGAGGTACACGTGACAATAAATCAATCAAATTCAAATTCAAAATTCAGTCAGATAGCTCAGCACCACCTTCTCAAAGGCAACTGAGAATGGGCAACAATGCTGGCCCAGCCAGTGACACCCACATGTCATGAATGAAGTTTTTAATATATCCAATGTGACTGAGCAGGAATGGGGGAGGAACAAGCCCAGGCTGTTTCTTGCCTCATTCATCACCCCTGTCCCTTTGCCTTCCTTGGAGCTTTCATTATGAAACATGCTGCAAAAGAAACTCGTCAAATCAATTCACCAGCATTCAGCAGAAGTAGCTGTTATAAATAATTTGATTTTTAACAATTCAAGCATATGCCTGAGCAATTGACAAGTGTCTGTGATGTTACATTAACATACTTGCCTTCCAGACATAGACCATTGTTGATGCCTTTGAATAGATGACTGTAATGGTCAATTTTGAAGCATTAAAATATTCTGAAACTGTGCTGTGAAGGTTTAGACATAACTCCAGAGACCAGCACTATTCCCTTTTTCTGCCACTTAGCTTTTACAAATGGACAATTAGTGCTAATCACAAGTGCAGGCTCAATCGCTGTTGCGTAGTCAATAATCTTGACTAATAATTATTATTTGTAAGTCCTTTTAAAAAAAGCCTAGTGCTTTAGCGATTCTGAAATCAATGGGTCTCCCAATGCAATCTATTCCTCACAGTGGGTTTGTGAAATTAACATCAAATCCAATGTGTGTGGATCTTCTCTTCCTTTGGTTGTATGAAGTGTTTAACAATCTGCACTCTGGTTTGAACTTAATACACTATGCGTTTTTCATACCAAGGGCTGGGGTGACAGCCAGCCCGAAGACCCATTATCGTGACTGGATTGAGGTTCAGCTCTGAGGCTACCGAAATTGCCTTTGATTGGCACGTGGTTAATTTGTGAAAATGGACTTGAAATTGACAGAAAGAGATCAGGGGGCATGCAGCTTTCGCTGAACCCAGGAAAAAAAAGTCAAAGCTCTCCGTCTACTGCTGTGAGCTAAAGCCTGTGGCAGAAAATGAACAGCCAAGGCCAGGATTTTACTAATGCAGACATCCCCACCTCCTGCATTCATGGCACTTGTAGATAAGGCAAACATTTGATGGAACAGACTGTATCAACTGAACTGGAACGAGTCTGGAAGCTACGGGTTCCTGGCTGCTTTCACTCTCAAATTAAAATGCATTTGAAGCATGCAAGTTATCACATTTGACACCTCGGCTAAGCCGTTTATATCCAGTCCTCGTTCAGCTCTGAATACTGAGCAACACTGAATATTTTGGAAAGCTACATTCTCACCCCTTGAGGTTCATTTCGAAGCTGTCTGAGAGTACAGTCGTCCTGTCCTTACTGTAGTGGACAAAGTTTTCAATTTTCTAACTAGTCTAGATTTTATTGTTTCGAGCTGACTGTACCAATGAGTCCTTGGGTGTCAACGCAGGTCAAATTCAACACCCGACAGAAACCTTAGTTTGTATAATGACATTACTTTTAAACGCAGGGGATAGGACAACTTGACTGGTCACAGCAACAAAAACGGAAATGGCAGGAAAAACTCAGCAGGTCAGACTGGTCAGAGAACTATTAAAGGAGTTATCAGTTCTAAGGCTCAATTGATCTTTTTCACCAAGTTTCCATGCAACACTCTCTTAATGTTCCAATTCCTCAGGGGTATTCTATTAATTGTGAGGAATTTCGAGCTGTTTGGAGGTCAAGAAATGAAAAGGTGCATTATTGGACCTTGGACATGAGGCAGGCCAAATGGATCAAGTGATAGTAGGGAAACATTTAGGAGCCAGTGATCACTCTAGCATAGGGCTCAGCATGGTGGTGGAGAATGACATGCAACAAAACCAGTTGGTTGTTGAGCTCACTCAATGGGGCCAGAATAGAGCAGTGCGAAGTTAAGGAGAACAAGGGATTGGTGAGCAAAGTCGGAACTGATTGGCGGGCTATCTTTGAGAGTAGATGGTTCGGGTACAGTGATGTCAAATAAGAAAGGTAGGACAAACATATCCAGCGTTTTTTATTCACTCATAGGATGTAGGCATCACTGCTCATCAGTGTTTATTGCCCACTCCTCATCACACTGGAGAAGGAAGTGGTGAGCTGTCTTGAGTAAATCATAGAATCCCTACTGTGTGGAAGTAGGCCATTTGGCCCTACAAGTCCACACTGACCCTCTGAAGCATAACCCCACCCCCATTCCCCCTACTTTAACCCCTGACCAAAGCACCTAACCTAAACATCCCTGAACACTATGGGCAATTTAGCATGGCCAAATCACCTGACCTGCACATCTTTAGACTGTGGGAAGAAACCGGAGCATCAGGAACAATCCCGCACAGACACGGGGAGAATGTGCAAACTCCACACAGACCCATAGCTGGAATCAACTGCAGGTCACTGGTTCTGTGAGGTAGCAGTGCTAACCACTGAGCCACAAGCCTTCCTGGACTGCTGCTGTCCACTTGCCATAGGTTGATACACAATACCATTAGAGAAGGCATTTTTTGACCAGTGACACTGAAGGAATAGTGATATATTTTCCAGTCAGGATAGTGAGGGACTTGGAGGGGAACGTGCAGGTGATGATGTTCCCATGTATCTGCTGCCTTTATCTTTCTAGATGGAAGTGGTTGTGTGCTAACACATTGTTCCTACTGACCAGAAGTGGTCAAGGGAGTGGATGCTTGTGGATTCGGTACCAATAAAATGAGTTGCTTTGTTCTGGATGGTGTCAAGTTTCTTAAGCGTTGTTGGAGTTGCACCCATTCAGGCAAGTGGGGAGTATTCCATCACACTCCTGACTTGTGTCTTGCAGATGATTGACAGGCTTTCGGGAGTCAGGAGATGAGTTACTTCCACCGTAATTGTAGCCTCTGACCTGCTCTTGTGGTCATTGTTTTTATATGGTGTATCCAATTAAGTTTCTGGCCAATGGTAACCCCAATGATGTTGATAGTATGGGATCCAGTGAGCCAACGCCATTGAATATCAGGGGCAGTGGATAGATTGCCTGTTATTGGTGATGATCATTACCTGACATTGTGTGTTGCAAATGTTATTTGCCACTTGTCAGCCCAAGCCTGGATATTGTCCAAGTCATGTTGCATTTAAACATGGACTACTTCAGTATCCAAGGAGTTGTGAATGGTGCTGAACATTGTGCAATCATCAGTGAACTTTGCGCTTTATGAAGGTATGAAGCAGCTGAAGATGGTTGGGACTTGGACACCACACTGAGGAATTCCTGCAGACATAGAATCATAGAATCCTTACAGCACAGAAACAGGCCCTTCAGCCCTACAAGTCCACACTGACCCTCCGAAGAGTATCCCACCGAAACTCATTCCCCATTACTCTCCATTTACCCCCAACCTACACATCTCCGAACACTGTAGGCAATTTAGCATGGCCGATTCACCTAACCTGCACATTTTTGGATCGTGAGAGGAAACCGGAGCATCTGGAGGAAACCCATGCAGACACGGGGAGAATGTGCAAACCCTACAGAGATAGTCTCCCGAGGCTGGAATCGAACCTGGGTCCTTGGCGTCCTGGAACTTTGCTGACTGACCTTCAGCAATTGCAAGCATTTTCTTATGTGCAAGGTATGTCTCCAATCACCAGAGCATTTGCCCCCGATAACCATTGATTCCAGTTTTGCTAGGGCTCCTTGATGCCATACTCAGACAAATGCGGCCTTGATGTCAAGGTCTGTCACTCTCACCTCACCCCTGGAATTCTGCTCTTTTGTCCATGTTTGATTCAAGGCTGTAGTGAGGTCAGGAGCTGATTGGCCCTAGCAGAACCCAAACTGGGTGTCACTGAGCAGATGAACAGCACTGAGTGGGTGCTGTTTGATGGCTCTGTCGATGACCCCCTCCATTCATTTTCTGATGATCATGAGTAGACTGATGGGGCAGTAATTGGCCAGATAAAAAGGAAGTGGAAATTAAAATATTAGGAAGAAAAGTTGTGCTAATGACAGGTGTAAGTCAGAAGATACAATTGAGGATCAAGAGGAGTCTAGAAAGTTTAGCGGGGGGGAGGGGGCGGTGAGTAAGCAAATAAGAGATGTAAAGAACAATTATGAGAAAAGACTAGCAGCCAGCACAATGAGGTATCCCAAAGACTAGCAGTCAGCACAATGGGGTATCCCAAAGGCTAGCAGCCAGCACAATGGGGTATCCCAAGGGCTAGCAGCCAGCACAATGGTTATCCCAAAGACTAGCAGCCAGCACAATGGGGTATCCCAAGGGCTAGCAGCCAGCACAATGGGATATCCCAAAGGTCAGCAGCCAGCACAATGGGGTATTCCAAAGGCTAGCAGCCAGCACAACGGGGTTTCCCAAAGTCTTCTCTAGGTATGAACAGGAAGAGAGTGGGTAAAGGAGGAGTAGAGCTGATTAGATGCCAAATGGAGGCAGGGGCATGTCTGAGGTATTAAATGAACACTTTGCATCTGACAGAGGAGGAAACTATCACTAGAAGGATTTGTAATTAATGAGGAGAAACTCCTGGTATTTAACGTTTACAAGGCACTGGGTCGAATTGGATGCATTGAAGGATTTTGAAGGAAGTGAGGGTAAACTACGGAGGCACTGGCCACAAGCTTTCAGTCTTCTCTGGACCATGAGGAGGTGCCCGAAAACCTGCCATCATTATCCAATAAAGGTTGCAAGGGTAATCTCAGCAATGACAGACTAGCTAGTTTGACCATGGTGATGGGAAAACCTCCAGAAATAATTATTCAGGATGGAATTAGTCGTCACATTGGAAAAGATTAGGAAAAGTCAGTGTGGAATTTGAAGGGGGCAGTTGTGCTTATTGGAGATTTTTTGAAGAGGTAACTGAAAGATGAGGTCATGCTGTTGATGTGTGATCTGTGGATTTCCAGAAGGCATTGATGCAGTGCCACACAAAAGACTTGTGAGGAAACTTCAAGGTCATAGAAAGAAAAATGGACGTTAGCAACACGGATACGACTTTGGCTTTGTCATGGGAAACAGAGAGTAATGGTCAATGAATAGTTTTTGAGGTGGATGAAAGTTTGTAGTGGAGTTACCCAGGAGTTGATTAGAGACCCTTTCTTTCTCTTATATAAATTAATGGTATGGATCTTGATGTTTGTAGATAACATAAAACCTGGAAAAATTGTAAACTGCAAGGCCAGCGTGGAGCTCCGAAAGGACATTGGCAATTTGGTGGAGTGGTGAATAGATGGCAGATGAGGTTCAATGCAGCGAAATATGATAGGAGGAATATAGAAAGACAATATAAAATAAGGATTGCAATGCTAAAGGGATTGCAGAAGCAGAGTGCTCTTGGTGGATACGTGCACAGATCATTGAAGTTGACAGGACAAGTAGAGCATGTAATTCATGAAGCATACCGTGTTCTCAGCTTTACCAACTGGGGCCTTAGTACAAGAGCAAGGAGGCGATGTTGACCTTGCCTAAGAAACTTGTTAGATCTCAGCTGGAATATTGTGGATGGTGGTGGGTGCCACGTGAAAGGAAAGATGTGAATGCATTGGAGAAAATGAAGAAGAGAGTTACAAGAATTGTTCCAAGAACGAAAAAAAAAGGTGATGAGGATAATTGCAAGAAGTTTGGACTGTTGTCCTTGGAGAGGACAAGGCTGAGAGGCAATTTGATAGAGGTTTTCAAAATCATGAGGGGCCTGGGTGAAATAGACAGGGAGAAGCTGTTCCCATTCATAAAGATATAAGAATGCGAGAGCACTGATTTAAAGTGAGGTGAAAATGAAGCTAGGCTGATATGAGAAAAAGCTTGTTCACACAGTGAGTAGTTAGGGTACAGAATGTACTGCCTGCAAGCGTGCTAGAGGCCAATTAAACATTGGCATTCAAGAGGGAATTAGATGGTTATTAAGATAGAAACAGTGTGCCAAGATATTTGGGAAAAAACCAGGAGATTGACACGAGATCATGTTGGATTGGTGGTGCTGGAAGAGCACAGCAGTTCAGGCAGCATCCGAGGAGCTTCAGCAAAATCGACATTTCGGGCATAAGCCCTTCATCAGGAATAAAGGCAGAGAGCCTGAAGC
>NC_057711.1:5819109-5842927 GCF_004010195.1 Chiloscyllium plagiosum | reverse complement strand
AGTTTCCTCATTTCCCCTTCCCCCACCTCACCCTAGTTCCAATCTTCCAGCTCAGCACTGTCCCCATGACTTGTCCTACCTGCCTATCTTCTTTTCCACCAATCCACTCCACCCTCCTCCCTGACCTATCACCTTCATCCCCTCCCCCACTCACCTATTGTACTCTATGCTACTTTCTCCCCAGCCCTCCTCTAGCTTATCTCTCCACACTTCAGGCTCTCTGCCTTTATTCCTGATGAAGGGCTTTTGCCCGAAACATTGATTTTGCTGCTCCTCGGATGCTGCCTGACCAGCTGTGCTCTTCCAGCACCACTAATCCAGAATCTGGTTTCCAGCATCTGCAGTCATTGTTTTTACCTACGAGATCATGTTGCTCATTTTGAACAGGTGTTGGAGGTACGATGGGCCGAATGGCCTCCTTCTGTGCCTAACAATTCTGTGATGAAAAGAACTCGAAAAATTGTAGTTGTTTCTTCCTTTAGTTAGGCTGCCTGCTTTCATTCTCCTTCCATAGCACTCATTTCAACCAGGCACCTTCACACTTTCTACCAGTGGGTTTATCTGTTTAGGCAAGATTAGGCAAGATTCCCTACAGTGCGGAAACAGACCCTTTGGCCCAACCAGTCCACACCGATCCTCCAAAGAGTAACACACCTGGACCCATTTCCCTCTGACTAAT
This sequence comes from Chiloscyllium plagiosum, assembly GCF_004010195.1. Lineage (NCBI taxonomy): Eukaryota > Metazoa > Chordata > Chondrichthyes > Orectolobiformes > Hemiscylliidae > Chiloscyllium > Chiloscyllium plagiosum. Next base: position 5,842,248 of record NC_057711.1, on the reverse strand, counting down.
GCACCTAACTCTATGGGACAAATTAGCATGGCCAATTCACCTGACCTGCACATCTTTGGACTGTGGGGGGAAACCGGAGCAACCGGAGGAAACCCACGTAGACGCAGGGAGAACGTGCAAACTCTACACAAACAGTCGCCTGAGGCTGGAATCAAACCTGGGACCATGGTGCTATGAGGTAGCAGTGCTAACCATTGAGCCACCAATGCGAATGTTTGCCCTCTTGAGTGGAGGTCAAGCCTCATGCCTGATCAAAGAACAGAGGGGGAATTTAGTTCAGTGCTCAGGTTGAAATCTACAATTCAATCAATGTCCTTAAAAATAGGAGAGATAATCTGGCCCACATCAAATTGCTGTCAATGGGTGCTTGCTGTTTGCAAATTAGCAGCTGGGTTTCCTACATTAGCAGTTGCTACAGTCTTCAGAAAGTACTTAATTGACTGTAAGTGTGTTGGGATTGCTTGAAAGTGTAAATCGAAGTGCTCCTTTCAAGCAAATGAGAAGCCCTTTGCTAGGATGGAATAAAGAACAACTCCACCCCTTTTAACCTGTGTGCTACTCTGCATGCTAAAGCTCTTGTGACATAGTGGTAGTATCATTACTCTTAGATTGGGAGACCCCAGGTTCAAATCCCACCTGCTTCAGAGGTATATTTCTGAATAGGTTGATTAGGAAAGTAGATTGCAATTTAAAAAAAAATCTTTAAATATGGAGTGTTGCCGAACAAAGAGACTTTAGGATACAGGTTTATCGTTCCATAAAAGCAAAGACGCAGGTAAACAGGATAGTGAAGAAGGTGTTTGGTATGCTTTCCTTTATTGGTCAGAGCATTGAGTACAGGAGTTGGGAGGTCATGCTGAGGTTGTATAGGACATTGGTTAGGCCACTTTTGGAATACTGCGTCTCCCTGCTAAAGGAAACATGTTGTTAAGCCTGAAACAGTTCAGAAAACATACTGGTGCGGTTGGAGAGATTAATATATAGGGAGAGGCTGAATAGACTGGGGCTGTTTTCCCTGGAGTTGAGGGGTGACCTTATAGAAATTTATAAAATCATGAGGGGCATGAATAGGATGGATAGCCAAGGTCTTTTCCCCAGGGTAAGGGAGTCCAAACTAGAGGGTATAGGTTAAAGGAAAGAGGGGAAAGATTTAAAAAGGACCTGAAGGGCAACTTTTTCATGGGGAGGGTAGTGCGTGTTTGGAATGAGCTGCCTGAGGATGTGGTGGAGGCTGGTACAATTGCAAAATTTAAGAGGCATTTGGATGGGTGCATGAATAGGAAGGGTTTAGAGGGATATGGGCCAGGTGCTGGCAGGTGGGACTAGATTAGTTTAGGCTCTCTGATCAGCACAGGCAAGTTGGACCGAAGAGTCTGTTTCTATGCTGAACATTTCTATGACTATGACTCTTAACAAAAAGCCCTTCCTGTGGCACAGTGGTAGTTTCCTTCCCCCTAATTGGGAGGCCCAGGTTCAAGTCCCATCTACTCCGGAGGTGTGTAGCAACATCTCTGAACGGATTGCTTAGTAAAACAGATTAATTAAAGATTAAAACAAAAGGGCTCTTGTGTCAGAGTGGTATGTCCCTAGTCTAGATCAGGAGATCTTGCTCCAGAGTAGTACAATACTGTCCCTGAGCAGCTCGATTAGAAATTACTCTGTGCTGTACCCTGCCATAAAACAACAGACCAGGTTGAAATCAGTCATTTGGTTTGTCACTTATCCTGTTATAAACTTACGGCAAATATTATTCAGTAGTGGAAGCAAACAGATACACAATACATTAAAAAAGTATACAATTTGGGACCAAACATATCCTGAAGTATCAGTTATTCCAAGTGCAGCAAGCTTAAGTCCAAAATTTGATTCATAATTGCCAATGTAACTCAAACCCCCCTCACCCAGTATTGTGCAACATGACTGGCAAGAGTGGAGTATTTTGATTGCGAGGTTGGAGAGGACTTCAGGAACTTTCCTCCAATTAAATTTCATCTCCGGCGATATAATTTTATCTGAAGTGTTTGAGAAGTTGTATTTATTGCTAGCCTCTGGTCTCTAGAGACTGAATCTCTTGAATAAAATACAAAATAGTGTCAACAATGATGAGTTTGGCGCATATTTATCGCTCTACCAATATCAATTTAAAAGTGATTTTTGTGTAATTTGCAATATTTCTGCTTGTGCAAATTTATTGCACATAAATTGGCCATTGTAGTTCTTTGGCTACAACAGTGACTACATTTCAAAAGCAATTCATTGTCTGTAAAACATTTTGGGACATCCTCCAGTTGTAAAAGGTGCTGCATTAAAGCAAGTTATTTGCTTATTTTCTCCCCGGGTTCCATACAATGTGTATGTTCTGTTGCGTACACTTCATTTCTGAGTTTTGAAATTTATGCTTTTAATTCTTTATGAAAGGATGCCTGAAAAACCTACAACTTTTTGTTGATGGACTGAAGATTAATCTAGAGTTACACTGCAACTCTGCCATTGCAAAAGAAGCTAATGCCCTTTTGAAAATCTCATTACATCAAATTGAGACGTCGGAGCCCATAAAGAAAACCATAATAAGCGGAAGCTATTTAGCTATAAAGTTACTTATTCTCAACGTGCATGCATGTTGGGCAGAGACAGTAGGACAGTAGTAATCCCACTGGTATAATAATTCAGGGGCCGAAGCTAATGCATTTGGCTCCAAATCCCATCACAGTAGTTGATGGAATTTAAATTCAATTTTAAAAATCTGGAATTAATACTGGTCTCAGCAATAGTGATCATAAAGCCATCATTAATTAATGTACAAACTCATGTAGTTTGGCAAATGTTGTTTCGAGAAGGAAGTCTGCTTTCCTTGCCTGGCCTGTGGCACGGTGGCTCAATGTTGCTCTGTCCAGCAGTTGTTTAAATGCCCCCAATGTCTCTGACTCTACTACCACCACAGGTAGTACATTCCATGCATCGACCACTCTCTGCATAAAGAACCTCTGACATCTCCCCCCTCCTTTCCTCCAATCATCTTAAAATTATGACCCCTGGTGACAGCCATTTCTGCCCTGGGATAAAGTCTCTGGCTATCTACTCTATCTGTGCCTCTTGGAGGCACTGGTTGGAGGAGCTGGTGTTGGACTGGGACGGACAAGTTAAAAATCTTTCTCATGAACTTTCTCATTACCTTGTACACCTCTGTCAAGTCACCTCTCTTCCTTCTCTCCAGTGTGAAAAGCCCGAGCTCACTCAGCCTCTCTTCATAAGACATACCCTCCAATCCAGGCGGCATCCTGGTAAATTTCCTCTGCACCCTCTCTAAAGCATCTACATCCTTCCCATAATGAGATGACCAGAACAGGACTCAATATTCCAAGTGTGATCTGATCAGAGTTTTGTAGAGCTGTAGCAAAACTTCGCAGCTTTTAAACTTAATACTTCTGCTAATGAAAGCCAAAGTGCCTTCTTAAAAACCTTATCAACTTGGGTGACAACTTTGAGGGATATATGTATGTGGACCCCAAGATCCTGCTGTTCCTCCATACTGCCAAGAATCCTGTCTTTAACCCTGTATTCGGCATTCAAATTTGACCTTCCAAAATGAATCACTTCGGATTTATCCAGGTTGAACTCCATCTGCCACTTCTCAGGCCGGCTCTGCATCCTGTCAATATCTTGTTGTAGTCTGCAACAGCCCTCGACACCACCAACCTTTGTGTCATCGGCAAACTTACTAACCCACCCCAACTACAACAAGCAGAGGCCCAAGAACAGATCCCTGCAGGACACCAATGATCTCCAGAGGGAATACTTTCCATCCCCTACCACTTGCTGTCTTCTTTCAGCCTGTTAATTCTGTATCCAGACCAGCCAAATTTCCCTGTATCCCATATCTCCTAATTTTCTGAATGAGCCTACCATAGGGAACATTATCAAATGCTTTACTGCAATCCATATACACTACATTCATTGCACGACCTTTGTCACATCCTCAAAGAACCCACTAAGGCTTGTGAGGCATGACCTGCCCCTCACAAAACCATGCTGACCATCTTTAATCAAAGTATGTTTTTCCAAATCGTCATGAATCCTATCTCTCAGAATCCTTTCCAGTATCTTGCTTACCAGCGTAAGACTGACTGGTCTGAAATTCCCAGGGATTTCCCTATTCCTTTTCTTGAACAGAGGAACAACATTCACCTCCCTCCAATCATCCGGTACTACTCCTGTGGAGAGTGAGGATGCAAAGGTCATCGCCAGAAGTGCAGCAATCTCATATTAGGGGAAATGTAGACTAATAGGGAGAGGGGAATGGATCTGGGTGGGATTCTCTTTGGAGGGTCGGTGTGGACTTGTGGGCCAAATGGCCTGTTTCCGTGCTGCAGAGATTCTGTAATTCTAAACATGACTCCCGACCACAGCAATGTATTGGCTCCTGACAACACCTTGGAATGGCCTTGCAAGCATTTCAATCCAAGGTTATTTAGGGATAGGTGCTGAATGCTGGCTTTGCCAGTGACACCATAGCCTATGATAAACTGAAGGTGATGCCTGAGAAGAGTGTGGCCTAGTGGTATTATTGTTACACTGTTAATCTGAGGACCCAGGTTCAAATCCTGCCATGGCAGATGGAGGAATTTTAATTCAAACTTTTAAAAAATGTGGAGTTAGGAGTTTAATGGTGACCAAGAAAAACCATTGTCTATTTTCAGGAAAAACCCATCTGGTTCACTCATGTCATTTAAGGAAGGAAACTGCCATCCTTACCTGATCTGGGCCGCATGGGACTCCAGACACACAGCAATGTAATTGACTCTTAACTTCGCCTCTGGGCAATTCAGGATGGGCAATAAAATCCTGGGCTGGTTAGTGGCTCCCACATCCTGTGATTGAATTAAAAAAATAACACACCAGTTAATAAACCAGGAGTATGCTCAAGGGAAATTTCCTTTGTCTGTTTTAGATACTGATATTATCAGTTTGTCATTTGGATCACTAAGTCCATGTGATGCAAGGACACCTGCAGAGCTATTGGGAAAGGAGTTACAGGATTTTAACCCTGCAATAGTAATAGAATGGTGATATATTTATAAGTCAGGATGGTGATTGGCTTGGTAGAAACTTTCAGGCAATGGTGTTCCCATGCATTTGCTGTCCTTGTCCCTTTAGGTGCTAAAAGCCACAGATTTGGCAAGAGTTTGAAGGGATATGGATCAGGAACAGGCAGGTGGGACTGTTTTAATTTGGGATTGGTTGGACCAAAAGGTCTGTTTCTATACTGTAAGGGCTTTGGCCCAAAATGTCAATTCTCCTGCTCCTTAGATGCTGCCTGACCTGCTGTGCGTTTCCAGCACCACACTCTTGCCACACTCTAGGCTAAGATTTGGAGGCTTTGGAGAGGGTGCAGAAGAGATTTACCAGGATATTGCTTGGGTAGGAGTGTATTAGCTCGAAGGAAGGGTTGGATACACTTGGATTGCTTTCCCTAAAGCATTGGAGGCTGAAGGAGTGACCTGAGTGAAGTATATAAAATTATGAGAGACATGGTTAGTTGAAGTTTCTTTCCAAGGGTGGAAATGTCAAATACGAAGGGGAATAGGTTTAAGGTGAGAGATGGAAAGTTTAACGGAGATGTGTGAGGTAAACTTTTTGCAGAGAGAGAGAAAGATGTGCCTGGATCTTACCAGGAGAACTGGTAGAAATAGATACAATAGCAATGTTTAGGAAGCAGTCAGACAGGCACATGAACAGGGAGGGAATAGGGAATATGGACCATGAGCAGGCAATGCAATTAGATTAGAAGGTCATTGTGAGTGGCACAAACAAGGTGGGTCAATGGGCCTCTTCCTGTGCTGGACTGTTCCATATTGTAGTGTCATAGATTCATGGAGTCATAGAGCGTGGAAAAAACCCTTCAGTCCAACCAGTCCACTCCAACCATATTCCCAAACTAAACCAGTCCCACTTGCCGGCATTCAGCCCATATCCCTCTAATCCTTTCCTATTCATGTACTTATCCAAATGTCTTTTATATATTGTAACTGTAACTGCCTCTACCACTTCCTCTGACAGGTCATTCCCATAGGAACCACTCTCGGTGTAAAAACATTGCCCCCATGTCCTTATTAAATCTTTCTCCTCTCACCGTAAAAATATGGCCCCTAATTTTGAACTCCCCTACCCTAGGGAAAAGACCTTTGCTATTCACCTTATCTATCGCCCTCATGATTTTGTAAACCTCTATAAGGTCATGCTTCACCTCCTACGCTCCCAGCCTATCCAGCCTATTTTGTTTACCTCAAACCCTCTATTCCCAGCAAAATCCTGGTAAATCTTTTCTGAATCTTCTCCAGTTTAATAATATTCTTCCTATAACAGAGTGACCAGAACTGGACACAGTACTCCAGATGAGGCTTCTACAATGTCGTGTCCAACCTGAACATGATGTCCCAACTCCTGTGCTCAAAAGGTCTGAGCAATGAAGGCAAGCATGTTAAATGCCTTCTTAACCACCCTGTCTACCGGTGATGCAAATTTCAAAGAATTATGTACCTGAGCCCCCTATCTCTTATTCTACAACTCTACCCAGGGCTCCAGCATTAATTGTACAAGCCCTGACCTTGTTAGTTTTACCAAAATGCAACACCTTGCATTTATCCAAATTAAATTGTGCCTACATGGGTTTCCTCCAGGTGCTCCGGTTTCCTCCCACAGTCCAAAGATGTGCAGGTCAGGTGAATTGGCCATGCTAAATTGCCCGTAGTGTTAGGTAAGGGGTAAATGTAGGGGTAAAGTTGGGTTGCGCTTCAGCGGGGCGGTGTGGACTTGTTGAGCCGAAGGGCCTGTTTCCACACTGTAAGTAATCTAATCTAATCTAAACTCCATCTCCCACTCCTTAGCCCATTGTCCCAAATGATCAAGTTCTCCTTGAAATTGCCCCAGAATTTGTAACCTGGCATAACCAAATAAGAAACAGGACAGGCTTCTTTGAAAACAAGAGAATATCATCATCTTAATGAAAGTGTCCAAATGATCAATTGCCTATCAGAGAGATTAGCTTTGTGGATTAATTTATTTAAGACAGCTGAACCCATTGCAAGCTAACAGATCTCTGCTTGCACAGCTTCCAAACCCAAAGCAGACTAGCATCCAGGCAGAGTCACAACACTGTGTACACAGATCATGTAAAGTTTGTAAACCCAGAATGCACAGATCAGAAGCAGAAAGAAAATGCAAGGCATGGGAATCCTAAGCCAGGCCAACTCTATCAACTCTCAATCACCTGCAAGTACCCTGCCCTATTTGTTACAGCACCATCCAAATATAGATTAACCTTAATAGTCAGCTACCCAGCTACCAGATGCCTCAGGTGATAAAGATGATCAAATTTTCTTTGAAAGACAAAGTAATGCACAAATTTCTGATTTACAAGATTGTGGGTTGAGGTCCCATTCTAAGCAATGGGTTCATAAATTCATTGTATTCCAGAGGGAGTGAAAGACACGTCGTCCGACATGGTCATAGCCTACTCTTTCATTAGAGAGAAATATTAATGATCATTAATTTAACCAAAGAGTTATCCACATAAAGAAAAGCCTCCATAGCGATCTTTGCTGTTGTGGGAATTGAACCTGTCCAGTTGGTGCATCATCAACTGACCATTTCTGATGATTCATGATGAAGGGCTTTTGCCTGAAACGTCAATTTTCCTGCTCCTCGGATGCCGCCTGACCTGCTGTGCTTTTCCAGCACCACTCTAATCTTGACTGGAACTGACCATTTCAGTCAACTGAGCTTCCCTATCCCAAACTGAGATCATATTTAATGCTGGAAGTGCTATCTTTTAACTGAGATTTTAAAACTAAGGCCCTATCTGGTATGCCAGAGGAGTGTAAAACGTTCCATGGAGCGATTTGGAAGAGGTTATTCATGGTATTGAGCCTAGCAACCTTCCAGAAATATGTTTTAAAAACATATCCAGATGTTAATACATTAACACATCAACTCTGGAAGTTTGCTGCTGAAAATCTGTGCTGTCACGTTTCCTACATTGCGGCACACTCGATTACAATCGACATTTGCATGATTACATTTACAATCAATTTGATTTCAAAACTTCTTAATTCAGCTGAATGTCCTTTGGGAGATCCTAAGGTTGAGAAAGCAGCTACACAAATGCAGATGTGCCTTTCTGTTATCCTGCACAAATTTTACCTTGTCCAAACTATTATTTCATGCTTAATCTTTAAGTGGAGCTATTTATTCTTTCACTATTACAAATCCATCCAGACCCCTTCCCCTTAATTTCCTTTACTAGCCCCAGTGATTTTTTTTTCCAATTTCCTCTTTCCATCAGAGATTACCTTTCAGCACTTTTAAATTAAGTTTTATATTTTTTAATCATCTTCCCTGTTTCTGCAGATATTTTAAAAACCTCTGTATCTGGAAGCTTGCTATTTTTAGTACAGTATTACTACTCTAATGGACAGCATTAAATCCTTCACAAATTGAGGTCAGATGAAGACAGAGCCAGACTCTGTAATTTATATCAACGCCATTTGAGGAAGTGGTGGAGGCTGGTACAATTGCAGCATTTAAAAGGCATCTGGATGTGTATATGAGTAGGAAAGGTTTACAGAGATATGGGCCAAGTGCTGGCAGATTAGGTTAGGATATCTGGTGAGCATGGATGAGTTGGACTGAAGAGTCTGTTTCCTTGCTGTCCATCTCTATGACTCTATGACTGTCTGACCACCTTTTTGGTCTCACCAACACCCTTTCTCCAGAAGCTATTGACTTCCTGCAAAACAAGGAATCCCCATGACCATTTTCCTCAAGAGTGAATCTTGACAGCAGCCAACAGGCTTGTCTTTTAAATTAAAATGCCATAGAGGTAAAAACAATGACTGCAGATGCTGGAAACCAGATTCTGGATCAGTGGTGCTGGAAGAGCACAGCAATTCAGGCAGCATCCGAGGACCCGGCCCCCAACACCTCAGCTTCACCATGGATATCCAATCCCTCTACACCTCCATCCGCCATGACCAGGGCCTCCAAGCCCTCCATTTTTTCCTCTCCAGACGTTCCCAACAGTACCCCTCCACCGACACTCTCATTCGTTCGGCCGAACTGGTCCTCACCCTTAACAATTTCTCCAGCAGCTGGGAGAGATTCACTGATTTCCAACCCTGCTGAGACCCCAGCAAGGGGCGGCATGGTGGCACAGTGGTTAGTACTGCTGCCTCACAGTGCCAGAGACCTGGTTTCAATTCCCAACTCAGGCAACCGTCTATGTGGAGTTTGCACATTCTCCCCATGTCTGCGTGGGTTTCCTCTGGGTGTTCTGGTTTCCTCCCACAGTCCAAAAATGTGAAGGCTAGGTGAATTGGCCATGCTAAATTGCCTGTAGTATTAGGTGAAGGGGTAAATGTAGGGGTATGGGTGAGTTGCTCTTTGGAGAGTCGATGTGGACTTGTTGGGCTGAAGGACCTGTTTCCACAGAGTAAGTCATTTAATCTAAACAACACCTGAAAGATAACTTAAAATCCTAGGTTTGTGCGAGTTTGACCACACCCAGTCAGGCTGCTTCTATTGTTGCAATGTTAAAAAATCCTAAGGCCTCACAGTTGTTCATCTTCTCGTAAACTACTCAGCACCTGTTCTCCAATTTCTATCTAAATGAAACCAGTATAAAACACACCTCTGAAAGTCACAGTATTGTCACATACACGCATTTGCATGCGCGCACACACACACACACAAGTTTCTCTGAAGTGGGGAGGCTGCAGTGATCTATGTGATCTATGGTATGAGGTCCTTATTCGCCTCTCTCCTTAAACCAGGAGTTCACAATCTGGCAGCAAAAACCCAAATTGTTCCAAACAACTGAAAATGTGTGTTTGAATTCACAACATCTTATGTCTTACCTCAGGCTGATGTCAAAGCAAAAATTTATAAGTTGTAGCAAAGATATACACCATTCAGTTGTACAATTCATATAGTTTTGGTCCCTTTAGCTTAGGAAAGATTTATTTGCATTGAAGGCAGTTTCGAGGAGGTTCACAGGATTTATTTCGAAGATGAAGGATTTGTTTTATGAAGAGAAATTGAACAGTTTAGACCAATCCTGCCAAAGGTTTAGAAGAATGAGTGGAGATCTAATTGTGGTATGTGGGATATTAAAGGAGATTAACAAAGTGGATAGAGAGCAGATGTTTCTCCTTGTGAGGCAATCTAGACTAAGAGGTCATAGCTTTAGGATAAAGGCTAGCAGATTTAAAATAAAAATGAGGAGAAATTATTTCTGTCAAAGGAGAGTGTAACCGTAGAATTCCCTACTCCAGAGTGAGGTGAATGCTGGAACACTGAGTGAAATTAAGGATGGAGATAGACATATTTTCAATGATAATAAGTTTAAAAACAGACAGGAAAATGCAGCAAGTGAGGACTGCAGATGCTGGAGATCAGAGTCAAAAAATGTTGCACTGGAAAAGTACAGTAGGTCAGGCAGCATCCGAGGAGCAGGACAGTCAACGTTCAGGCAAAAGCCCTTCATCAGGAAAGTGGAGGAGAGGCCAAGATGAGATGAACCATGATTGCATTGAATGGTGGAGCAGGCTTGGGAGGCTGAAGTGCCTACTCCTGTTCCTAGTTCTTATGTTCTTCCGACTGGTTTGTGCTGGTGTTTCTGATCCGCGCGAGTGTGATAACAGATGAAATAGGAGGAGACGTGGGCCATCAAGACAGTAAGGATTGCAGATGCTGGAAACCAGAGTCAATAGATGTGAGGCTGGAAAGACACAGCAGGTCAGGCAGCGTCTGAGGAGCAGGAAAGTCACCGTTTCAGGCCAAAACCCTTTGTCAGGACAAATGAAGGGTTTCAGCCTGAAATGTTGACTTTCCTGCTCCTCAGATGCTCTCTGACCTGCAGTGCCTTTCCAGCCTCACATCTATTGACTCTCGGTGTGAACCAATGCATCTCAGCACCATTCAGTAAGACTGTGGCTGCCCTGATTGTGGTCTTGATTTCACCTTCTTGTCTGACAAATCCTTAATCCTATCAGTAACCTTATGGGTCATGAATCTGTTTAACCCAGCCTTGAATATATTCAACTCCAAGTTTAAGCAGCTCTCTTGGGAAAAGTCCCCAGGCTAAGTGCCCCTTGACAGTCAAAATTCCTCCTCATTCCTGAATTAAATGGGAAACTTCTTCTCTTGACACTGTGGCTGAAGGTCAGATGTGACATTCCTCACATTCACTTTCCTGCCTTTTCCTGCAGCCCTTGATTCCCCTCCGAGACAAAGATCTATCTCTCAGGCTAAATGATACACAAGGACTCTACCTCCTCAGCTCTCGGTGGCAAGGAGTTCCAAAGCCTACAAGCCTCTGAGAGAAAAAAAAGTCTTCCTCATCTCAGTGGCCTTGAAGTGGCATTCCTTCCTCAGACGTTGAACATCTCCTTGTTTACATCTTCTCATCGACAAACATCCCCTCATGTTACTTAACTGTGATTACATACGAAACAGAAGCGAAGAAAGATCATTCAGCTTGCTCCATTGTTCAATAGGATTATCTTTGATCCATTTGTATCTTGAATTACACATTTCTTTCTACTCCTGATAATTATTGAATCCCCTGCCTAACAAGAATTATTCTACCTCTGTCTTAAAAATATTAAATGACACCCCTGTAATGAGGACAGCTAGGTGGACCTCATAGAATATGAGTTGTCTGATTGGGGCTGATAATCTGGTTCAGTCAGGGAGCCCTGGATGACAGCTAAAAACAGGAGTGTCAGAGGTTCTGTTCACTCTGAGAGCTGGCTCTGAGGGAGCTGGATCAGTGTCAAGGACTCTCCATGTGTAAGTAAAGGGGGACTTGGTATATCGGCCTCTGTGAAAATATTTCACTTCCCGATTCCACTGCCTTTTCAGACAGAGCTCCAAAATCTGTCAACTCTTTGAGAGAAAAGAAAACTTCATTGTTATCTTAAAAATCACGCAACACCAGGTTATAGTCCAGCAGGTTTACTTGGAAGCACTAGCTTTTGAAGCGCTGCTCCTTCATCAGGTGGTTGGGTGTGGCCCAATAAAGGAGCAGCGCACTGAAAGCTAGTGCTTTCAAATAAACCTGTTGGACTATAGCCTAGTGTTGCGTGATTTTTAACTTTGTCCACCCCAGTCCAACACCGGCTCCTCCAAATCATCTTTATTTTTGAAAAGTGACCCCTAAATTCAAAACAGCTCCCCCTTGCACTGGACTGACCCACAAGAGGAAACTGTATTGTCAACATTGTTCAGGATCAAATACACTTCAATTGGTCACTCCTCATCGTTCACAACTCCAATGAAATCAAGCCCAGCTTGCCAGGCATCCTCACAAAATGTCTCAGCTGTAAACCTCCTCTAAACTGCTTCTAGTGTAGGTACATCCTTCCTTAAATAAGGAAACCAAAACTGCACACATTATTTGAGATGTAGTCTCACCAATTTCCTGTATGACTGAAGCATAATGTCCTTACTTTTATGTTGAATTCCTGTCGTAATCTTCCTCAACAGCCTGCTGTTAAACCTTTTGGATATGAATTCCCCTACATGTCATTGAGTCATAGAGATGTACAGCACGGAAACAAACCCTTCGGTCTAACTCCTCCATACCGATCATATATCCCAACCTAATCTAGTCCCATTTGCCAGCTCTTGGCCTATATCCCTCTAAACCCTTCCTATTCATATACCCATCCAGATGCCTTTGACATTTGTAATTGTGCCAGCCTCCACCACTTCCTCTGGCAGCTCAGTCCATACACACACCCTCTGCATGAAAAGGTTGCCCCTTAGGTCTCTTTTAAATCAAAAAAACGTCATCCTTAACCTTTCCTGTGTTAATTATAAAGATTCCTATTAGTTGTCTCAGCCTTCTTTTTCTCAGCAGAAAAGACATCTCACATGTTTAGACTTCTCTACTGCTTTTCCTGTGTGTCAAAGGGAAATCTGGAATGAATACAGTCCAAGCTATTGATGTTCACATCCATAGTTTTTTTTAAAAGTCCCTAAAAAAGTCCTTATAAAAGGAGACAGAGTCAGGAAGATAACGAATTGAGCTCAAGGACCAGCTATTGAAGACATCCAAGATCTTGTGAGAGGGGCAAAGAAAATACTCCCCTCCATTAGACCCCAGAGCATTGAAGATTCAATCCCAAATGAGATCTTCAGTCAAGGATTTCCTCCTGAACTTTTGGCCTCTCTCACCCTAAGCTGGTCTTTACCGCCTCTTCTCTCCTTGCTGAAACACGCCACTGGGATTCTGATTTGGAATCTCACCCAGGACGGGTGCAATGATTAACCAACAGCAGCTCACATTTACATGCTGCCTTCAGTGTAATAGAATCAAACAAGATGCTTCAAACCAAATTTGAAGCCGTGCAGGAGAAGATGTCAGGATTGATGACCCAGATTTTGATTGAAGAAATAGGTTTTAAGAAATATCTGACAGCAGTGAATAGGTCTTGTGAAGGAATTCCAAAGTTCAGGGTCTTGACATCTTGAAGTTTAACCTCCAATAGTGGAACGATGATGATAGGAAGAATCCAGGAAGTTTTTGGAACATGGATAGTTGATCCTAACACACGGAAATGGATCTAGAAATTGATAAGGATGAACCAGAGGGTATCCAGTTGTTGCATGAGTATTGCCCAGAGGAAAATAATCCCTTTCAAAGTCTTTAAAATAGAACATTGAAAGAATTAGGAAGTCATATTAAGGTTGTACAGGACATTGGTGAGGCCTCTTCTGGAATACTGTGTCCAGTTTTGTTACCCAGTTATAGGTAGGATATTATTAAGCTGGAGAGGGTTCAGAAGAGTTTTACCAGGATGTTTCCAGGTATGGAAGGTTTGAGTTAAAGAAAGGCTGGATAGGCTGGGACTTTTTTCACTGGAGTGTCAGAGGTTGAGAGGCAACCTTGTAGAAGTGTACAAAATAATGAGGGGTATAGATAGAGTTACTAGTAGTTGTCTTTTTCCGTAGGATGAGGGTTTTCAAGACTAGAAGACACATTTTTAAAATGAGAGAAAAGAGATTTTAAAAAGACCTAAAAGACATTTTTATTTACACAGAGAGGGGTTTGCATGTGGAACAAACTTCCTAAGGAAGTGCAGTTACTATGTGTAAAAGACATTTAGATAAGTACATCAGTAGGAAAGGTTTGGGGGGGATAAGGGCCAAGAGCAGGCAGGTGGGTCTAGCTTAGTTTGGGATTATGTTCAGTATGGACTTGTTGGACCAAGCATGGGTGACACAATGGCTCCGTGGTTAGCACTGTTGCTCACAGCACCCGGGTCCCAGGTTCGATTCCACCCTAGGGCGACTTTCTGTTATGGAGTTTGCACATTCTCCCCGTATCTGCGTGGGTTTCCTCCGGGTGCTCCGATTTCCTGCTACAGTCCAAAGATGTGCAGGTCAGATGAATTGGTCATGGGAAATTGCCTGTAGTGTTAGCTGCATTAGTCAGAGGGAAATGGGTCTGGGTGGGTGACTGTTTGGAGGGTCGGTGTGGACTTGTTGGGCTGTTTCCACACTGTAGGGAATCTAATAAGGTCTATTTCAGTACTGTATGACTCTTTCTAGGAGTCATTAAAACAAAATAGTATGATGAGTCCTTTGCCACTGTGTAACATTTTACATTCTAATTAATGGGTGTTGGTGGGTGGTTCAGTCAGTTGTACTCTCATGTTCTATGTCAGTTGACTGTAAAGTCTAACTTTTACACGATGAGTGTGTTGGGCAAGTGGACTCCCTAGTTACAGTGATTTTAAACTTTGTCCACCCCAGTCCAACACTGGCACCTCCAAATCCCTGGTTACGTTAATAGTAGCTCTGGTCTTTGAGAAGTTGGAACCTATATCCCATTTAGGCAAACAATTAAAATTGTATGGTACAATTCTCAAAAAGAAAGAGGAGGGAAATCTCCCCCTTTGAGAAAAACAATTGAAGCTTGAAGAGCTTTGGCAATGTACTCTGGTGTTGTAGAACTGAATTAGTTACCCATGCTGCAATTTTATCAATCACATTTTGCACAATGAAGGAAAAGATATTGGACCAAACTGGCAGTTAGAAATGCTCACACGATATTTCATAGAATCCCGACTGTGTGGGAGCTGTTCAGTCCATCGAGTCCACACCGACCCTCTGGATAGAATTGCACTTGGACCCACCCGCCTACTCTATCCCTGTAACCCTACACTTCTCGTGGCTAATCCACCTAGCATGCACACCCCTGAACACTATGGGCAATTTCCCATAGCCAATTCACCAGACCTGCACATCATTGGACTCTAGGAAGAAACCCACGCAGACACAGAGAGGACACACAGACTCCAGACAGTCACCCAAGGATGGAATTGAATGTGGGTCCCTGCCGCTGTGAGGCAGTAGTGTTTACTACTGAGCCACTGTGCAGCCCCAAGTTTTCATTCATGTGTTTTGCCATTATCTATAGAATGAGTTCTACTACTGACAGCCATCCGGAAGCAAAACTTGGGAGCGCCCTGCAATACTTTTGCAGATATTTTCTAAGCAGTCGGTTCAGAGTTGTGCTGCATAGGTGTGGAGTAGGTGGAGCTTGAGCCAAAGTCTCCTCACTCAGAGGCAGAGGCACTACCACTGTGCCACATGAGCCCTCAAATGATGTGTGCAGTTAATCTGTGGCCAGAGACATGGTACAGGATGGAGACTTTGAAATTTCGAAGTAAGGTGTGAATATTTTCTAATGAGCCTGTTCAGGAAGGCTAGTGCACACCTCTGGAACAGGTAGGATTTGAATGTGGGGCTCCAGGCTCAGAGGTAAGGACATTAACATTCTGCTATAAGATCCTTCTTCTCTCCCTTCTTTAACTCACAGCTTAAAATCTACCTTTCTTGTGAAGTGCCGAGGTTCATTTTGTCATGTTGTAGGCACATTTTTAGTCACCCCTTTAAAAGACGAGAGCAGAGTCTGTTGTTGATGGCACCTGACTGAATTTCGAGGTAATATGGCCGTCTGCTAAAATTTAATTTGTTCCTTTCACAATAACTCATTTCAATGCGCAGATTTCACTTCGACATAATTGAACCTCTCGTCGACGTCTTTTATTTCGGAGAGTAGTGTGTGACTTATCAGCACCTCGTATTTTTCTTTTGTCTGACTTCAAAATAAAGAACACGCTTATGCGGAGCTTTAATATTCATGGGCTTCCAGTCGAGCTGTGGCAGTTGTCAGGTGAAGAAATAGCTTTATGAAGCCAGCGATTGCTTCATGTTCTCTGGCCTGAGGACTGAACCCATTAACACTGTACATTGCAGGTCACATGTGCTGTGAACAGAGGCACAGTTGGAATCTTGTGGCGCAGTGGTAGTGTCCCTACCTCTGGACCGAGAGACCCAAGTTCAAGCCCCATCTGTGTGTGATAACATCTCTGAACAGGTTGATTAGGAAAACTAGGTGAAATAACACAAATACTGAGATCTTTGCAAACACTGACAATTGCCACTGAGGGATTGAGATGGCCTTTATGTAAGGTTTATTTTCCTTTTTGCGTCATTCCCATCACAAGCTTCCTTAGAGCTCCTGGAAGTTTTGGAGATGTCAGTAATCGCAAGCTGACAATTCCCTGAAATTCAGGAAAATGAGACAAAGCAGTCTGACCCACTATCCTGCTTTTTTAAAGGGAGCCTTAAATGGATTTTCCCTTTCTCCCGATAGATTATAATGCCTTCAGCTAACAACAGCATGGAGAGATTTTAATGGCAGCTTTTAACACCGCAGGCCCCGAAATTATGTTTTATGCTGTGGGATAACATGCAATTAGGTTGAATTGTAATTCAAATTTTCTCTAGCAAGTGCACCGTCCTCAACAGTAAAAAGCTTCGACCCATTGTTCTCCCCACCCCATGTCTCAGAAAATAGCAGCCAGTGATGCATATAGATTTGGAAGTTCTCAATATTGCTTTGAAGAACTTTAGATATTTTTAATCAACCTGTATACACAGTGTGGGGTAGAGTCATAGAGATGTACAGCATGGAAACAGACCCTTCGTCCAACCTCTCCATGCCAACCAGATATCCCAACCCAATCTAGTCCCACCTGCCAGCACCTAGCCTATATCCCTCCAAACCCTTCCTATTCATATACCCATCCAAATGCTTTTTAAATGTTACAATTGTACCAGCCTCCACCACATCCTCTGGAAGCTCATTCCATACATGTACCACCCTCTGTGTGAAACAATTGCCCCTTAGGTCCCATTCATATCTTTCCCCTCTCATCCTAAACCTATGCCCTCTATTTTGGACTCCCCCACCCTGGGGAAAAGACCTTGTCTACTTATCTTATCCATGCCCCTCATGATTTTATAAACATCTATAAGGTCACCTCGTCAGCCTCCGATGCTCCAGGCAAAACAACCCCAGCCTGTTCAACCTCTCCCCATAGCTCAAACCTTCCAACCCTGGCAACATCCTTGTAAACCTTTTCTGAACCCTTTCAAGTTTCACAACATCTTTCAGATAGGAAGGAGACCAGAATTGCACACAAAATTCCAAAGTGGCCTAACCAATGTCCTGTACAGCCACAACATGACCTCCCAACTCCTGTACTCAATACTCTGTCCAGTAAAGGAAAACATACCAAACGCCTTCTTCACTATCCTATCCACCTGTGACTCTACTTTCAAGGAGCTATGAACTTGCACTCCAAGGTCTCTCTTGAACTCACAGCTTGTGATCCAGAGGTAGGGGCGTTACCACTGCACCACAAGAGCTCTTCTCAAGGGCTGTCACTTGAGAGTTTGAAAGTTTTCATGTTTTGATGATCCCACTATGATGATATGAGCAATCATATGGCCTGGGTACTCAAAGAGAGAGAAAAATCATGACATTTTTCTTTAATAAGTAATAAACTAGTCAATGTTCTATCATTGGAACTTTGGGTGTTGTGCAGGGAAATGATTGAGGTCTATAAAGTTCTGAGGGGCATAGATGGGGTAGAGAGGGAGAAGCGTATTTTATGCAACATGTCACTGCCTACTTACGATTGCTATTTGTAGTCAGTAAACTCAGAACCCAGACTCTGTGTAGACTGAGATATTTATGCAGAAATTGCAGTGTTGTTACAAAACTTCATGATGCCTGTCTCATCAAAAACCCTGTTTCCATGTGATATGTTATAAGGACTCTCATACAGAGGACCCTCAGATCATATCATGCTGGCAGTGCTGTTTGATCTAGAAACTACATTGGAAGTCTCAGGATCAAGCTTCCCACAAGAACATGCTTATGAGCAGCTTTAATATTAAGCCACAAACTGAGGCCCTTAAGGGGATAGTCAATGTCCATTGAGAATGCCAATCAAAACAGCCTGTCGCCAAAAGCTCAGGGTCACACACGCAACAATATGGAGATTTTCAGCAAAGCCATCTCCTGTGTGTGTGTGGTCCCCTCAGTGCAGAGGTGACCCCATTGTGGGGCAGTGAATACAGGCAGCAGTGTGAGAGAGTGTACGATTACTGCAAGTGTGAGAGGTGAATATTCACTCACGGACTTTCTACCGAAATGGAGATAGTGAACTCAAAGAAGGAAGAAGAAGTGTCATATTTCATGTGAAGGAGTGAAAGTTCAGGAATACAGTTGATGAAATTCTCCAGCTCAGGGTGACAGCAGCAAGTGGCACCTATTAACAAGAGCGTACTAAAAAAATTAAGGGCAGTTGCCTCAGGCAACTGTCTGTGTGGAGTTTGCACGTTCTCCCCGTGTCTGCGTGGGTTTCCTCCGGGTGCTTCGGTTTCCTCCCACAGTCCAAAAATGTGCAGGTTCGGTGAATTGGCCATGCTAAATTACCCTTAGTGTTAGGTGGAGGGATAAATGTAGGGGAATGGGTCTGGGTGGGTTGCTCTTCGGAGGTTCGGTGTGGACTTGTTGGACCGAAGGGCCTGTTTCCACACTGTGAGTAATCTAATCTAATCCAATCATATGTGTTGGACTTCAACAAAGGTAGGCAGCAGTGAAAATTAGTTAGAGATGAGCTATGTGAAGAAAATTTCACCTCACTAGGGCGTTGCACAGTGGCTCAGTGGTTAGCACTGCTGCCTCACAGCGCCAGGAACCCGGGTTCGATTCCAGCCTTGGGCAACTGTCTGTGTGGAGTTTGCACCTTCTCCCCGTGTCTGTGTGGGTTTCCTCTGGGTGCTCTGGTTTCCCACAATCCAAAGATATGCAGGTTAGGTGAATTGGCCATGCTAAATTTCCCACAATGTTCAGGAATGTGTAGGTTAGGTGCATTAGTCAGGGGTAAATATAGGGTAGGGGAATGGGTCTGGGTGGGTTACTCTGCGGAGGGGCAGTGTGGACTTGTTGAGCCAAAGAACTTGTTTCCACGCTGTAGGGATTCTATTCGATTCCATTCTCCGACTCTCCAAGATGCTGCTTGAGCTGCCGTGAGTCCCCAGGATTTGATTCACTTCCACCATTCTTGCTGTCTCAGTGGAAGCTGCCACACTGTTTCAAAGACTATTACAAAAGGAGATACAGAATATAACAAACCAAAGTTCCTCGGAAACATCTGCAGATCACAAGCGGAGATGAGGGATTTATCGTGGCAGATTGAAAGAGGATTTAGTTGTGTGTGCTAAAATTGCTTGGGACAGACAAATAATTGGACGAGGTAGAGAGCCAACCAAAGCACACGTCAAAGGAAGATAGTAGTCATGATTTGGAGATGCCGGTGTTGGACTGGGATGTACAAAGTTAAAAATCACACAACACCAGGTTATAGTCCAACAGGTTTAATTGGAAGCACTAGCTTTTGGAGCACCACTCCTTCATCAGGTGATTTGAAGGAGTGTCGCTCCGAAAGCTAGTGTATTTCTAATTAAACCTGTTGGACTATAACCTGGTGTTGTGTGATTTTTAACGTCAAAGGAAGAGCCTGACAGCTCTCAGTCTATGGTTTGTGTTATTCACACAATCCTGATGCAGTCACACAGCTGAACTCTCTTTAGCGTTCCAGGTCTGTCGACTGTATTTGCAAAGCAATCTGCAATATCGCTGTTCACTTTGGAAACTTGGTTTCCAGGAGGGATGTAGGACTATTCCTGCACATTGTATTTTGGTTAGGATTCCTGCATCTATTTTCCACAGACCGTGTCCACCCTGATACTTGATGAATTGTGCTTACTTGCTGCTGTGTCACTGTTGTTTTGTTTAATTTGCTTTTTGATGCAGTATTTGTTTGAGAGATACAGAAATGGGCTCTCATGACCTCAGAATGTCCCAATGTACTTTTCAATCAGTGATGCACAGTTTGTTAAGTGACTTCTGTTGTAAGTTAGGCAACAGAGCAACCACTATGTATGGAGTAAAAGAAACAGACAGCAAGCTTTCCTTTCCCCTTCAAAGGAACAGATCTGGTCAGGACAATGGGAAAACTCTTCCAGCTCTTCCTTACAAAAAGACATTTGCACCCACTTGAGAAGGCACTTATCTGAGAAAGGATATCTGAGGTGTCGATCTGTGAGGAAATTTCTGGAATGGTGTTTGAAGCCACAGGCCGCTCCCTCAGAGGTGAGCGTGGTCAAGATTGACATAACCCACTCCTTGTCAGTGAAATATTTTGTTTGGGCACAGGTCATTAGTGTACAATTTCTGAATTGTGGACTGCATTGTCACAGGTTGTGAAGCATGTCCTTGCTGTTATCCTCTATTTATGAGTTGGCCTTGAATCACTGCCACATCATCTGTCAGTCCTCAATTGGCATTTCCAACAATCCTTTTGACAGGTTCCTGGGGGGTGACTGATTGTTCCTTTCAGCCTGTCTCTCTACTTAATAGGGACCTATATGTCCTTCTCTATGAGTAAATATACAGAAGCATATTAATACATGCTGTAGCCCTGGGTATTCATTAACTGGACAAACTGTAAACATTTATTACTCCAGGAACACAAGACTGTACGCCCGCTGGCTAAACAATAAAAATGTCAAAATGATACATTAGCCACACTTCTGAGGTACTTTGGTACGTTGCTTGGGAAAATGAAGCATTATTGAGAAAGAGTTATAGCCATAAGTGCAACAATGGTTTTCAGAAAGGTGGTAGGATCATTTATCAGAGGTTTATTTTTAATGTGTGTTATTATGAATATTGCTTTCTGTGCTGTGCCCAATTAGCTATCTCCCACTGCTTCCTAACACCATGGATTCTATCCAGCAGGAAGCTACAATGTGTGTTTTGAGCTCCTCCTATGGCTGTATCGATTAATAATTCAAACGGTGAGAAATGGCATTCTAATTGGGAGGAGCTGGTGGATGGTGGGGAATCTTAGATATGGATCTTATCTATAGCTGGTTGGACACACATCCTGTGGGCTACATCTCACTATTCACTCACTCCACTCTCCCCATTGGTCAGCCAACATATTAATCCTCATGGTGATTAATACTGTCATCAGGTAACGGGTCAGTTATAATCCCCCTTTGATGTTATTATTGGAGAGGTCAGCTACCAGAATGAAACCTGGCTTAATAAATTATATTTTGTTTTATTTTGGTTTTCATAAGTTGAAACAGTAGCATGTAATATTATAAATTTTGATTTGATGATAAAACAGATGAGGGCATCGCTGGCATTTATCGCCCATCCCTAATTGCCCAGAGGGCAGTGAAGAGTCAACCACATTGCTGTGGGTCTGGAGTCACATGGAGGCCAGACCAGGTAAGGATGGCAGGTTCCTTCTCTAAAGGACATTAGTGAACCAGAGGAGTTTTTCCCAACAATCGACAATGGATTTGCAGTCACCATTAGACTCATAATTTGAGATTTTTTCATTGAATTCAAATTCTGCCATCTGCCATGCTAGGATTTGAACTTGGGTCCCCAGAACATTACCTGGGTCTCTGGATTAACAGTCCAGAGATAATATCACTAGGTCATCATCTATCGCTTTTTAAGTAAAATAAGTTCAAGTCAAATAGAATTAAATAATTTATTTGCTCATAATGCAAATTCAAACACACAGTAAATATATAATACCATTAATAAGTCTAGAACACTCATACAGGATTTGAAAATAAAACATCCCTTATACGGTACTCAGCAGCAGCCTTTGTATCATTCTGCCATAACATGCATTTCATTAACACAATTCGCTATGACCCGATTAACGAATTGGGGATGCTGTTTCTAAAGCACAAAATTTTAAAATGTGTGCTGGCTGTAACGCGATTACATTGGCAACACTTTTCTAAAGCGAGGTTTTTCTATAATGTGGGGTTGCATAAGAATGCAACCATCGTGTTATAGAAGAACTACCTGTACTCATGCC
This sequence comes from Chiloscyllium plagiosum, assembly GCF_004010195.1. Taxonomy (NCBI): domain Eukaryota; kingdom Metazoa; phylum Chordata; class Chondrichthyes; order Orectolobiformes; family Hemiscylliidae; genus Chiloscyllium; species Chiloscyllium plagiosum. The sequence goes on along the minus strand of NC_057711.1, from coordinate 5,819,908 downwards.
GGGGGGGGGGGGGGGGGGGGGCCCTTTTCTCAAAAACTTAGTAGGTTTATGGCCACTGTGACTTTAACTCTTAGAACCTCTAATACGTTATTCCAGGAGCTATCACACAGCTGAGTTTAAACATGCTCAGTTTCAAGTAACCTCTTCATAGTTTTATCCCAACAGTTCTGTTGTGGGATCTTTTACTCACACCCTAATCTAATGTAACCTAGTATTTTCCCTTTCTCAGGAGACTGCTCTGTACATACATCTCCATGAAAGTACTTCATCGACCTGCCCAAAGTAACACAAAACTGAAACTAAAAATGTACCTTATAAGCTATCTGTCTTTCTCCGAAGTTTAAAAAAGGACAAGTCTTGAAAATTCTGTCAGAACCTCATGCACAATGATCTATGTTGCTAAGTTCTTTAAGCCTAAAGTACATAAAAAATGTCTAAGGCAGCCCTTACAATAGCCCTCATGCACTGTTTCAAAATAAAGCACCATGGCTATGAGATGTGTATCTCATCAAAGATATGTCTAAATATGTCAGTTTATATCACACCTCCCACCAAAGAAAAATGCAACTTAAAGAGGTTCATTACTCATCAAAAGTTGCCTTACCATTAATTCTGTGTCATATGTCAACACATGGTGCAGTCTAATGGTGACTGCAAATCCATTGTCGATTGTTGGGAAAAACTCCTCTGGTTCACTAATGTCCTTTAGAGAAGGAACCTGCCATCCTTACCTGGTCTGGCCTCCATGTGACTCCAGACCCACAGCAATGTGGTTGACTCTTCTGTGTTTGTCCAATGT
>NC_057711.1:5811169-5818842 GCF_004010195.1 Chiloscyllium plagiosum | reverse complement strand
GGTGGGCTTGGATCGGCGCAACATCGAGGGCCAAAGGGCCTGTAGTGCGCTGTATTCTTCTATGTTATATCTATGTTCTATATAACAGTAAAAACATTTTATTATCAAATACAAAATAACTTACATAGAAACAATTTTAACATAAGTTCATCACCTATTCATGTGCTTATGAACGCTCAATAATTTGTCCGCAATGATGTATTCTTTCCAGGCACATGAACGATTTTCTAATTATGCAGTTGAAGAATTAAGGATTGTCAAAATAATCATAAATTTAGATCCCGAAATTTATTTAATAAAATCAAAAGGATTGTCATCTACATAAATAACAGCTGTGTTGTTGCGAATATGCATTTCAAAATGATATAGAGTCAGCACAAGACTCAGTGTCTGTTTTTCAGCATTTGGATATTTTTGTTGACACATCAGTTTCTTCACGAAACAACACACAAACTATTCAATCTGATCTTGTAGTAAAACAGCTTCCACTGGCATCAGCAACCAGTTTAAATGACTTCAGATAGCTCTGCGCGACTACAGTTGGTGCAGCTGTCAGCATTGCTGTCAAATTTTCAAAGGCACTTTGACATTCTTGCATCCATTCCAAACTACAGTCTTTTCTCAGCAGGTTTGTTCCAGATTCAACAGCAAACGTGCAATAGAATCCACTTGCCCACTTAATGAAGACCTTCTCATTTAATCATAGATTCGGGAAAATCCAAAATCCATGTGTGTACTTGCTTTTTTACATGCTCCATGGTCTTGTCCCACTGCATGGCTCAAATAAATCATATGCATCATGGCCAAATTGATAATCAAATTTTTTTTATTGCAGTTGATCAAACAGTTCAGTCAGATGGTGTAAATGTTCTTTGCAGGTTTGACAAGAAACAATTGAATCATTGCTGTAAATAGTACAATTACCCAGTCCTTTGATTACTTTATTGGATAACAGTTGAAATGTTGCGAGTGCAGTTTTCTTTCTGAACAGCATGACTTTGGATGGATGAAGTCCAGCCAGTGTTACAGAACCAATATATCTTTAGTTCCCTCAGTCAAAAAAAACGTTACAATACCCCTTGCATAAGTCATTTTTTGTAAACAAAATTCAACTGACTTGATTTACTCAATACGCTCTTCCAGCCTTAGACTGAGTCCAGTTTCACTGCCACATGGACATGACAATAATCAATACACAAACTCTGTGACTCATTGAAGTAGAATCTTATGGCGTTATGGGTGATTTATTAACATGGATAGAGAATTGGCTGGCCAACAGAAAGCAGAGAGTTGTGATAAAAGGGTCTTTTTCTGGTTTGCAACATTAACTAGAAGAGAACCACAAAGTTTGGTCCTCATTTGCATTCTTATGTTAATGACTTGGACAGTGATGGGGGAGAATGGACGATACTATAGCCAAACTTGCAGATGACACGAAAATATGTAGGAAAGTAAGTTGCAATTCAGAAATAGAATCATAGAATTCCCACAGTGTGGAAGGTTATTTGGCCCATTGAGTCTACACTGACCATCTAAAAACCAACCCATCAAACCCAAATCCAAACTCCCCCCACTCAATGACCCTGCATTTCATTGCACAGGAACTTTACAAATGGATATGGCTAGGTTAGATGAATGTGTCAAAATTTGACATATGGAGTTTAATGTGGATCAGTGAGAGGTCATCCATTTTAGTCGGAGGGAAAGAAAGGCAATGTTTTATGTCATAGAGTCATAGAGATGTACAGTACGAAAACAGACCCTTCCGTCCAACTTGTCCATGCCGACCAGATATCCCAACCCAATATAGTCCCATCTGCCATCACCCGGCCCATTTCCCTCCAAACCCTTCCTATTCATATACCCATCCAAATGCCTTTTAAATGCTGTAATTACACTAGCCTCCACCACTTCCTCTGGCAGCTCATTCCATACACATACCACCTCTGCGTGAAAATGTTGCCACTTAGGTCTCTTAAATCTTTCCCCGCTCAAGTTAAACTGAAGCCCTCTAGTTCTGGACTCCCCCACCCCAGGAAAGAAATTTTGTCTATTTATCCTATTCATGCCTCTCATGATTTTATAAACCTCTATAAGATCACCCCTCAGCCTCCAATGGTCCAGGAAAAACAGCCCCAGCCTGTTCAGTCTCTCCCTATAGCTCAAATCCTCCAACTCTGGCAACATCCTTGTAAATCTTTTCTGAACCCTTTCAGGTTGCACAACATCCTCCCGATAGGAAGGAGACCAGAATTGCACGCAATATTCCTACAGTGGCCTAACCAATGTCCTGTACAGCCATAACATGACCTCTCAACTCCTGTACTCAATACTCTGACCAATAAAGGAAAGCATACGACGCCTTCTTCACTATCCAGGAGCGACTCCACTTTCAAGGAGCTATGAACCTGCACTCCAAGGTCTCTTGATTCAGCAACACTTCCTAGGACCTTATCATTAAGTGTATAAGTCGGGAAACCTTAGGACGCTTCAGTGCAGAAGGATCTGGGTAACCTCATGCAGAAAATGAATGTGCAGTTGAGCAGGTAATAAGCAAAACAAATGGGATTTTGATATTTATTTTTGAAGGAATAAAGTATAAAAGTAGGAAGTGTTGCTGTAATTGTAGAAGGCATGTGTGAGTATTGCATGCAATTTTGGTCCTATTACTTGAGTTGAATTTGACGTAGGTTTGAGGAGGTACTCTTCTGATTCCAGTGATAGAAGGTTGTCTTATGAATGGAGGGTGAACAGTTCAGGCCTATCCTGTCTCAAATTTAGAAGAATGAGAGGACATCTAATTGCTAAAGAGGATTGAGAGAGTAGATGTGGAGAGGATGTTTCCTCATGTGGGGTAATCTAGATTGAGAGGTCATAGCTTTAGGATAAGGGGTGGCAGATTTAAAACCCGAGTTGAGGGGAAATGACTTCTCTCAAAGGGTCCTGAATCTGTGGAATTCACAACCCAGTACATGGTGGATGCTGGGACATTGAGTAAATATAGGGAGGAGGGAGACAGAGGTTTAATTGGAAATGGGTTGAAGAGATATAGAGAATGAGCAGGAAAGTAGAGTTGAGGCTGAGATGAGGCCAACCATGATCACATCAGATAGTGGAGCAAACTGGAGGGACAGAATGGCCTACTCCTGCTCTGAGTTCTTATGGAAATTAGGAGCAGGATTAGACCATTTGGCCCTTCGAGCCTGCCCTGTCATTAAATATGACTGTGACTGATCCTCTAAATGTCATATTGCAGCATTCTCACATATTCTTTGTTGTCTTTAACATCTAAAAACAATCTCTCTCTCTTAAATTCATTCAGTTGCTTAGCTTTATGATCGAGTATTCCACAGTTTCACTATCCATTCAGTGATGAGATTTTTCCTCATCTCTCTCTGAAATGGCTTATTCCGTATCCAAAGGTTGTGTCCCTGCTTGAAAATTTGCATGCAAATAAATCTGTAAAAAGTGAGATGAAGAAAACAAAATGTTAGTATTTCAACCCGAGTTACAGACCAGAGGAAAAAAGCCAATTAATGGTGCCATTTCTGTGACAATTCATGATGTGGACTTTAAAATAGCATCTCAGTGTCAAAATGGATGACAGTTTGAATTGAAGGGAATAATGTACAGAAGGAATAGCCAAGAGACAGACACAGCCATACTATCTTAGAAAATCAAAATGTCTTTGAGTTGATTTGATTATGAAACACTGTTTTCAGCTATTGTTGAGTGTCTTATTGTTTGGCGGTCTTGCCTGGCACTGTTGTTTTAAGAAAGCAGACTTATGAAGGATAGAGACATTACTAAACAACAGGAAGGATGTTTGATGAGCTAATTTTTGTTGACAGAATCTGGTCTTGAAGAATTTGGGTGAAAGTAACAATGAAGGTCACCGAGTTTCATGATATTATTGTTGGATGCATTCAGAGAAGAAGACAAAAATCCTCAGATGTGACAAGAATTGACTCCTGAACTTATTTGTATCCTTCTGCACAATAAACGCATAGAGTCATACGGCAGGGAATTAGGCCCTTTAGCTCGACCCGTTCAAGCCGACCAGGTTTCCTAAACTGAACAAGTCCCATTTGCCTGAGTTTATCCCACCCCCACTAAAGCTTTCCTATCCAAGTACCTCTCCAAAAAATTTTAAATGTTATAATTGTATCTGCCTCTACCACTTCCTCGGCAGTTCGTTACATACCCGCACCACCCTCTGTGTGAAAAACGTTGCCCCTCAGGTCCCTTTTAAATCTTTCCCATCTCACCTTAAACATATGCGCTCCACTTCTGTACTCCCTTACCCTGGGAAAAAAAAAGACATTGACTATTCAGCCGAACCATGCCTCTCATGATTTATTAATCTCTATAACATCATCCTTCAGCCTCCTACATTCCAGAGAAAAATAGTCCCAGCCAATCCAACCTCTCTTTATAACTGGAACCCTCCAGTCTCAGTAACATCCTTGTAATTTGTTTTTTTTTGCACCCTTTCCAGTTTAATAACATCTTTCCTATAGCAGGGTGACCAGAAATCTACGCAGTTCTCGAAATAACTTTGAATGGGAGTTGATGAACACTTGAAAATATGTACTCAGGTTAGACCCAATAAGTGATTATTTTAATTATTTGAATACACATTATAATTTTAAGTTGGTTATTCTAATAGAGTAAATGTTTGTGTCTGAAGATTTTTTTATATGTAATTAAATAACGAACAATGTATCAAAAATGAATTTTCTGTATGCACAAGAAGGTGAAAATGAAATGAAGTGATTTGACCAGAGCTGGAAACCTGGGCAGCAAAGATGGGGGTCACACTCAATGTAGTTGGATGATTTCTGTAGCCATGGTGATTTCTTTTAAAACAGTTTGTGAGGGTTATTTTGGCAGTCAAATGGGTTTTGTTTATTTTAGTCTTTTACTTTAGCAAAGTAGGCTCTTGTGCTTTCAGATCCTTTATCAATTGCACTTGACCTGTAATGGATACATAAGGATGGTGCGTAGTAAACGACTGTAATGTACCATGACATTAACTGCCTGGCAGAGAACAGCTCCAAGCATCAATCGCTGCATATGCCTTGGAAAATAGGAGGCTGCAGTGTGATTTCTTATCAAAGGTCTTTTGAGGAACTGAATATATTTTGTCTATTGCTTTACCCTTATCTAAACAGAGGTGTTAGACTGTGAAGGTCAATAATATACAACAGTATGTGGCCTGGCGATGCAGTCTAAAATTTAGCTCTGTAGATGGTGGCTGGCTCCAAGAATGAGGCTTCCCACTTAGTGCATGAATGTGAATGTCACTGACATCCTATGTATGTAGAACGGAATAACCTTCAGCTTTATGTCTCTGTCATCTGTTGCTGTTCAGTAACTCTGTCTGTGCTCATAGAATGATTTTGCTGTGTCACTTTGCTCATTGTGAGATCTGTTCTGTCTCGCGCACTGTTGATTCTGACAGTCAACTTTGCTCCATGAGGTAAAATAAAAGATGCAACCTTTACTGACATTTAAAAGTGAATAACCTGCGACATAGGAGAGTGACAAGACTCTTCTTTCTGTGTTGTTCTACACGCATCGGAAATCATGGGCAAAACGAGACAACAGTGGTTAAGGAAGGTGGCTCATCATCACCTTCCTGAGGACAACTAGTGATTAGCAGGAAATGTTAGCCATACCAGTGATGCCTACATCCTGTGAAAGAATCCTTTCAAAAAAAAAAGCAGACTTCTGAGAGATTCTGCTATTCTTTGATGGACTGCTTTGCAGACTGCTGAAGGCTTGTTCTAGAACATCCAGAAGCTAAATATTAATCTAGATATGCGTGTGAGCCACTCCACACATTAGTGCTCACACCTCATTGGGCTAATGGGCAAGAAGGGAAGATAGTTTTGGAGTCACCACAGAAGATTCTTAAAAATAATCAAAATTCTCCCCAGACCCAAGTTGATGGAAAACACAGACCAGGTATCTTTACTTCACAAAAAATACTATTCATTAAAAACAAATAGACTGTAGCTGCAGATGAACAGTAAATAACCAACAGCAAATAACTTGACACAGTAAAACTGCACTTTCCCAATAATTGCACATGCCTGCATAGGGCACAAACAGGAAAGAAAACATTGGTGTTATGGATGGATGGAAAACCAGGAAAGCCATTCAGTAGTCTCTGCACACAGAATCTGCTGACCTGGTTCTTGTGTTGATCAGAACATCACTCTAGGTCTTTCGTTTCCAGTGTTTTTGTCGTTTGCAGAAGCCACTGTAGCTGGTTCACATTTATAAAAGGACTCTGACACAGTAATTAACAATAATGGCTTATACCAACTGCTTGAGCCAGCACAAACTGGTTTTCTTTAGCTGGTAGATGTCTGAAGGCTTCTCACTATCCTATTCACAGCATCAAGCTGGAGCCAATCATGCTGTTGGCAGCCTGAAGTCCTTTGTCTTTGATAACTGGTCACTCGTGCATCGGCCACTTGCTTGTTGCCAAACATAGCTCCATATATACACAACTTTTCAACTCCAGCTTGTCTGCAAACTACCATTGCTGGAACTAGCAGCTCTGTAATCAATGTTTACAATGAGTGTCAGATTTGTGCCTTTAAAATATGCAAAACTTCTCCAGCAGTCCTTGGTTTTAAAACCATTGTTGTTTCAATCTACAATTATAAAACAAAGAAATATAAAGAGACAATTTTTGCAGCACTGGAACATTCGAAGTAATAATGTATTCTTCTTCATGTTCTTGAATATAAGTAATTGGTAAAAACAGATGTTTTGTTTCAAAAAATATTCTTTTATGGGATGTGAACATTGTGATAAAGTTCGATACTTGTAACACAACACCTTACCCATCAGCCAAGAATGAAAAGGTCAGGGCCATCGTGTCTCTGCAATCATTGGCAGATGCCCCACCATTGCCCCTGACTGGAAGATCTAGCAATTGTTCACAACCCTAGCCTTTTATTTGACCTTGGGATGAGCTTCCAATCATGTACCATTCCATCACAAAGATTGTCTATTTCCACTTCCCACAACATTTCCCATCTCTACTTCTGCCTCAGCTCCTGTGCTGATTAAATCCTGAACAGTGCCCTTGTTATCTCTAGATTAATCTATTCCTATATCCAACTGGCTAGTCTCCCATCTTGCATCCATCTTAATCTTGAACTGTTCCAAAACTCTGTTGCCATATTTTATCATGCACCAAGTCCCGTCATGGAGGAGAGAGTGAGGACTGCAGATGCTGGAGATCAGAGTCGAGAGTATCGTGCTGGAAAAGCACAGCAGGTCAGGCAGCTTCCAAGGAACAGGAGAATCGACGTTTCGGGCATAAGCCCTTCATCGGAAGGGCTTATGACCGAAATGTCATTTCTCCTGCTCCTCAGATGCTGCCTGACCTGTTGTGCATTTTCAGCACTACACTCTCGACTGCAAGTCCCATCATCCCTGGACATGTTTAAGAAAGGTGGTAAGGACAAGCCAGGGAACTATAGACCAGTGAGCCTGACCTCAGTGGTGGGCAAGTTGTTGGAGGGAATCCTGAGGGACGGGATGTACATGTATTTGGAAAGGCAAGGACTGATTCGGGATAGTCAACATGACTTTGTGCGTGGGAAATCATGTCTCACAAACTTGATTGAGTTTTTTGAAGAAGTAACAAA
>NC_057711.1:5808242-5810646 GCF_004010195.1 Chiloscyllium plagiosum | reverse complement strand
ACAGGCTGGAGCGTCAGAGGCTGAGGGGTGACCTTATAGAGGTTTACAAAATCATGAGGGGCATAGATAGGGTAAATAGACAAAGTCTTTTCCCTGGGCTTGTGAAGTCCAGAACTAGAGGGCATAGGTTTAGGGTGAGAGGGGAAAGATATAAAAGAGACCTAAGGGGCAACTTTTTCACACACAGGGTAGTGCGAGTATGGAATGAGCTGCCAAAGGAAGTGGTGGAGGCTAGTACAATTGCAACATTTAAGAGGCATTTGGATGGGTATATGAATAGGAAGGGTTTGGAGGGATATGGGCCGGGTGCTGTCAGGTGGGACTAGATTGTGGTCGGCATAGATGGGTTGGACCGAAGGGTCTGTTTCCCTGCTGTTCATTTCTATGACTCTATTATGAACTACACTGATTCCCAATCCTATAAACCTGAGTTTTAAAGTTCTCATTCTTGGTTTCAAAACTCTCCATGGCTTTGTATCCCCTTCTAGAGACACAATCCTCTGAACTATCCATACTTTTACAATACATTGCACATGCTCAATTTTAAATGTGTTACCGTTGGTGGCCATACCCTATCTGCTCACAGCTGCAGACATCCTTCCCTAAGCCTTTCAATCTCTTTCTTTCAGTCACTCCTTAAAATTTACCTACTTTTGGCTTGAAGCCAAGCTTTGCTCGTGACCTCAAGTTGGAGTTTGGCTTTGCAGCAAGACATCAGATAACATCAAAAACCAAACAGACACCAAGCCACACGAAGAGATAATTAGAAAGAGTTCCAGGAATGAGTATCATCGTGTTTGAAGATAGGTTAGAGCAATTGGAAGTGCTTCCCCTGGAGAGGTGAAGGTTAAAAGAAGGTTTGATAGAAGTTTTAAAAGTCATGAGGGGTTCTTATCAGAGTACATCATTCATCCTTTATTCATCATTCTCTGTAGTGTGTGGTAACTCCCCAATGCTGAAAAATGTGTTGCTGGAAAAGCGCAACAGGTCAGGCAGCATCCAAGGAGCAGGAGAATCGACGTTTTGGGCATAAGCCCTTCTTCAGGAACTCCCCAGTACCTATGTCAGTTTTCACACTAACAGTAAGACACACGCTGTTACGAAACCTCTAGAGGACTCAATGAAAAAAAAACTCCAGGCTCTACTGCAAATAGTCAGAGTGAAAAGCCATCAGACAAATGCAGTAATTTGTTAGATTCTCTACAGTGTGGAAACAGGCCCTTCAGCCCAACAAGTCCACACCAACCCTCCGAAGAGTAACCCATCCAGACCCATTTCCCTCTGACTAATGCACCTAACACTATGGGCAATTTAGCATGGCCAATTCACCTGACCTGGACTGTGGGAGGAAACAGGAGCACCCGGAGGAAACCCACACAGACACAGGAGAATGTGCAAACTCCACACAGACAGTCGCCAGAGGCTGGAATCAAACCTGGGACCCTGGTGCTGTGAGGCAGCAGTGCTAACCACTGAGCCACCATGCCACCCTATGTGAGGTCTACACTCATGTGAGTGAGCAGCAGCAGTCTTTACAGGATATAGAAACAACATGTGGGAACAAATTATTGCAGATGCTGGAAATCACAGCAGGTCAGGCAGCATCCATGGAGAGAGAGCAAGGTAACATTTCAAGTCTAGATGACTCTTCATCAGAGCTGAAGTGAAGCTCCGGTTCAGCTCTGATGAAGAGTTACCTAGACTTGAAACATTAGCTTGCTCTCTCTCTCCATGGATGCTGCCTGACCCTCTGTGATCTCCAGCATTTGTTGTTTTCAGGCTTCATACAGGGTTGGGTAGGACAGGACATTTTATCTGGAGCTCAAAGCAACCAAGCTTCAGTTCCATGTGATCTGGTGTGAATATGATGTAGCTCCTTTCACAACACATTCAGTAGCTATTCTTTGTTACTTTACGGCAATATGAATTATATTATTTATGTTCTCAACATCAAAGCAGCTGCCATGATCTTTCTGTGTAGTTGCGACCATGATGTCATGGCAGCTTGGCAGTAAAGTTTAGACGATTTGTAAAATCCGATAAACACAGCATGAGTTCCAACTTGAGTGTTGTGTTTTACCTGCATAGAGACCAGCCTGTTGAAGTCTCGAAAAACGCCAATTTGCAAAGGAAGTTCCAGGCAGATTATCTCTACCTACCTCGACACTGTCCTATCCCCCCTAGTCCAGAAACTCCCCACATACGTTCGAGACACCACCCACGCCCTCCACCTCCTCCAAGACTTCCGTTTCCCCGGCCCCCAACGCCTCATCTTCACCATGATATCCAATCCCTCTACCACCTCCATCCGCCATGACCAGGGCCTCCAAGCCCTCCGTTTTTTCCCCTCCAGACGTTCCCAACAGTACCCCTCCACCGACACACTCATTCGTTTGGCCGAACT
>NC_057711.1:5797263-5807181 GCF_004010195.1 Chiloscyllium plagiosum | reverse complement strand
GTACTCTATGCCACTCTCTCCCCACCCCTACCCTCCTCTAGCTTATCTCTCCACGCTTCAGGCTCTCTGCCTTTATTCCTGATGAAGGGCTTTTGCCCGAAACGTCGATTTTGCCTGTCCTCGGATGCTGCCTGAATTGCTGTGCTCTTCCAGCACCACTAATCCAGAAATCTGGTTTCCAGCATCTGCAGTCATTGTTTTTACCTACCAGATTATAATTGTTGCTGTTCTCCAGGATCCAACAATTGATTTAAAAGTTAATGCAGAACATTGTTAGCATTTTGTTGACTGGTTTCCTGCTTGGGCCACAGGCAGTCAGGTGGAAGTCTCTCATTTTTTGGCTCTCACACCATAACAGTCCACCTCTCGCTGGTGTCACCATTCAACACAGCCTTCTTTAAACTTTTTTTGTTCATTAGTTATCACCACCTTGGATTTTGGGAAGGAAGGGAGAAAGAAGAGTCCACTTTCTGGTTGTCTGTCATGGACATGTCGAGTGACCAATGGATGAATGTAGGTGTAGCGGGAATTGGAGCAAGGGTGGTGAGATGATAGCACCTGTAGAAATGTGCCTAGTTGGTAATTCCAAAGGGAAAGGCTGTAGAGTGAGGATACTCACCACTTGATGACTTTAAGCATTCTTCCACCCAAGCCACATTGAGTCTTGTACTTGTTCTCCCATTCTATATCTCCCATGCTATTTGGTTATTCAAGGGTTAATGTCATCAGCCAAAAGTGAGTGTGTGACATCCGGGCTTCAGGCTATTAGCGGTCATCAGAATCATCATCATCATTTCAAATTGATTCCATTTCATACCACCTCTCCTCAGGCGACAGAAAAAATGTGTCACATAAATCAGATGATGTTTGTAAGGGAAAATCAAACTGATGACATTGGTAAGTAACCAAGCTCTTCCACAATTTTAACCTTGAGGTTGTAAACATTTAGCTTTCCAGTTAGATAGCGTAGCTTTTCAATTAATTTCAGAGATTACTGTAAGCAGTTAGAATCCTGAACCTGCTCATTTCAAATTTTTCTCTCTCCCACTCTCACTGAGGCCTAATTCTTTGAAAGGTCAAAGGTTAAAGTGGTGGAAGTTAGGAATTGGTTGTGAGTACATGTATGCCCAGTTTTCGGCTCACCATTAGGAATACGTTAGAAAGTAAAACGGAAACAGTCCCTTACCCTGGAAAAGGCATGGGGGAGTTCTATCACGTTGTGGCACGGGAACATCAGAACAAAGGTAGCCTCTAAAATATGTTCTGCTGTTCAGTGAGATGGAACATAATGTGGGACAATGTGAGGTTATGCGAGTTGGCAGGTAGACTACAGGAACTGAATTTTATTTAAGTGGAGAAAGATTCTGGAAAGCTACGAAACAGAAGAACTTAGGAGTCTTTGTGTGTAAATCACAAAACTCTAGCATCCAAGTTCCATGGATAATAGGGGAGGCAAATGGAACGTTGGCTTTTACTTCAAAGGAAATGGAGTATAATAATAGGAAAGTTTTGCTAAAACTATACACGGCACTTTTTAGCACACACCTGTATTTTGTGAACAATTTTGGGTCTCTTTATCTAGGGAAAGATATTGGAGCTCATCCTAATCACGAGATTGATCCTGGATATGGAGGGACTATCTTATAAGGAGAGATTGAGTGAGTCGAGTCTGTGCTCAATGGAGTTCAGGGGAAAGCAATAAAGGGACGTCTGAGGATATGGTAGATATGGAAAAGCTGTTTGCCTCTGTGAGAGAATCTAGGACCAGAGGGCATAATCGCAGAGTAAAGGGTCACTTATTTAAGACAGAGGGGAAGGAATTTCATCTGTCAGAGGGTAGTGAATTTTGGGAATTCTTTACCACAGGGGGCTGTAAAGGCTGGGATCATTGGCCATATTCAAGGCTGAGAGAGACAGATTCTTAATCAGTAAGGGAATCACCTGAAAAGCAGAGTTAGGGGTTATGAGATCAGCCACGATCTCACTGAATGGTAGGGCAGGCTGGATGGGTTGAATGATCTATTTCTGCCCCAATGTCTTATCATGAAATCCTAGCTGATCCATAACCTAACTCCACATACCAGTCTGTGATCCATTTTCCTTGATATCTGCTGTGAAAATACATCCAAACTCAAATTTTAAAATTAATAATCAACTTAACATCCAAACAAGTAATAGAGTAAGTCACTTGAGCTGGCTCCACTATTTAATAAGATCATAGTTGATCTGATGTTAACCTGAACTCTACATTCCTGCCTGTCCCCAATAATATTTCATTCCCTTGGCCACCAAGAATCTATCTACCTTCTGCCTCAGAAATATTTAAAGATTCTGCATCCACTGCCTATTGAGGAAGGAAATTTCAAAGACTCACAAACTTCTGAGAGAAAATATGTTTCATAATCTCTGCCTTCATGGGCAATCCCCCCCCCCATTATTTTTAAACTGTGCTCCCTTGTTCTAACTTCTCCCACCAGAGGAAACATCCTCTCCATATCCCCTCAGGTCACCCAGATCTCCAGAAGATAAAGATCTAACCTGTATGGCCTGTCCTTATAGGGCAATCCACTCATTCCAGGTATTAGACTCGTAAAACCTCTCGAAATTGCTTCCAAAACGTTAATATCCTTCTGTGAGCAGTGCTGCACACAGTACTTCAGATGCAGTCTTCCTGATACCCTGTATAATTGAAGCATAATTCTTACAATCAATTCCTCTCTCAAGAAAATACATTAGCTTTCCTGATTACTTGCTCTACCTGCATCCTAACCTTCTGTAATTTATGCAAATTCTCACCATTTAGATCATGTGCTTTTTTCATCCTTTCTACCAAAATGAACTATGTCATGTTTTCCCACTGGATGCTCCATTTGCCACGTCTTTGCCCACACACTTAACCCATCTATATTCCTTTGGAGACTCAACATTAACTGGCAATTGCAGAAGAGACATTTGAAACTCTGACACCCTTCATATTTAGAAGTATTTCCTAATTTCACTCCTAGGGGCCGTGACCCGACCATCTTCAGCTCAGTCGTTGATGACCTTCCCTCCATCGTAAGGTCAGAAATGAGGGTGTTTGCTGATGATTGCACAATGTTCAACGCCAGTCAGGACTGCTCAGATACTGAAGTAGCCCATGCTCAAATACAACAAAATCTGGACCATATCCATACTTCTTGAGCTGATTGTGTCACACAAATCCCAGTCAATTACACCTCTAATAAGAGAGAATTTAGCCTTTACCACTTCATGCCTTTATTTACACCCTTTTTCCATCTCCATCTTTATTTTATCACCTTTTATGACTCATTTGTCTTGTTGTATTTGGAAATGGATTGCTTCAGTATCTGAGGAGTCACAAATAGTGCTAAAGATTGTGAATCATTAGCAAACATCCTTACTTCCGTCCTTATGATGGAAAGAAGGCCATTGATGAAGCAGCTGAAGATGCTTGGGCCAAGACACCATCCTGAGGAATTCCTGCAGACATGTCCTAGAGTTAAGATAACTCACCTCCATCAACCATGACCATCTTCCTATGTGCCAGGTATGATTCCAACGGTGGAGAGTTTGCTCTCTAATACCTATTAATTCCAGTTTTGCTAGGGGTATTGTTCAAATCCAGAAAACTCAGCTGATGTTCTGGGGACCCAGGTACGAGTCCCGCTACGGCAGATGGTGAAATTTGAATTCAATTTTAAAAAGTCTGAAATTAAGAACCAAATGACCATGAAACAATTGTTGATTGTCAGAGAAACCTATCTGGTTCACTAATGAGCTTCAGGGAAGCAAATCTGCCATCCTCACCTGGTCTGGCCTACATGGAAGTCCAGACCCACAGCAATCCGGTTAACTCACAATTGACCTCTGAAATGGCCTAACAAGACACTCAGTCGTATCATTTGTGACAAAGTCTCAAAGACATAAAACCGGATGGATCATCTGGCACCAATCTAGGCAACGGAAAAGACAATGGCAGAAACAGCTCTGGCGAGTCTGCAAAATACTTCTCACTAACATCTGAGGGCTAGTGCCAAAATTGGGAGAGCTGTCTCACAGACCCATCAAGCAACAGCCTGATATACTCACAGAATCATACCTTACAGACAATGTCCTACACACTACCATCACCATCCCTAGATATGTCCTGTCCCACCAGCAAGACAGACCCAGCAGAAGTGGTGACACAGTGGTATACAGTCGGGAAGGAATTGTCCTGGGAGTCCTCAACATTGACTCCGGGTCCTGTGAAATCTTGTGGCTTCAGGTAAAATATAGGCAAGGAAACCTCCTTTTGATGACCACGTACCATTCTCCCTCAGCTGATGAATCAGTGCTCCTCCATATTGAACAACACTTCGAGGAAGCACTGAGGACGGTAGGAGTACAAAATGTACTCTGGGTAGGGGATTTCAGTGTCCATCACCAAGAGTGGCTCAGCAGCAGTATTACTGATCGAGCTAAAGGACATAGCTACAAGACTGAGTCTGCAGCAGGTTGTGAGGGAACCAATAAGAGGGAAAAGCATACTTGACCTCATCCTTGCCAATCTGCTGGCTGCAGACACATCTGTCCAGAACAGGTTCGGTAAGCGTGACCACCACAATGTCCTTGTTGAGACAAAGTCTGACCTTCAGTTTGAGAATTACCTCCGTCATGTTGTGTGGCACTATCAGTGTGCTAAGTGGGACAGACTTTGAACAGATCTAGCAACTCAAGACTGGACATCCATGAGGCACTGTGGGCCATCAACAGCAGACCCAAGATGGCTGCTGTGTTATCTTGATGTATTGACAGCATTTCAGCATGTGGTCATTTTCTGGAGAGTTCACTGAGTAAGGTGATAAGGTATCACATCTAATCGCTTAGGTCAAAAATCGTCTGACATGATATCATCAGCAGTGTACCTGATTTTAATAAAACAAGGTGGCAATTATCCAACTCAGTGCATGGATCCAGCCTCTCTCTGACATTTGTCGAGAGGATTGACATTAATTTGAAACTGAGAACTTAAAATCCCAAAGGGCAGCGTTCAGTCTTCTGTTTGCTGAGTTTTCCTTTGCATTGTGAAGCAGAGGAAAAATATAATGGCTAAAGTGTTGAGACCTTAAAAGTTGTTTTTCAAAAAAGATCTCTCATGTACAATTGCACCCACTGCACTTTCTCTGCACTTAGTCAAATCACTGAACTTATCTTGGATAACGCAGGAGTGCTGGGAATCAGATCCATACTAATTGAAATTCAGTAAGTTTCAACACCAGATGCAGCATTTTTCCATTTCTCACATCAATCAAACCCAAATGAAGCAACTTTGTATTTACTGTTATATAAGGCAGGAGTGTATCTTTGGACATAGACTCTGGCTGTAGGGAATGTCAGCTCCTTAATACCACTGCAGGGAAAACCACCACCTTTACAGAAAACTATTGAATCAATTATCCAAAACACATAGAGAAGTAGATTTGACTGATTTATCACTGTTGGCAGCCAGTTGTCCACTTGTCCTGACTCATTGGAGAAAACATTGATGTTGCAAATATTGTGACCAACTGAAGGGCTCATGCCCGAAACGTCGATTCTCCTGCGCCTTGGATGCTGCCTGACCTGCTGCACTTTTCCAGCAACACATTTTTAGCTCTTATCTCCAGCATCTGCAGTCCTCACTTTCTTCTGTAAATCTGCCATGTCAAATGCAAAACAGTCCGTTGGTTGATTCTGGGATTTTCAGTCACAGTGGAGGAGGTGATCAAGATGATATCAATGATCCTGAGGTAAGTTCCTTTGGTGAAGTCAGGAAAGCCCATCCTCCCTAAATGCTCTCATACAAATAGCATGATGAGCAAAGAACAGAGAGCAGAATAGCAGAAAAGGGAGAGAAAAATCCATTCAGATTTTATGGGCCCCTTTGCATCCATCTCATTTCATTCCTCTCTCTATTTGTTTGTTGAGTTGATCTTCACTCTCAAGCTCCCTGAAGCTTGCTCTGTCTGAGTGAGCACCATTATAGAATTCCAATCAGCACCATGCTCTGTGAATGTTAAATAAAACCCTGGGCCATTATTAATGACAGCAGCTTTGGCCTGAGGAATTACAGTTGTCGAAACAACAGTAGCAAGCTGATTTGTGCCGAATCTATTTTGTCGCCTACACTTGGTCACACATGGACAAGAAACAATTGCAAGTCACCTCTCAATCTTAATTGGGTAATCCTGCATAAATAAATCAATGTGTATGAATACCAAAAAAAAATGCATCACAGGCTTCCTAACCATTACTCATTGTGATTTATTTTGTGGCAAAACTACTATCCCTTGATGTTTATTCAATACCTTTTTCCCTTGGTCGACCTCTCCAGAGCAGCTTCTCACACCAGATAGCAATCTCCCCTGAGTAAGAAAGGACCAAATGATAAAAGCTCAACTTAAAATAAACCATCTGGCTTGAGTTTCTGAGGTAAAAAGATTATCAGAAAACTAAATAGTGCGTCGGTCGACAATAACATTGTTATTTCTGTATTTATCCCTGTTTTACTTATTGAATTTGGTTAGACTTTGCAGAAATGCTTCTCTTCATGTTCAATCTACATTCTACTCTTTCTTTTAAATGCTGTGCATGTGAAGACACAGCTGAAAATGTGTTGCTGGAACAGCGCAGCAGGTCAGGCAGCATCCAGGGAACAGGAGAATCGACATTTCGGGCATAAGCCCTTCTTCCTGAAGAAGGGCTTATGCCCAAAACGTCGATTCTCCTGTTCCCTGGATGCTGCCTGACCTGCTGCGCTGTTCCAGCAACACATTTTCAGCTCTGATCTCCAGCATCTGCAGACCTCACTTTCTCCATGTGAAGACACAGCTTTGCCTAATGTGTCCCAATATCAGTCTCCAGTTCCACGGGGTCAGTGTGTCCACTCCCTAATAATCCACTTGTACGCTACAATACAGCTTCTATTGAATCAGACACCCTTTGGTAATGCTAGTAATTTGTATAAAGAAGTTTATTGAAAGTGATTTTGTTTCTGTGTGCAGTGGTGTTTTCATGTGCAACGTAGAGTCTATGCACACACAGCCATTCGCAGAGCAATGTTTGAGCTCTTTCAGTGATGGGCCACTGGCTGAGGGAAAGATATTTGATAGCACATCAGATATCTTAACCTCAACTAATGGAATTAAACTCTCTCCCACAGTGAGCTGTTGTTAAGACTGAACCTGCTGTTGTCCTGATTTTTTTATTTTCCTTGAGAAGATGTAATCTTCATAGAAAGTTGGTTGGATAGCCATTTATTTTTGTTGTTAGATATATGGGAAATAATAATGTAATATCGCTCTGTTCTGTTTTACGCCCTTGTCTCTCTCTCTCTCTCCTCCCCAATGGAACTATTCTCTCATTTACAGTGTCCCAGCTCGCTGTCTGCCTTTATTTCGCTTGGTGTCCAGTGGAGTTGTGGATTATCAGACCAGCCATGATTGTATTGAATGGTGGAGGAGACACAATGGGCTGAATGGCCTGCTTCTGCTCCTATGGCTTGTGGTTTTATGGTCATTTTGTTTTGTGCCATTTCGATCTTGCAGATTTTCTGGTGAAACGGTGGCTCAGTGGTTAGCATAGCTGCCTTAGAGGACTGAGGATCCAGTTTCACTTCCAGCCTCAGGTGACTGTGAGGGGTTTGCACATTCTCCTTGTGTCTGCATGGGTTTTTTTTCCCAGAGCCCAAAGACGTCCAGGTTATGTGGATTGGTCACGTTAAATTGCCCCATAATGGTGTAGGCCAGGTGGATTGGTCAAGTTATATTGCCCTGTAATGATTGTTTTATTGGTTTTTAAGATTGTCAATGTACTAAACTTGATTGGAGGTTGGTATTTTGGGGTATAATTTAAACTGATTGGCTGAATTCGAATTTGTTTTTGTCTCATAGCAACTCAGCCAGTGCTAGCTGCTGGACCAAATGTTACGTGGTAAACTCTCCAGCACTGTGTTCTTGCTGAATCCTTCACTCTCTTAAAGGTACAGTACACTTCTACGCCTTCCCCCCCCCATAACTTATGGCACCAGGATCAGGGCACTGTCACTGTGACATAAGACCTCCTTGAATCTAAATTGTTGCTATTGTGATAATGTAACAGAAATAATAACAGGAATGTAAAATTAATATCTTGTCGTCAAATCGAGTTCAAGCTGCACTCCACCTTTGAGGTTGCCACTTTAAGCACAGTGCAGAATGAGTGGTGCCAGTTTAGCTCAGTTGGCCGGATGGTTGGTTTGTGAAGTAGTATGATGCTGTCAGTGTGGGTTCAATCCCTACACTAGCTGAGGTTACCATAAAGGACTCTCCTTCTCAACCTCTCCCCTCACCTGAGGTGTGATGGTCCTCATGTTAAATAACTGCCAATTGTCCCCTTTTCTCCGTAATGAGAGAGCAGTCCTATGGCCTGGTTGCACTATAATAACTTGAGAGTGAATGATTAGAGATTTTGTCTTCTCAATGAATATTTAAAGAAGGCCCAATTTTTGGGTGGATGAGCTGAAGAAGGAGCAGCACCCTGAAAGCTTGTGGTTTCAAATACATCTGTTGGACTATAATCTGGTGTCATGTGATTTTTAATGGGTGGATGACAACAATGCAGTAGAACTATTCCTGTCTTAATCAACAAACATATGAACCGGACCTTTATCCCTTTGCCAGTTGTTCAAACTGACGTTCCTGTAAATAAATCCTCAAATGAGGTGTGGAGAATAAAGAGTGGAACATGATTTCTTACTCAGTTGTTCATTTTCTACAATATGTAATGTAGAGTAGATCTAGACTAAATATTTTCTCTTTATTGGAGAAGAACTTACGAGGTAATGTTTCAAAATAGTCTCCAATTAATTCAAATTTTCAAAATATGTCGAAGTTAATCTTGGTTTCTCTGACCACGGGGAAGGAGGTTGTAAAGCATGGGTTAGCCGAAGTTACTGCCCACTGTGGGATATATTGGTGACCAGGCAATGGTGCCATCTTTAAAAAGCAGGTGTGTACTTGGTCAAGCACTGGCTGTCCAGAGCTGCCCGTCATGACTGTGAACTTTCACCCCAGGAAGGGCAAAAACAGTGGAAGTTGGCACCTCATGGAATTCCTGGTTGACAAGAGGAACAGCATCCTCTACCCACATTGTTGGCACAGGATGTCTGGGTTTGCCACCTAGGTCAGTATGGTGTCAATGGCGGTGGATGAGAAGGGTTTATTTTGTTAATTCGTGAGGTGTTGGTGTCACTGTCTGGACCAGCATTTGTTGCCAGGCAACTTTCCTTCCAGTGGCGGGAATGGGATGGCGAAGGGGACCCATGCCAGGGGACTAGACCCATGGCCTAGACAGAACAAGTAACATGTAGTTGTCATGGGGGACTTCAACTATCCAAATATTGACTGGGATCACTACAGTACGAGTACTATAGATGGGTCGGTTTTTGTCCAGTGTGTGCAGGAGGGCTTCCTGATATAGTATGTAGACAGGAGAAAGTGAGGACTCCAGATGCTGGAGATCAGAGCTGAAAATGTGTTGCTGGAAAAGCACAGCAGGTCAGGCAGCATCCAAGGAGCAGGGGAATCGACATTTCGGGCATGAGCCCTTCTTCAGGATTCCTGAAGAAGGGCTCATGCCCGAAACGTCGATTCTCCTGCTCCTTGGATGCTGCCTGACCTGCTACGCTTTTCCAGCAACACATTTTCAGCATAGTATGTAGACAGGCCTACAAGGGGCGAAGCCACTTTAGATTTAGTACTGGGTAACGAGCCTGGCCAGGTGTTAGATTTGGAAGTAGGTGAGCACTTTGGAGACAGCAATCACAATTCTGTGAGGTTTACTTTAGTGATGGAAAGGGATAGGTGTACTCCACCGAGCAAGAGTTACAGCTGGGGGAAGGGAAATTACGATGCA
>NC_057711.1:5755508-5795053 GCF_004010195.1 Chiloscyllium plagiosum | reverse complement strand
GTTTAAGTGCATTTAAGTCGTCATTGGACAGGCATATGGACGTACATGGAATAGTGTAGGTGGGATGGGCTTCAGATTAGTATGACAGGGCGGCGCAACATCGAGGGCCGAAGGGCCTGTACTGCGCTGTAATGTTCTATGTTCTATGCAACACAAAGGACTGTAAAGTTGGACATTTACTTTATTTCTTCATTTTTCTGCCTTTCCCTTCTACATTTTGGTTTCTTTTTCTGTGTTTTAAGATGGCGCCGGAGAATAGTGACACCATGCAATGCTTTTCACTGTATTTTGTAACAAGACACAATTAATAAATAAAATCAAATCAATTAGGCTTTGTTTTGCCTGACTTCATGTAAAGCTTTACAACCCTCACCATTTCTTCTGGACTCCCACCAGTATGAGAATCAGCTTTTCTGTATCTGACCTTCCTGAAACCTTTTCAAATACGAAGCACCTTGACGAGATCATCTCCTCAATCCTCTACAAAGGAACACATGCCGAGTTTGTGTGACTCAGCACTTCTGGTTTTGTCTTTTGTGTTGGTCAGCCAATCATGCTGTTGATGTGATTGACAGTCTAATGTCATGAGCTGTATCAAGAAATATCGATCTCCATTGAGTAAAAGCAGCAAACTTTGAAATGTAATTACGAAAATTTGAAATGATCTGGGCCTCGAGGCTATGTTTTTTTTTTTCTTGCCAAAGCCTGAAATAATTGTGAGAGCTCTTTTGAATTTTAATTGAACGCTAGTCGAATTCCTGTGGCAATGCCCGTGGTTAATCAGAGATTGTGCTGTTTCATTGTGCTCTCTCGGTAAACATCCTAACCCAGAGTATTCGTTCAGCCCTCCCTTCAAAGGTCAGTGAAGAAATGGCAAGATATTCCCAAGTCAGGCTGGTGAGTGGCTTGGAGGGGAACTTGCAGGGGGTGTTGTTCCCCTGTATCTGCTGGGGCATTGCTGGTCAGGCCAGTAGGTATTGCTCATCGTCTGGTCTTATCCCATGAAAGATCCTCAGACAGCACCTTCCAAACCCATGACTCTTCCATCTAGAAGGACAAAGACAGCAGATACATGAAAACACCACCATTATCAAGTTACCCACCAAGCCACTCGCCATCCTAACGTGGAAATACATCACTGTTCCTTCAATTTCGATGGGTCAAAATCCTGGAATTCCATCCTTAAGGGTGTTGTGAGTCAACCTGGACTGCAGCGGTTCAAAAAGGCAACTCACTACCATTTTCTCAAGAGCAACTAGGGACAGGCAATAAATGTCCACATCCCACAAGTGAATAATAAAATGAGCACTAGTCACTCTTGAACCTGAATGATAAAAGGAGACAAGAAACAAGGCCTTTTATTTTGCACACATCAGGGGTGAATGCAAGAAACAATTATCGTGTTTTCATTGTGTCTTTGATAAAATGAGCACTACGCTCTATCTCTTCCATACTAATATATTGATACTTTGTTTGACATATCTGAGTCCAAAACTGCATGACTGAGTCCACAACTGCATATCTGAGTCCAAAACTGCATATCTGAGTCCAAAACTAGATGACTGAATTCCTTTGAACAGCTTGAAAAGCTCCAACCTGCACTCAACTTTCCGATTGAAATTAAACAATCGAGCAATTCCCTTTCTTTCAATGTATTACTTGAGAAATGGGTTCTCTACTACTATCTACTGAAAGTTGACTTGCCAATCCATGTGTTGGAACTTCTGTGCTACCACACACTACAAGATCAACCTTACTGGCAAACGTGTGAATACAGTCCCAGCCATCTGCCTACCTGGAAGATGGGAGATGTATTAATACTATCCAGTGTGATAACAGCTACCCCAATCAAATCATCACTCACTCCGTATCATGAGAATCCATGAAATAGCTTATGTGCACCACTTTTTACCCTGAGAGGTGACCAGTCTACATGGAAGGAAAAAGTCCCTCAAAAATGTGACCAGTCATTACAGCCAACTGTCTCAATCCACAAGTGGTTTTATCCACGAGCAGTATGCTACCATCAAACCAAAAAGACATTCCTCCCAATCACAGAAGGGACTAGTATGGTACATGCATGCTGGTGCCCATATGATGCCAGATAGGTAGGTTATACATATGGTTCTATTGATTCAAGCAATACATTGCACTGCCTACTGTAGTGTTAAAAGTTAAAAATCACACAACACCAGGTTATAGTTCAACAGGTTTATTTGGAAGTATAAGCTTTCGTAGCACTGCTCCTTCATCAGGTGGTTGTGGAGTATAAGATCGTAGGACATAATTTATAGCCGAAGTTTACAGTGTGATGTAACTGAAATTATATATTGAAAAAGACCTGGATTGTTTGTTAAGTCTCTCATTTTTTAGAATGACCATGTTGGTTTCAGTGCTTCCATATGTAAATCCCAGAACATTTTTAAAGTGACATTCTCAAGTGAACTTTAACAATAGGTGCCATGTCAGCTCAGATAATGCATTGAAAGTGTAAGGTGCCCAGTATGAGGCTGCCTGTGCCCCAATGCTCAGACTGATTCTATAAAAAGGATTTACAGAATCTTACATGGATTCATGCAGTTTTTGAGCAAAGTAAAATGTAATTCTGCAAGTACAAATTGACCCCACAAACTTATATATATATATATATATATATGTGTGTGTGTGTGGGTAAAATGCAGTGGGGTCATCTATAGTGTGACATGAACTCAAGATCCCAGTTAAGGCCATCCCCATGGGTACCAAACTTGGCTATCAGCCACTGCTCGGCCACTTTGTGTTTTTGCCTGCCCCTTAGTCTGCCTATTAGCATGCCTAACATGTTCAACTAGCCTGTGTTTGCTCACGTCAGAGGAATTATAGAATCATCAAACTTTATAGTCCCAACGGAGACCGTTCTCCCATTGTGTCTGAGCTGGCTCCCAAAAATGCTAAATTCACTCTTAAAATATTTAACACCCAAATGAATTGATTAGCTGGAAAAGCAATGACTAACCAGGCAATGTGCTGCAGCCTTAGTAAAAGTAAAGTTGTCACAGGACAGCTCTTTCATTAGAGAGAGAGAGAGAGAGAGATGGAGAGATGACTGGTGGTCATTTAACCTGAGGGTCAACAGATGTCATATGAGGGAAGGGGACTGCTGGCTTTGGTAGACCCAGAGACTGAAGGTGGGAAGTCAATGAGCTTGGTGCCAGAGCAGGGGTGTGTCCTTTCTGCAATATAAGGTTGAGTTCTGCGTCGTCTAGGGCCAGGCCCAATGTAGTGTGGAGGCGAGGCCTGATGCAGTGTGGAAGCAAGGCCCAGTGAAGTGTGGAGGCAAGGCCCAGTGCAGTGTGTAGATAAGGCCGGGTGCAGTGTGGAGGTGAGGTCTAATGTATTGTGGAGGTGAGGCCAGGTGCAGTTTGGAGGTGAGGCCCAGTGCAGTGTGGAGGTGAGGCCAGGTGCAGTGTGGAGGCAAGGCCTGGTGCAGTGTGGAGGCAAGGCCCGGTCAAGTGTGGAGGTAAGGTCTGGTGAAGTGTGGAGGTAAGGCCCGGTGAAGTATGCAGATGAGGCCCAGTGCAGTGTGGAGGTGAGGCCTAATGCAGTGTGGAGGCAAGGCCCAGTGCAGTGTGGAGGTGAGGCCAGGTGAGAGATGGAGGTGAGGGTTAGTGCAGTGTGGAGGTGAGGCCCAGTGCAGTGTGGAGGTGTGGCTTGGTGCAGGGTGGAGGTGAGGCTTGGTGCAGTGTGGAGGTGAGGCCCAGTGCAGTGTGGAGGTGAGGCCTGGTGCGCTATGGAGGTGAGGGTTGGTGCAGTGTGGTGGTGAGGCCCGGTGCAGTGTGGTGGTGAGGCCCGGTGCGGTGTGGAGGTGAGGCTTGGTGCAGTGTGGACGTGAGGCCCGGTTTAGTGTGGACGTGAGGCCCGGTTTAGTGTGGAGGTGAGGCCACGTCCGGTGTGGAGGTGAGGCCTGGTGCAGTGTGAAGGTGAGGATTGGTGCAGTGTGGAGGGGAGGCTCAGTGCAGTGAATACATGTGACAATAAACCTTATTCCAATTCTAGTCTCATTCTCCAATCCTAACATTTTTTTGAATCATTCATAGGATGAGGGTGTCACTGGCTAGAGCCAGCATTTATTGCCCATCCCTAATTACCCAGAAGGTAGTTAAAAGCCAACCATATTGGTGTGGGGCTGGAGTCACATGTAGACCAGGTAAGGATGGCAATTTCGTTCCCTAAACAACATTGGTGAATTAGATGGGTTTTTCCCTAACAATAGATTTGTGGTCATCATTAGACTCTTATTTCCAGATTTTTATTGAATTCAAATTCCACCATCTGCTGCGGAGGCATTTGAACCTGGGTCCCTGGGACAATACTTGGATTGTTGTGTTAACAGTTCAGTTATAATACAATTAGGTTGTCACTTCTCCTGTCCCTTTGGAGTGCTCAAAAATTATCCATGTCAAACATATTTCTAGCTATCTTTTGAAACCTCCTATGAAATCCACCTCCACTACTCTCCCAGACATCACAGTTCAAATCCTAATAACTCTCTGAGTGTCTACAAATAGGCATGATTCTGCAATTGGACATCTTTTATTCATTAATCCAGACTGTGCTCAGAATTGCATCAGAAATCAATCCTTCAGGCTGACAATGTGATGTATTTGCATGTGCTGGAAGTTAATACTAACTCACAGGACTCTGTTTGATGTAGGGAAAGAGAATTTGTACATTAATTCATGAAAAAGAGGGCCATGGAGACAATCACAGCTTTATTCTCATGACAATACCCTGGCCAGTGTCTACCTCCTTGGTCTGAGAACAGAGACTGACAAAGACCTGTTCATGCTGCATGTTTGTGCCAATGAATGATCTTCCAACCAATCAGCACCCTCTTCTCATGCTGCATAAATTAGGGTCCCTTTTCTCAAACTTGTTTGATCTGCCCTAATTCTGATTGTGATGATGCAAAGATCGAACCCCTCGCTAATTAAAACCAAACAAGCAGAAAAGCTCACCTTGCCTTATAATCTGCTAAAAGTGTGAGTGAGTGAAAGAGGACACTCAGTTTCCACTATTTAAAAAAAAATAATTTTCCTAACTCTAACAGCAAACACTAAACAAAAGCTATTAATAAATCCAAGTCCCCTTTTTCTTAATTACTATCTGACCCCAACCTATAAAAATGCTGCTCCAATAACACAATTATTAAACATTATATTAACTTGATTTGTCAAAGCCCCTTATGTTATCTTCCTTCTGTTTTTTCGATACTGCTGTCTCCACCCTGGATTGTCTTCTTACTTTTTACTGCTTTTATAGGAAAAAGTACCTTTCCATAGATAGTGCCTTCTGAGATTTCTTTGAGAGCAAGATGTTTACTTCTTCAGATAACAGTTGCTCTCCGGTTCATTGGGCAGTTGCTCTGACCAAATTTCAAAATGCCCTTGTTTTATACTCCCCAACGTTGTTCTCTCTCATTGGTCCAATGTTGTCAATGCAATAAATACAAACTCATTTGGGTTTTAGTATACTGGGCACAATTTAAATTAATTGGTTAAATGTGAATTTAACAGCAACCAAAACTCAGGTATCTGAGCCAGTTGATCCATGTATCTATTGTGGAACAGCCGGTCTCTTAACTGCTCTGTACACTGGCAACTGTGGCTATACTTTAAATTCAGAAAACACTTTCCATCCTAAAGTGACCATGCACTTTTCCAACTTCTTAATATGATGAATCAAAGATGAAAAGCTTTGATTTGTCTCCATTTAGTAATGTTTAGGTTCCATACTGCCAAGAAATTGCTTTGAAATTTTCAATTGGCCAGCTTCCAGCTTTAGTATCTATGAGAAGCAGTGTTTCCGAACATCTTTCGTGAACTGCCTGTTGCTAATTCTATGGTCATGTCCACTTTTATTCCTAGCACCAGTTACTGTGGGTCAATGTTTTCCTCAACAAACTTACCCATTTCACACCACAATTGTTCAATTAAACATGAGTTGTGTTGTTTGGGACAAACATTGCAGGATTGCTTAGCAGACGGATTTATTACAAAGCTGGAACAACTATTGCCATAACTCCTTGTTTTTTTTTCTCTGCCAGCCATACTGTACAATGGCTGATGGTCAGATGTTCTACATCTTCACTACTTGCATATTATCATACCTCTCTTAAAGTGATATCACGAGATCAGTGCAAATCTATCTCTATCTCCCCTACCAATGACGTTAATTAGATGAAACAACTCAAGTAGATTAGCCTGAATCCTCAAAAGTTGACAGAACATAACTTACTTTGTGTCTCCTTTTTAAGAGTTAGAATCCCTACAGTGTGGAAACAGGCCCTTTGGCCCAACAAGTCCACACTGCCCCTCCGAATAGTAACCCACCTTACCCTGTATGTTCCCTAATGCACCTAACCTAGGCATCCCTGAACACTATGGGCAATTTAGCATGGCCAATTCACCTAAACTGCACATCTTTGGACTATGGGATGAAACTGGAGCACAGTTCTGGGGGAAACTAGAGGAAACTCACACAGACATGGAGAGAATGTGCAAACTCCACACAGACAATCGCCCAAGGCAGGAATCGAACCTGAGTCCCTGATGCTGTGAGGCAGCAGCACTAGCCACTGAGCCACGTGCCACCCTTCTGTATCTTCTATGTGTGTACTCCATTTGGAACTTATGTATTTTGTTTGTGAAGGGAACCAACTTCTGATCTGATGAGATGAGTCTTGCAGATTAACTAAGATGGATTTTAATACATCTTCACAAATAAGCTGGAGCTATTTTCCCTGGAGCGTCCGAGGCTGACGGCTGACTTTATAGAAGTTTATAAAATCATGAGGGCATGGATAGGGTAAAGAGTCAAGGTCTTTTCTCTAGGGTGGGAGAGTCCAAAACTAGAGGACATGGGTTTAAGCTGAGAGGGGAAAGATTTAAAAGGGAGCTAAGCGACAACCTTTTCACGCAGAAGGTGGTGCGTGTATGGAATGAGCAGGCAGAGGAACTGGTGGAGGCTGGTACAATTACAGCATTTAAAAGGCATCTGGATGGGTATACAAATAGGATGGATAGAGAATGATACGGGCCAAATACTGCAAATGGAACTGTATTAATTCAGGATATCTGGTCGGCATGAATGAGTTGGATGGAAGGGTCTGTTTCCGTGCTGTACATCTCTATGACTCTATCTACAGGATATAATAAGCTGTCCATTATTAAGGAACTGTTTGGAGTCTTGAGATCTACTGGTAATGTCCCTACCTCTGGACAAGAAGGCTCAGGTTGAAGTCTCACCTGCTCCAAGGACAGGTTGGCTAGAAAATATCTACAAGACAGTTGGGTGGGACTAACTTTCAGTTTGTCTCCCATAGTTTTCCAGTTTACCATCCCAGCCAGTCCATAGTGGGTGGTGCTTATTGCACTCAATCAAGTATTAACCCTTTCAGACTGTTCACGTAATTGAACCGTTTTAGCTCCGGTATCAATCGGCTGAATCTCTGCTTCACCCTTTCCGAGGTGAGTACATGATGCTGACGGTGTGGTACCCAACCCTGAATATACCGTTCTAAATGGGGTCAAAGCGATTTAAACAAACTTTGTATTCTGTTCACCCACACTGAAGTGCAACCTTTCAACAGGCTGAATGTTTGAAAAAAATAATTTAAAGTCTGCAATGCTTTTGGTTTATCTCCTGTGTTGAGATTAAACATGCATTCCTGCAGAGTCCTGACTATCCTGCAGACTGGATAAGAAGCAAAAAAAAGTTTTATGTGATATGAGAGCTGGCAGTTTGACGTGTGATTGGTGCGGCCTCCATGGACTTTGATGGTTCCATCAATCCAAGCCTGCATCATTATACAATGAGGAATTCAGCCTCCCAAGGGGTCTGGGCTTTGGGTATCTGTATTGCCCCCTTGAAGTTCCACTACCTAGCTAGACTGCTTCCTCTGAGTTTGCTACATCTCTATCTTATTTCAACCTCAATCAGTCCTGCAAACTATTTATTTGCGAGATGCCGTATAGAATGCCAATTATAACTTGTCTTCCATTCTGCTCGACCTGGAGTTTTGACAGCATGTGACAATGGATATCAGTGTTTCATCATCGGCACAAACGTAACCATGCCCTGTTTTGTTTCAACATAGGTGGAAGAGATTCAACAAGCCTGGAATCTTTTTTTTCCCTAAAAAAGAGACTGAGATAGGTTTTGTAGAGCTTCTTAAGATTATGAAGGAGGTTTGTAGAGCTGTGAAAAGCAGCTGGGTTTCCTTTGGGCTTTAGGACCCTATAACTGGAGATTCTGAGCCCACAAACACAAAGAGAGGGAAGGACAGTACAATCTTGGTTTTAATTAGCTGTCTCTCAGCTGGCTGTCCTATTCCTGACATTATGTGTCCACTGAGCATCCTCAGCGCCCCCTGGTGGCTCGGTTGTCTCACTAGATGAGGTCATCACTGACTGGGCAGGTTGGAGATAAAGTCACAAATTATCAAAGAGTGAGGCATCAGGCACCATGGACTCCCCCTTCCCCACCCCCCCACCCCCCACCGCAACCCATTGACAATTTGTGCCATTATCTGTTATTCTCACATAAAAAGTGCTTTTTAATGCTCATAGCTTGCCAAGTACCAGAAGGTCTCAGCAGCTGTCATTGTAAATTTACTCTTCAGTATAGCTTGAGTTGTTAGAAATGATTCTGATGTATCTCAGATGTAATGTAATGAGCTCTTATGTAATACAAGTAGTCATACAGAACTTGAGTATTGTAGAAAAAAAAAACACATTTTGTTGAGAATTCTTTTCTTGCACTCACCAGTACAATTCACAGGCACATCATTTTAAGGGGGAAGTAAATATATACGCTGTATGCTATATGTTATGAGATGAAAGTGTTTATTGGTTTGTCAGTGGACTCTGAGTGGTAGAGATTTTGCTTTGAAATGTACAAAGAATTATGCTGGCATTTAATTCTGGACTGTCATCTGGGCTCATAATGTGGTGCACTCGCATATACTGGAAGTTATGCATATGAATGCCCAGGCCATGTTCTTTGCAAACCGAGAGACATATGCTGCACCTATTTCAAATAAAAATAGGTAATAGCTCATTTCTCATGGCAATGCCTTGCTCATCAGAGTTGATCTTCCTGGTTTACATTTTAAGCAAAGTCAGGGAATTAACTGTCGGTCATCATTAACTGGTGCACTCTCCATAGCAATGCCTCGATCAATTAGAGTCAACTTGCCAATCAATCAACACTCTGCTCTCACACAGTATTAATGTTGGTTTTCTCTGGAAATTGGTATTCTTGTGTATTGTCCTGATTACTGCTTTAACAAAATGTTTCTTTGTTCAGCATTATTAATTAATATATAATAAACCTAGTCTGATAATCAAAGCTGATCTTCCACCAAAGACATTGTGTGGATACCCTTCTCTCTTGGTACTAGTAACTCAGACAAGCACCAATATTGGTGATAGTGCAGAATCCTGGATGGTTCCAATGGACATACCCATGACATAGTGCAGGAAGTATTGATGTACATTAGCAAGACTAGAAAAATACATGATGGAAGGAAGAGTAGAAGGCTGTGTTATAGGAAAACAAAGATAAAGTACTGACAATGCTGAAAAATGCACAACTGATCTGGTAGCAACTGTGGAGGGGGAAACAGAGTTAATATTTCAGGCAGGAGAGCTGATGAAAAGCCACAAACCTGAAGCATTAAGTATGGTTCTCTCGCCACAGTTCTACCCGCACCTGCTGAGTGTTCCTAGTATTTAATTTTTGATGTATTGTCAGTATTAATCGAAGGGAGATAGTAGAAGGAAATTTGCGTGGCCATAAATTTTGGAATAGGCCAGATGGCCTTTTTTTCTGTTAGATGACATGTTCTTTATGGGCGGCATGGTGGCACAGTGGTTAGCACTGCTGCCTCACAGCACCAGAGACCCGGGTTCAATTCCCGACTCAGGCGACTGACTGTGTGGAGTTTGCACATTCTCCCCGTGTCTGCATGGGTTTCCTCCGGGTGCTCCGGTTTCCTCCCACAGTCCAAAGATGTGCAGGTCAGGTGAATTGGCCATGCTAAATTGCCCGTAGTGTTAGGTAAAATGGGCTACATGTAGGGGTATAGGTGGGTTGTGCTTCGGCGGGGCGGTGTGGACTTGTTGGGCCGAAGGGCCTGTTTCCACACTGTAAGTAATCTAATCTAATCTAATCTAATCTAATCTTTATTTTCTTTACTCATCAGACATGGCTGGGCCAGTATTTATTGCCCATCCCTAATTATTTTGAGAAATTGCTGGTGAACTGCCTTCTTGAACCGCTGTAGTCTATGTGTTGTAGGTAGGCCCACAATGCCATTAGGCTGGGAATTCCAGGATTTTGCCCCACAGACAATGAAGTATCCTGTTACAGCAAAGACAGATTTGTCAGTGGACATACGTTTCAGACAGGCATGGCTTTGCATACACCTTACAAGCAAAGGAGCTGGGCATCCTGCATATTAAACAAGACTTTGTAGTGTTTCTTTCACAGTCTATCAATGTTTCTGGCACTTTCATAGCAGACCCAGATGATTGAACATTTTCTTGGAACAGCAGAATCATTAGAAACTCAATAAAATGTGCAGGTGATGTAATGACCAGACAAGTGCTAATGTACAATCATCCCTTAAGTGTCAGGTAATTAGGCAGTAATGAATGCAAAAGAGCAGGTTTAAGAACTCCAGTGTCTTGCTGTAGGTGTTGGTATAGCTGAGTGTCTACAGGAGTGAGGTGTCATGACATTTCAATGCAAAGAAATTAAAAGGAAAAGGATTAGCAAACTTGCATGTCCCTGAAATTTGCAGCTTAATGTAGGGAAAGCTGCAAGGCTAGCTACCATCCATTGGAATCTGGTTTTGGAATATAACTGAATGTGCAGTGCCCTTGTGGTATGGTAGGAGTGTCCCTACTCGGAACCAGGAGACCCAGGTTCAATCTCACCTGTGCATGATGACATTTCTGAATAGATGAACATTAAAATATCTAAAATATGAACACTGAGGGTTTGCATTTAAGCAAATAATTGAACCATGGATTACATGCAATCTAGAACTCTCTAGACATGTCAAAAATGAGAAGGTCCAGAGCAGATTTGCTGGAATGGTACCACAGATGAGGCTTATGACATCCATTACATTGACAAGCTGAGATTTATCAGAGAGCATTGAGGTAAGTATTAATCGATCTACTCAGAGGGATGAAAGGCTTTGGTGGATGATGAAAAGATAGATTGTTTTCTTTGGCAAGAGAGTCGTTTTATTTTTTCATAGTACGTGGGCATCACTGGCAATTTGTTTGTTGCCACTGCCCTTCAACTAAATGGAGTGGTTAGTCTATCTCAGAGCGCAGTTAAGAGTCAATCACATTATTATGGGTCTGGAGTCACATGTAAGCCAGACCAGGTAAGGATTTCTAACTGGTCCATTAGTAGCTGACACAAGTGTGAGATCATTTACAAAATAACTGGGGTGGGAAAATGAGGACAATCCTCTTCTTCAGCATGATGTTCTGTTCAAGAATGAACTGCCCATAGGTAGGTGGAAGCAGATTTATTAGTGTCTCGCACTTCCTTCTGTAAGGACAAGGGCAGGCGGTACATTCAAACGTCATCACTTGCAAGTTGGTCTCCAAGCCACTCACCCTCTTGACTTGGAAATATATCGCCAACCCTTCACTATCACTGGGCCAAAATTGTGAAATTCCTTCCCTAATGGCGGTGTAAGTCTATCTACAGCACATGGACTGTAGCAATTCAAGATGGCAGCTTACCACCATCTTCTCAAGGGCAACTAGGGATAGGCAAGTAATGCTGAACCAGAGATGCCCTCATCCCCATGAGTGAATAGAAATAGATGTGCTGGAAGCAGTTCAGAAGTTTAATATCTCGAATGAACAGCAGCCTTATAAGGCAAGGCTAGACAAGCTACGTCTGCTTCTTTTGGAGTTTAGAAGAGTCAGAGGTGACTTAATTGGGATACATTGGAGCCTGAGGGAAGTTGATTGGGTGGATTTTGAGCGGATGTTTCTGCTTGTGGGAGAACCAGGGATCATAGTTTAAAATAAAGTGTCACTCATTTAAAATAGAGATGAGGAAACCATTTTTTCTGTTAGAGGGTTGTGAGTCTCCTTCCCTCAAAAGGCTATAGATGCAGAATCTTTAAATATTTTCAAGATAGCAGTAGAGAGATTCTTGATGACCAAAGAGGTGAAAGATTATTGGGAATATGAAGGAATGTAGAATTGAGGTTAAAATTGGATTGTATTAAGTGATATAACAGGCTCAAATGGCTGAATGGCCACTCTTGATCTCTGTTCCTATGTTCACATGATCTTCAACATCATTTTTCTTAGCCAGTTTATTGCCTCACCAGCAGCAGCACCAAAATATTTGCTTCTACCTTTTGGTCCATCCTCAGTAACCTCGATCGCACTTCCAACGTTTCTCTTAACCAATTTCTAGTTTTCCTTTTGAGCGATTGTGTCTCCTCATAGGTGATCATCTCTTTAAGTTTACCAAATTTGTGTGATAGTTGTTTCCCATTCTTTTATTGACGACAGCGCTGCTAAATGGGACAATAATCGAAATGGTTTGAACAAGTTTTGGTTGAGATAGCTTGTATCAGGGTGCATCGCACAGTTGTGTGTACACGTTACTAGTCTGAACGTGATATATCAGTTAACCATCTCTTTTCATGTGTCAAGTGACAGAAATCACAGAAAAATAATGGTCCAGGAATCCTTCGGGCTATGTGGGAAGAGCAGGGGATTGGAATCAATCAGTTAATCAGAAAATTGACACAGGCACGGTGAGTTGGTTGGTTATCTGTGGCGCTCTGTGATTTGATAAGTTTGTGATGTATCCATTGGTTCAACAAAGAGCAGCTTGATGAAACCCTGAACTGAATGAGGTTCATTTTCAGTACTCCAGTGAAAAGTACACACTTAGGCATTCCCCGCTGTTGAAGTTACCCAGCACTCAACCACATACTGACAGAATCTGAAGTTGATTCCAATCAATATTACTAGTGAATGCTTCTGTTGTGATGTAGTAAATGTGGTGGCCAATTTGGGTAAAATGTTGATGCTCTGACCATCGTGGGTGTGGGACATGCTTAACGAAGTGACCTGTTGATGCGTACATTTATAATTTGTAATAATCTGCATTGAAAATCAACTTTCTCCACACCTCAGAGAGGAAAAAAAAATCAAAGTCTGGTATTTATGTAACTCTTTTCATGATCAGTGAAGGTCCTGAGGCTCTTTGAAGTCAATGAAGTACAGGCAGTGCACAGGTTGTGAATAGGTTCCATTTCCTGAATCTCTTCACAAGATGATGTGTACACAAGTTGGAGCACAATGCAGGGCAACCTAACAGGCCAGGAGTACAGGAAATGTTTGTATATGGGATAGTTAAAATGACACTCCTGTCTGAGATCATGTTTGTAAGTACGGGAGCTTGTAAGATTGTACATCGGTTTATAATGTTGAATATTGCAATATAGGTAATTGGTAATCAATTTGCACACAGCAAGCTCCCCAAAACAGCAGTGCAGTAATGATCAGATAATCCTGCCTTTGTGAAACAA
The DNA here is from genome assembly GCF_004010195.1 of Chiloscyllium plagiosum. NCBI lineage: Eukaryota > Metazoa > Chordata > Chondrichthyes > Orectolobiformes > Hemiscylliidae > Chiloscyllium > Chiloscyllium plagiosum. Next base: position 5,781,426 of record NC_057711.1, on the reverse strand, counting down.
AAATGGAAATTGCTGGAGAAACATAGCCGGTCTGGCAGCATCTGTGGCAAGAAAACAAAGTTAATGTTTGTAATGACCCTTCTTTTGAGCTGATGTTAGCTGGGAAATGGTTGTGAAAAAGCTGAAGACTGGGGTGGGTGGAGTGAGCAGACTGGTGAAGGTGGAGCCCTGAGAGATTGAATGACAGTTGACCAGCTAAAGGAGTCGATGATAGTAACCTAGGGAGAAAGAAAAGCTAATGATGAGGAACATAAGTAGGTGAAAGTGGGTCAGCTGTGCTGAAAGCAGCCCATGTCATATCAGGGCAGTCGGTAAAGGATATTGAGGAATGTGTTCAGGCGGTAAAATTATTAAACTCAATATTGACTCCTGAAGGTGGAGGTGGCAGTGTTGGACTGGGGTGGACAAAGTCAGAAGTCACATGACACCAGGTTATAGTCCAGCAGACTTATTTAAAATCACAAGCTTTCAGAGCGCTGTTCCTTTGTCAAGTGAAGTCACTTTTGCTTCCAAAAGCTTGTGATTTCGAACAAATCTGTTGGATTATAAACCTGGTGTTCTGTGACGCGTGACTGAAGGCTGCAGGGTGCCCTGTTAGAAAATGAGATGCTGTTCTTCCAGTTTGTCTTAATGATGTTAGAGTCATAGAGATATACAGCACGGAAACAGACCCTTCGGTCCAACTCATCCATGCCGACCAGGTATCCTAACCTAATCTAGTCCCATTTGCCAGCACTTGGCGAAATCCCTCAAAACCCTTCCTATTCATATACCCATCCAGATGCTTTTTAAATGTTGCAATTGTACCAGCCTCCATCACTTCCTCTGGCAACTCATTCCATATATGTATCACCCTCTGCATGAAAAAGTTGCCCCTTAGATCCCTTTTAAATTTTTCCCCTCTTACCCTAAATCTGAGCCCTCTAGTTCTGGACTCCCGTACTGGGGGAAAAGGCTTTGGCTATTTGCCCTATCCATGCCCCTCATGACTTTATAAACATCTATAAGGTTACCCCTCAGTCTCCGACAGTCCAGGGAAAACAGTCCCAACAATTGCTTGAGGGAACTAAGAGCACCAAGGAGAAGTCTCCAACTCATCTTCAAAATACTACCATGGTATCTATTGGATCCACCTGAGAAACATGACAGGGCCTCAGTTTTAACGTCTCATCAGAAAGCTCAGTCACCACTGCAGCCCTTTAATTAGATTAGATTAGATTAACTTGAGTGAGGAAACAGGCCCTTCGGCCCAACAAGTCCACGCCGACCCTCCGAAGAGCAACCCATCCATATTCATCTTACACTATGGGCAATTTAGCATGGCCAATTCACCTAACCTGCACATCTTTGGACTGTGGGAAGAAACCCACGCAGACATGGGGAGAATGTGCAAACTTCACACAGACAGTTGCCTGAGGCGGGAATTGAACCCAGATCTCTGGCGCTGTGAGGCAGCAGTGCTAACCACTAAGACATCGTGCCTTAATCTTGTGCTGAAGTCTGTAGAGAGGAAGTTGACTGTACTATCACTGAGTTTGGTCAGACACCTTGGGCTCATGCTCCTTACGGGCCACAGGAGTGAATTGAGAGTTGGTTATCCTTAGCGCAAAAAATCTTACGGTAGTGACTTTTGAAATGCAACTGGTATTTTTACAATGATGGTCTTTTATGGACATAGAATATATTCCATTCCAGGGGATTGAGTTGTCAAATTATTATAAGCAATAGACAGCCTGTGTGTTGTAATAATTAGATAAGAATACAAATAGTACGAGAATGCCACTTGCAATAGGTTACTTAAAAGAAAATTAAAAGGAGGCACACCAACACTTTCTGTTTTATTCCATTTCATACTAGTACTAATTAGAAAAGCTGCATTAATATATTGACATTTCTTCAGGTTGGAATATTAATTAGAACCCATTATAACTGAAGGAGATTACATTTTAACTAGAGGTAGGAGTTCCAATAATAATCTAGTCAGGTAATTAAACTCTTTCTGATCATAATGGATTGGAATTACACATACCTGATATTTCTGATAAAAGTGATTTACATTGCAGGTACTCATTCTCCATTTTTAATTTTGACTGATAAAATAGCTGCCTTAGAAGAAACACTGACAATGGTCTTTTCCAGGGGCTCAGTTTGATAAGGCGAAGGTAGATACAAACTGCTCACCACACCCCCAGCTCTCCTGCAAGATAAGTCAGTCCTGAATGGGGCAGCACGTACAGCCTTTGAGTCAGACGTCCTTTCTTCGGTCACGAGAGAGACATAACCTCAAGAGCTGTTTTCCAATCTGACTGACTTGGCTTCTCCAACGATAGAACTCAGTAGTGACTGCTGCTGGTTCTGCAAGCATTTCCACGTAGAAAAGGAAAGGCAAATACAGCTGTGATCTCTGTGACACTCCACTAGTTGCAGATGTGACAGGACTATGGCTTTAAGAGGTGTACTTTGACTGTTTTTTGTTTGAAGAGAGATTTTAAGACAGAGGCAATGAGCTGTCTATTGAAATCCCATAATATAAACAGCTTGTGACACTCTGGGTTTTTGTTTGCAAAAGTTAGAACAATAGAAGCAGCCTGAATGGGTGGGGTCAAGCTCCCACAGAACCAGGATATTCAGTTTTAGTTTCTCAGTAGCAGTCACTAGGGTCTTGAAGCTGGGTTTGGAAGCTATTTTTCCTCTCACTCTCTCTCTCACAACTAACAGCTGGGCTTTCTCTTCCTGCTGGTACAATTGCATGTGAAATAATCTGTTTTTCTGAACTTGCCTTTGTCAAGGGTGTGGTTATGGGATGTTACTCTATTGGAACAGTTACTGTTTAGCAGTAAAACAATTTATTATTTTGTTAAGTTTTCCAATAGCATTAAGTTATTAATTCTTGTGTTGTCTTTTAAGTATAGTGTATGAATAAAGTGTGTTTTGCTTCAAATCTGTTAGTTTGACCAATCAAATTGTATCTGCAATGCAACGATGGTACTTGCCTGTAAAATAAGAAAGAAATAGGATCTGGGCAATCTTCTTCATATATTTTGGGGATATTTGGCCTGGTCCAACACAGATTGCACATTGAAAATGGAGCCTTCATCCCTAACCTCTGTCTCCCATTAGTTAGCCAATCTTCTATCTTTGCTAATGTACTACCCAACACCATGGACTTTACTTAATTAAGTAGCCTTATGCACAGTACTTTATTGCCAGATGCCAGGGTGCAGGACATCTCTGATCGGTCTGAAAGGATATCGGAGCAGGAGGGCAAGCATCCAGTTGTTGTGGTCCACGTTGGGACAAACAATGTCAGCAAGGCTAGGATGGAGGACCTGTTTGGGGATTATCAAACACTAGGAATGAAATTAAGGAACAGGTCCTGAAGGGTTATAATCTCTGAATTACTACCCAAGTCACATGAGAATTGGCTTAGGGATAAGAAAATTAGGGAAGTAAACGTGTGGCTAAGGGAGTGGGAAAAAAGGATTTCATTTAATGAGGCATTGGCATCAGTTTTGGAACAGGAGGGATCATACTGATGGGACGGTCTCCACCTGAACTGATCTAGAACCAGTGTTCTAGTGTAAAAGATAAATAGGATAGTCACTCGGACTTGAAACGAATGAGTTGGGAGAAAGGGAAGGGGAAAATGACAAGGAGTATGATGATAAATAGAAAGGAAGCAGCAGGTTAGCATGTGTGCAGGAGAGTTTAACTACAAGGCTGACTATGAAAGAAATAAAAGGAAGGATAACTCAGGAGATATTATTATTGCAGAAGTTGGAATTCATAAAAAGAGGGTACAAAAACTAGGATAAGGGCACTTTACTTGAATGCTCACAGCATTCGTAACCAGGTCGATGAGTTAACATCACAAATCATCCCAAATGAATATGATTTAGTAGCCATTGTGGAGACATGGTTACAGGACGGTCACAACTGGGAGTTAAATATCCAGGGATATCAGACTATTCGGAAGGACACATATGGAGTAAGGGAGGTCGTGTTCAAGGACGACATCAGGGCGGTGATCAGAGATGGTATAGCTTCTACGGAGAATATGTTTGAATCCATTTGGGTGGAAATTAGATGTTTTTCCTCCTGGGCTGTGCAAGTCATATGTGAGAGCATCTGTTTTATGAACTTGTTGGCACGGTGGCACAGTGGTTAGCACTACTGCCTCAAAGTGCAAGAGACCCAGGTTGAATTCCCACCTCAGGCGACTGACTGTGTGGAGTTTGCACGTTCTCCCCGTGTCTGCGTGGGTTTCCTCCGGGTGCTCCAGTTTTCTCCCACAGTCCAAAAATGTGCAGGTTAGGTGAATTGGCCATGCTAAATTGCCCGTAGTGTTAGGTGAAGGGGTAACTGTAGGGGAATGGGTCTGGGTGGGTTGTGCTTCGGGGGCTCAGTGTGGACTTGTTGGGCTGAAGGACCTGTTTCCACACTGTAAGTAATCTAATCTAATCTAAAGGGTGTGTTTATGGGATGCTACTACATTGGAACAGTTAATTAGTAATAGTTAGTGTATCTATCATTTTGTTAAGTTTTCCAATTAAGTTGTTATTCCAATTCCTTTCTTTCATTGTTTTTGAACTATCATAGATGATTGAAGTGTGCTTTGCTTTAAATCCAGTACAAATAGAAGATACTTTATCCGAACACCCAAAAACTGAAAAGTTCCGAAATCCAAAGGTTTTTTGTGAAGTTTTTTTTTCTCATTAACAAGGTTGTTTGGCGAGCAAACAGTTAAGGAGAAAGTGAGGTCTGCAGGTGCTGGAGATCAAAGTTGAAACTTTATTGCTGGAACAGCACAGCAGGTCAGGCAGCATCCAGGGAACAGGAGATTCGACGTTTCGGGCACAGGCCCTTCTTCAGGAATGAGCAGAGAGTGTTCAGCAGGAGAAGATAAAAGGTAGGGAGGAGGGACTTGGAGGAGGGGCGTTGGAAATGTGATAGGTGGAAAGAGGTCAAGGTGAGGGTGATAGGTCGGAGCAAACAGTTAACCCAAGTTGACACTCACGTGATGCGTATCACTCAGATGCGATGGGGTGGGCGTGGCCAAGCACCGATAGGCCCAGGGTTTCTATGTGAACACCCCCAAGTCGACACCCACTCAATGCATGTCACTCAGATGTGACGTGGGGGGAGAGTGGCCAAGCACTCTCTGACTTAGAAGTCTGCTCCTCTGGTAAGATTTTTAAAAATTCCACCAGTAAACTGTCACTTATTCTGAAAACCGAAAAATTCCGAATTCCGAAAACAGCTGGTCCTGAGCATTTCAGATCAAGGATCGTAGACCTGTAGTTTGACCGACTGAATTGCATCTGGAATTCCACACATTGCATTTAATCTTTAAAGTAAGAAAACTTAATACCAGCTTCGACCAGCTTCTGAATAGTTTCAGAGGGTTTAGTCTAGTCCATAACACTCTGTAGCAAAGTTAAAATCTTCAGATGCAATCTCTCAGGCTCAGGAGATCGATCAGCCTGTTAGTTTCCTTACAAAATTTTCTCTAATGATAGTTATTGTATTTATTTCCTCCCCAGTTAATTTCTTAATTACTCAGTAATATTTGGAATGCTCTCAGTATCTTTTACCATGACAATTGCTGCAAAGTATTTTTCAACTCTTTTGTCATTTGTGCCAGAATCTGCATAGCTAAGCTGTTTTCCTTGTCCTACAGCTAATTGTTACACTCCTGTCATAGTGTCAACATCTCTCTCTCTTTCTCCAAATCACTTTAATCTTTCAACATCTCTTTCGTGACACACAAACTGTTAGGAGCGGCCTATTTAAAAACCTTGCAATCAGCACCCTCTCTTCCCCCCCCTTTTCTAGACACAGTTGCACATAGCAATTTTTTTTTGGAACAGCCAAAATAACAATACCTTGGAAATGACTGCACCCTGAATGTTATAACACACAAATTGTTTGCTTACCCAATGAACTAGAATGTTTACAAAAAGGATCCTTCATAACTTTCAGTGCTATTTCAGTGGGAAGGTACTTCTAAAGATGGCAAAATTATTGCTCAGGCGAAAGCGAGAGATCAGAGTCAAGATTAGAGTGGTGCCTGAGTGAGGAGCTCATTCCTGATGAAGGGCTTTTGCCCTAAACGTCGATTTTCCTGCTGCTCAGATGCTGCCTGACCTGCTGTGCTTTTCCAGCACCACACTAATGTTGAAAATGATTGCTCACACCAGGCCTTAAATAAATGTTTTAAAAATGATGCCAGTGTTGGAAATATTTCGTCAGGCAGCACCAATGGAGAGAGGAACTGAGATAATGGGGTAGAATGTGTCGGAAAGACACTGGGAAAGCAAATGGCTTTCACTGTTAAACATGGGTGCATCATGCAAGGAGGCAGGAAGCTGATGTTGGTTAGCTCAGTTGGCCAGATTCTATTGCCAACAGCATTGGCTCAATTCCTACACCAACTCAATTCCAAAGTTAAAGCTCACACAGCACCTGGTTATAATCCAACAGGTTCATTTGGAAACACAGGCTTTCAGAGCGCTGCTCCTTCATCAGGTGGTTTTCAATTCCTGCCTTCTTGACCTCACACCTTTCCTGAGGTTTGGTGACCTCAGGTTCAACTCCCCTCCAGTCACCTTTCTCTCAAACAGGAGGGCAGCCCTATGGGGACTGCTACATTGTACAGTGAATCCAAAAAGAAGGAATTGTGGGAGTGTCCAAATTTTGCTGTAACAGTTTTAAAAATGGCACCATTTCTATTTCCTTTGCAATTTGAAGGAAAAACCAGCTAAATTTGCAAGTGACGCATACTTGTTTTGCACAGCTTAGAGCAGTTCTCCAGCACAATTAATTTCCAATTATTATGGTCTTTTTTTTCCTAAACTGTTTTGCTTTTCCCTCTGGGATACATTGACCATTAATTGCTCATTAAACACGGCACACAAAATGACGTCTCGTTGTTCCAATTTAAGAATATTTTTAATGAGGTGTAAGTATGCATTGCTGTCAATCAACCTCTTAACAACCCAACTTAATTCCTCAGTTTTCTGTTCAGATGCTACCAGGTCAGTCAAATATTTTCAACATTTCAAAGTTTTTTTTCCCCCTGTGCTCCAGATCTCCGTTCACTCCATTCTCAATAGTACCATTTATATGAATGTAACAGTAAATATTTATTGATGTTTATATGGACACTGATTTGCACATTGCAATAAGGAAGGAAAATCTGCTGAAGAATATTCACATTCGCTATTATTCATTACCGGATATTGAAAGCCGTGACATGTATCCATTCCGGAAATGTTATCCATCAAGATCAAAAAGTGGGATTGTGGAGCTCACAACAGATGCCAGACAGTCCTGGCTCTCAATCCTTTTCTGTCAATGTGTGTGGAGTTTGAGAATGACCATCTGCATGCCCTCTCTCCCAGCTTTACCATAGTTCTCTCATGGCTGATGAAATTCGATGAGAAGTGTAAGGTGGTGTGGTGGGGTGAAAAGAGCAACGAGAGACAGCATAAAATAAATGATACAGCTACTGGAGCAGAGATGCCTGGGTGTCGATGTGCATAAGTCTTTAGAGGTAGCAGGAAAAGTAGAGAGTGTAGTTAATAAAGCAGACAACTTGCACTTAATTATTGGAGGCATTGAGGACAAGAGGAAAGCTATACTAAACCTGTATGAAGCATTAATTCAGCCTCAACTGAAGTATTGTGTATGGTTTTGCGTATTGCACTATATGAATGATGTGTAAGCATTGAAAAGTATGTAAACGAAGCTTTTGAGAATGGTTCCAGGGATGAGGAAGTTCAGTTTAGGATAGATTGGAGAAGCTGGGACTGTTTTTCTCCAAAGAGGAGAAAGCTGAGATTTGATAAAAGGTTTCACGAAGTAGTGGCATAAGATGTTTTCCATTTGGTTAGAAATCTACAGGAAGATTGAAGCAGTATTCAAACCACACAAATCCCAGGCAGTGACCAGCCCTAAGCACTGCCCATGAGATTCACTGGTGTTCTTATCATATAATTCCCCCAATATCAACATCCGTGGGGTTAATGTTGACCAGAAACTCAACTGGACTCTCCAAATAAATACAATGGCTACAAGAGCAGGTCAAGCTAGGGATATGCGGCTAGTAACTCACTTCCTGATTCACCAAAGCCTGGCCACCCATCTACGAGGCACATGTCAGGAGTGTGCTGGTGGCTCTGACAATATTCAAGAAGCTTGACACCATCCAGGACAAAGCAGCTTAGTTGATTGGTACCACGTCCACAAGCATCCACTCCCTCCACCACTGATGCTCAGTCGCAGCACCGTGTACTACCTACAGGATGCACTGCAGAAATTCACCATAGTTCCTCAGACTTCCAACATTTCCATCTAGGACAAGGGCAGCATTTACATGGGAATGCTACTACCTGCAAGTTCCCCTCCAAGCCGCTCACTACCCTGACTTGGAATAATATCGCTGTTCAAAACCTGGAATTTCCCTCCCTAAAGGCATTGTGGGTCTACCAGACTGGACCAGTTCAACAAAGCAGGTTACGAATACCACTTGAAGGACAACTAGCTACGTGCAATAAATGTTGCCAGGCAGTGATGCCCACATCCCACACGTGAATAAATAAGAAACGGTGTTGGGTAGGTATGGGTGTTCATTTGAGACAATACAGAGAAGGAGTTACACTTCACGTCCTGACTCTAATTTGCAGGCGAGTGCTGTCATTGAGTTCACAGCTCATGGAGGTTCATTTGATTCCCATGTCATCAACTCGGTAATCAGCAAAACTCAGAGAATGTTACGTTTTAGGGTGTATGTTTGCTCGCTGAGCTGTAGGTTTGATATCCAGACGTTTCATTACCTGGCTAGGTAACATCATCAGTGACGACCTCCAAGTGAAGCAAAGCTTTTGTCTCCTGCTTTCTATTTATATGTTTGTCCTGGATGGGGTTCCTGGGGTTTGTCGTGATGTCATTTCCTGTTCGTTTTCTGAGGGGTTGATAGATGGTATCTCGATCTATCTGTTTGTTTATGGCATTGTGGTTGGAGTGCCAGGCCTCTAGGAATTATCTGGCATGTCTTTGCTTAGCCTGTCCCAGGATAGATGTGTTGTCGCAGTCGAAGTGGTGTTTTTTTCTCTTCCATGTGTCAGGCTACAAGGGAGAGACGGTTGTGTCTTTTTGTGGCAAACTGGTGTATTTTATGGTTTATTGCGAGGTGGAATTGAATGTAAGGATAGGGAGGTAATGCCCCAGTTATATAGGGCACTGGCAGAACTGCATACAGTACTCATCACCATATATAGAGAAGGATGTTAATGCATTTCAGACAGGTTTACTGGCCTCAACCCTGGGATGAGCAGGTTGCCTTATAAGGAAAGGCTAGACAGGCTAGGTATATATCCTCTGGAGAGTCAAAGGTGATATGGGTATCATCAACAGCCATCAGTGAGGTGCCGGAAATCTGGAAGTTGCTTAATCTGGTATCATTATTTAAGAAAAGCCATAAGGAAAAGCCAGGGAATTATAGATCAGTGAGCCTTACATCAGTGGTGGGTGAGTTGTTGGAAAGGATTCTGAGGGACAGGATTTGCGTGCATTTGGAAAGGCAAAGACTGATTAGAGATAGTCAACATGGTGCGTGGGATATCATGTCTCACAAACTTGATTGAGATTTTTAAAGAGGTAACAGCGAAGATTGATGAAGGCAGAGCAGTAGGTGTTTCTATACGTATTTCAAAAAGGCATATTCCACATAGAGACTGGTTGGTAAGCTTAGATACATGGGATCCGGGAGACCCACTCAATTGGATACAAAATTTGCTTGAAAGTAGGAGACAGAGGCTGTTGGGAGAGGGTTGCTTGTTCAACTGAAAGTCTGTCACCAGCTGTGTTCCACAAGGAATAGTGCTTGGTCCACTGCTTTTTGTCATTTATATAAATGATTTAGGTGGGAATATAGGAGGCATGCTTAGTATGTTTGCAGATGACAACAAAATAGATGGTGGAGTGGACAGTGAAGAAGATTATCTCAGAGTACAATAGGACCTTGATCAGATGGGCCAATGGCTGATAGAGTTTAATTCAGGGAAATGTGAGGTGTTGTATTTTTGGTGAAGCAACGCAAGGCAGGACTTATACACTTAATGGTGGAGTTCTGAGAAGTATTAGGAGAAAGTGAGGACTGCAGATGCTGGAGATCAGAGCTGAAAAATGTGTTGCTGGAAAAGCACAGCAGGTCAGGCAGCATCCAAGGAACAGGAGAATCGACGTTTCGGACATAAGCCCTTCTTCTGAGAAGTATTGTCAAACAACAATATCGAGGGGTGCAGGTTCATAGTTCCTCGAAAGTGTGTCACAGATCAACAGGGAAGTGAAGAAGGTGTTTGGTATGCTTGCCTTCACTGATCAGAACATTGAGTACAGGAGTTGGGACTGTCCTGTTGCAGCTGTACAGGGCATTGGTGAGGGCACTTTTAGAATGCTGCATATAATTCTGGTCATCGTTCTGTCGGAAGAATATTGTTAAATTTGAGAGGATGCAGAAAAGATTTACAAGACTTGTTGACAGGACTGGAAGGTATGAGCTGCAGGGAGAGCTTGAATTGGGCTGGGGCTATTTTCCCTCGAGCATCAGAGACCAAGGGGTGACCTTTAGAGATTTATAAAATCATGAAGTACACAGTTAGGGTGATAGCCAAGATCTTTTTCCCAGGGTGTAGCAGTCCAAAGCTAGTGGGCATAGGTTTAAGGTGAGAGGGGAATGATTTAAGAAGGACATAAGGGAGGACATTTCCACGCAGACGGTGGTGCATGTATGGAACAAGTTGTCAGAGGAAGTGGTGGAGGCTGCTACAATTACAGCATTTAGAAGGATGAGTGTATGAATAGAAAGGGTTTAGAGGGATATGGGCCCAATTTTGGAAAGTGGAACTAGGTCAGATTGAGATGCCTGATTGACAAGGATGAGTTGGACCGAAGGGTCTGTTTCCATGCCGTATGACTCGACAAAACAGTTCCATGTTGAATTAGAAAATAAACTGACAGAGCCATCCAACACATCATGTCTGTGCTGACCAACAGTAGCCATCCAACCTAGTTCCTCTCACCTGCCCATGGTCCATAGTTTTGTGGGTAAGGTAATTCTGTCAATATCCAAGTTCTTTTCAAACATAAGGTTTCTGCCCATACCATATTTTCAGGCAAGAGTTCTGAATCTCCTACTTTCCTCTCATCCACTAGCTGAGACAAATTCTCCTTGAAACTCCTCCAGATCGCCCAATGAGGTGGATTGGCCATGCTAAATGGGATGTGCAGGCTATGTGGGTTGACCATGGGAAATGTGGGCTTACAGAGATAGGGTAGAGGGTCGGTCTGAGTGAGATGCTTTTTGGAGGATTGGTGTGGATTAGATGGGCCAAATGGCCTGTATCCACACTGTAGGAGTTTCTATGATTCTATGAACTGTTAATCGAAATCTGTGTGCCTACTAATGGAGCCTTCAGATGAGGGAAAGTGGGTCTTCCTGTTCACTCTCCTTCAGCCTCTTAGAATTGTATACATTTTAATTAAAGATGATTTTTATTATTATACAGTTAGGTTATTTTTATATTACATGCTTGAAAGGTTATCAGGATGGGCAGGAATGTGGATATGAGCTTACTGCTTTGGTCATGATGGAAGGTCGAGCAGACTCAATGGCCATGACCTGCCCCTGACTTGTAGTATGTAAACTTCAATTGTCTCTTCAGGTAAAGAATTTCAAAAAACTTATGGCCCTCTGTGAGAGAGAAAGAAGTTTTTCCTTCTTCCCGACTTAAATGATTTGGTAATTGTCAAATTGCTGTTTTTGGGATCTTGCTGTGTTTGAATTGATAGCTGCACCTTAAGAGCGTCCAATACATGAACATTTATATTGCCAGGCATTTTGGCACAACCAGGTGTTACTCCAATAGAGGCTCCTCTTTCTTCAATATTTCTTAACAGAATGTGGCTCGGTGGCTCAGTGGTTAGCACTGCTTCCTCACAGCGCTAGGGACCCAGGTTTGATTCCAGCCTTGGGCGACTGTCTGTGTGGAGTTTGCCCATTCTCTTTGTGTTTGTATGGGTTTCTTCCCACAGTCCAAAGATGTGCAGGTTAGGCGGATTGGCCATGCTAAATTGCCCACGGTGTTCAAGGATGTGTAAGTTAGGGAAATGGGTCTGGGTGGGATACTCTCCTTTGGAAGGTCGATATGGACTTGTTGGGCTGAATAGCCTGTTTCCGCACTGTAGTGAATCTATGATAATCTATTCTATGAATGGTTTCAGTTTGATAGGATTTTGTTGCCAAGTAATTCTTGGGGCTATCTTGAGCTAGCAGACTGATGTTCAGGACTCTCAAAGGATGATATTGTTTTCATTTGTGTTATATTGTTAGGTTTTTATAATATTATGTGGTTGAAAGTTTATCAGGAAGCAGAAATGTGGATTTGAGATTACACTCATATCAGCCATGATCTTATTGAATGCTAGATCAGGCTTGAGTGGCTATTCCTTATCTGTATGTTCCTTATCTTGTATGTTCCTGTTAGTTATAGAGTCATTGAGTCCTATAGCATGGAGACTGGCCCTTCAGACCAAACTGGTCCATGCCGACCAAAATGTCCATTCATGCTAATGCCATTTCCCTGTACTTAGCCCATATCCTTCTAATCCTTTCCTATCCCATGTATTTGTCCAAATGCCTTTTCTAATGTTCTTAATGTACCCGCCTCAACCACTTCCGCTGGTAGCTCAGTCCAAGTGCATTTCACCCTCTGTGTAAAAAAAAAAGTTGCCTCTCGGGTTCCCTTTTATCCTTTTCCCTCTAACCTTAAATGATGCCCTCTAGTCCTTGATTCCCCAATCCTGGGGAAAAAAAAACTAAGTGCATTCACCATGTCCATACCTCTCATAATCCTATAAGATCCCTCCTCAGTCTCCTATGCTCTAAAGAAAAAGTCCTAGTTTGTCCAAATTCTCTTTATAACTCATAGACTGTTGAGTCCTGGCAACATTCTTGGAAATTTCTTCTGTACTCTTTCCAGTTTAATAACAACCTTCCTGAAGCAAGGTGACTAAAACTGTACACAATACTCGAAGTGCGGCCTCACCAATGTCCTGGGCGGCACGGTGGCACACGGTTAGCACTGCTGCCTCACAGCGCCAGAGACCTGGGTTCAATTCCTGCCTCAGGCAGACTGACTGTGTGGAGTTTGCACATTCTCCCCGTGTCTGCGTGGGTTTCCTCCGGGTGCTCCGGTTTCCTCCCACAGTCCAAAGAAGTGCAGGTCAGGTGAATTGGCCATGCCAAATTGCCCGCAGTATTAGGTAAGGGGTAAAATGTAGGGGTATGGGTGGGTTGCGCTTCGGCGGGTCGGTGTGGACTTGTTGGGCCAACGGGCCTGTTTCCACACTGTAATGTAATGTAATCTAATCTAATCTAAAACTTCAAGATAACTTCCCAACTTCTATACTCGATGAATGCCAATGTGTCAAAAGCCTTCTTCACTGCCCTGTCTACCTGTGACTCCACTTTCAGAGAACCATGCGCCTGAACTCCAGTGTCTTTCTGTTCCACTAGATTCCTTAAGTTGTATGCAATTTTCTAGTATCTCTGCATTGGGACATTATACTATGTTAAAGGAGCTACATAAATGCAACTTGTTACTTTATGTTGTTGGCAATAAAAGCTCCATGACCTTTCTTACAGTGTTGATTCTTGGTCATTCATTGTAGATGAATAGACAGTTATGGAAAGGTATCTATTACAATGAAATATATTCCCAGAAATGACTAGTACTTTCTGTATTCATTGAGTTAAAATAGCTTTCTTAATTAAGAAGATCTTGCACTGTTCTGAAATGTTGTCTTTGCAGCAACCCTCATTTGAATGTGAATGGGTCTCCATTGTAATACATCAGCTGAATCATATTATGTGAACATCTTTGAAGATGAGCTTTGATACAGGCTGCAGTCCAATTAATTTGTGATTTGAGAATGGCAATGGTGAATCAGCAGCTAACGAAGCTAGACTTAAAAGCAAACTTGCTTGATGGAGAGGAAAAACACACACGCTCACACTCACATTCACACACACACTCACACCCCAAAATTAATAATCTGGCAATTACTGACTTCATCTCAAATCTAGAATGAGGTCTGGGCTCACAGATTGCTTGTTGGAGGCTGAGATTTTGCCTCCCTTGGGTGGTTGAGAGGGCTGGTTGCTCATTGGCCCATGGGAATGAAAGAGATTGTGACTCTGGACAGGTGCACTAGAGGCCTAGTTTAATGATCTGGGAGCACGGGTTCAAATCCCACCACCACCACAGCTGATGAAACTTAAATTCATTTAATACAATTTGGATTTAGGAGGGCTTTTGTGATGCAGTTACAGTATCCTTACCTCTGATCCAGGAGCCTGGGTTCAAGTCCTACCAGCTCCAGAAATATGTAACGACACCTATGAACAGGTTGGTTAGAAAATTTCTAAAATCTGGAAGTCTCAGAAATGGATGACCGTGAAACTATCATTGCTTGTAAAAGCCCATCTGGTTCACCGATGTACTTTAGGGAGAGCAGACTCACAGCAATATGGTTGATTCTTAACTGTCCCCTGAAATGGGTTAGTGAGCCACTTAGTTCAAAGAAGGAGCAATCTGAGGAAGGATGTTCGGCCTATGGAGGGATTGCAATGAAAATTGATTCCTGGAATGCCGGGACTGACGTAGGAAAAGAGACTGAATCAGTTAGGACTATGTTTAGAAGAGTGAAGAAGTGGGGGAATCTCATCGAAACTATAAAATTGTAACAAGACTTGACAGGGTAAAGGCAGGATGGGCGTTCCCAATGATCAGAGAACCCAGACCAAGGGTCATAGTTTAACTGTCAAGGATAGGCTACTGAGTACAGAGATGGGGAGAAACTTCTTCACCCAGAGAGTGGTGAGGCCGAATCATTGAATATTTTCAAGAACAATATAGATATAATTCTTAGAATTAAAGGGATCAAAGGATATGGGGAGAAAATAGGAGTTGGAAGATTAGCCATGATCATATTGAATGGTGGAACAGGCTCAAAGGGGCAACAGGCCTGCTCCTGCTCCTATTTTCTATATTTCTATGAATGTCATCTTTCTGAGCTTTAACAATTCTCTGATTTGAGTAGAGTTTTCTTTTTGCTCTTGCCCCGTGCCAAACACATTTCGCATGAGTATAAATTGAGATGAAGGAGACTTTGCTCAAAATTTAATAAGACTCGGCAAACTTTATAATTAAACATGAGCAACCTATCTTGATAACCAGTAAACGAGGAAGAATCACTTGGAGTATATTCCAAATTCCCTGGTTCCAGTAAGATCTCTAAGAATTCCCAAAAAGTGCAATTATTGTGTGAATAAGTGGAAACTGGAAACTTCCTGTGGAAACCCACATGTGATCTCAACTGAGAGCACTATTAATCTGATATTGATCAGAAGGTCAGAACTTTTGATGCAAGGCAATTTAATATCATCGAATTCATTTCCTTAGCAAACCGACAGAGTTCATAGTGGCAGGAGACAGCTAGCAGAGTCATATCAACAAGAGGATTAACCAGACTAAAATCCTGTACAGTGAGATGCACAAGTTAATGAAAAGAATGGGAGAGGGCATGTGTGCTTATTCCAGTAAAGTATGCAACATGCTTTTTAATCTGTTGTGGAAATTTAATTATCTACGTTTCAAGTTATTTCAAGAAATTAAATGGTGTCGTTTTAATTTCAGCTCACAAAGTTGACAGTGTAAATTTATGCCTCCCTCCTTGTGCCTCGGTGATTGAAATCCTAACCTGGGCCTCACTTCGCCCCAGACTTCAGTTTTCTGTTACCCCCCCATGACCTCTCAATTTCAACCTTCCATAGACTTCAGTTTATTTCAATAATTAAGTGACCAACACATGTCTTCAAAGAGCACTAGATTTGTAACAGTCTGTTGACGGAATTTTAGTATTTCACATACTGAAACCTATAGAAATGATCGAGGACTGAAATAGAGTGTTAGGTATTTATTCTCCATGTGAACAAATAATCCGAAACATCTTTAGAGGGTTGCAGAGTCCTGGAGTCTTATGACACAGAAACAGACTCTTCAGTCCAACCAGTCCATGCCGACCATAATCCCAAACTAAACTAGTCCCACCTGCTTGCGCATGGCCCATATCCCTCCAAACATTTCTTATCCAAATGTCTGTTAAATGTTTTAACTATATCTGCATTCAAACTTCCTCTGGAACTTTGTTCCACGCCCGACCCACTCTGTGGAAACAAATTGTCTCCTCATGTCTTCAATCTTTCTCCTCTCACCTTAGAAATGTGCCCCCTCATCTTGAATTCCCCCACCTTTGGGAAAAGACATCTGCCATTCACCTTATCCATGCCCCTCATGATTTTATAAACCTCTATCAGGTCTCTCCCTCAACCTCTCATGCTCCAGTTAAAAAACTTAGTCTATCTATCTCTCTCCATAACTTAAACCCTTTATTCCTGGCAACATTCCAATGAATCGCTTCTGAACTCTCTCCAGCTTAATAATATATGGTTACTTCTATCCCTATTCCTCAATTACTAGTTCAAACCTAGCTTCAGTGCTGACATAATTTCTGGCTTGACCACTAACCCTGGAAGTAAGATGCACAGTCTCATAAACCTCTGTGAAAGAGATTATCATTAAATCAATTTAGTGCAGTTAAAATAATTAACCATGATTGAAACAATGATATGTGTGTGCAAATGCAGTGTCTCTGCACCAGCGAAATACTCTAAATAGTCATGAAGGGAAATGATCGGTTGCTCTGCCATCCCTTTGATGCTTTGACTAAGATTTGGGTGTACAAAGTTAAAAACCACATAACACCAGATTATAGTCCAACAGTTTTTTTGGAAGCACTAGCTTTCAGAGCACATCAATCACCTGGTGAAGGAGCAGTGATCTGAAAGCTAGTGCTTCCAAATATAACTTGGTGTTGTGTGAATTTTAACTTTGGACATATCCGTGACATCATTGGCTCCATTAGTGCTCTCTCATCTCTGAGTCATGGGGTTCAAGCCCCATTCCAGAATTATCAGTGCATAATCTGGGCAGATATTCAACTGTCCAGGGTGCGGCCTTTCTGCTGAACTATCGAGCTGAGAACTTTTCTGCCCTTGCAGTTGATGCAAACAATCCCAATCCACACTCTTTTTGAGCACCTTTTCTCCAGTGTCCTGCATCAATAAATAACACCCAAACAACACAACCCGGATACATTATCTGGATTCAATTGTAATTGCTGTTTGTGCCAGGTTGAAGTATTTCAATTGATAGTTCCCTGCATTCACAACAGCACCTACATTTTCTGAAGTACTTCATTGATTGTAGAGCACATTGTGGCATCCTGAGGTCATGAAATGTTGTATCGAAATGCAAGCTGCTTCTCACTTCGACCTAGAGTGTTATCCACAGTGCCAAATTAAGAGGAATCCAATCTTGCCTATTCTGTACTTTTTGTGAGCTTGATCTGTGATGACAATAAAAACTGTCTGAGCTGAAGTGTAATTGAAGAGCATCCATTTTTATTTCTGTATATTATATAGTGTATTCATTCCGGAATCTTGCAGTAAATTAATTTAAAATTTCCTGTCACTTTCTGCTCTATGAAGATTCAGTGCTGTATAATTCTACCTGGGAAATTGCTAGCTAATGAATGCTTCCGTCAGCTATGAAAACGTAACTGTGAGACTTCTATCCAGGGCTAGATTCATAGCTGATCAAAGTGAAAGTCGCTGTAATAATTTAATGGGAGTCACTGCCTTCTTTGTTTGAGTGAACCAAACATGATCAAGAGTGTAGCAGATAAACATGGCAATATAGAAAAATAAAACTGGGAATATAAAACCCAAACTCCACAACCATCCCACTAGCCAGCGCCCCCAGAATATTACAACTTTACAGCAACTCTGTTGGCATCCAGAAATTGAGAAACTATTGGATTAGTGCCCTCCTGTCTTACTTCCTGAGACAAAGAAACCAGAGGTCAACCCCAATTCAAAACCTTGACACCAAATAAGAGACTGGCACTCCCAGTGGCCACCAGAGGTAGCACAGTCTTTTGAGTGAGGATTAAGCTTTGATTTATTATAGTCGCGTGTACCTAGGTAGAGTGAAAAGTTTTGTTTTGCGAGCAGTACAGGCAGGTCATAGCAAACAAGGACACAGAAATCATAGGGTGGTTTAGACAGACAGTAGAATATACAAGGTTACACTAGACAGGAGATGCACAAAGCAAGATCACCATTGTTTGAAGAACAAGAGTCCATTCATCAGTTTAATAACAGCAGGGAAGAAGCTGTTCCTGAACCTGTTGGTGTGAGTGTTCAAACTGAGACATGTTCTGCCCTCACAGAGGGATGTCAAACACTGTTGTAGCCATTACCAACAGAAAGGCAGTGGAGTTTCTGTATCTTGCTGCTCCATGCATACCTGACTCTGCATCAAATCAGCCACTGCATTTCCTGACAGTCCAAGAATATCGTTTAAAAGTCCTTCCATTTCCATGAATTTGGAGAATAGTTGCACCAGGACAAACACTTGTGGTGGCTGTTGATGTGTTTTTATTAATTTTGTGTAGTGTAAAGGGTTAATGGGAATATGTAAATGTGAACACATGGCATGTGATGCCAGCCACTGCCAACATGTGCTTGGGCAGATTGTTGTTCTAACAAAAAGAAGCTCTTGTCTTAAACAAGACAACCACACAATAATATTGCCCCCAGATCCAATCACTTTATTTGTCCCATGACTTACAATTGGCTGCACATCTCTGCGCAGGCAAAACGTCAACTGACTGAATTCTTGAAACCTAACAGAGATGTGATAACCTGAATATCATTCATGTGTATCTCTTTTCCCCACTGGGATGGCACAGTGGTTAGCATTATTACCTCACAGCGCAAAGGACTTGAGTCTGATTCTAGCCTTGAGTGACTGCTCTGTGTGGAGTTTGCACATTCTCCCTGTGTCTGTGGGATTTCCAAAGATATGCAGGCCAAGTGGATTGGCCGTGCTAAATTGCATCGTAGTACCAAGGAATGTGCTGGCTAGGTGGATTAGCCATGGGAAATATGGGGATGAGGTGGGATGCTCTTCAGAGGATTGGTGCAGGCTTGATGGACCCAATGGCCTCTTTCTGCAGTGGTTTCTACTGTTGACTCAATCCCATGCAATTGATTGTTAAAATTTATCGATCATCTAATTTTACACAGCCTTGGAATCCTGTTGATCAGGAGGAATCCATTCAGCCTATGCTGGGAGTTCTGGCTCTGTGAAACAACTACCAGATAATCCAATTCCATGGCTCATTATGCAAGTTGTCAATTGCACTTTGCAAGTTAATGTTGAATTTGCTTCCACCAGCAGTTCCAGATTATTGAAGCTTGCTATGTAGAAAAATATTCCTTGTCTCTCGATTTTTTTTTTTTCTGAATGATCTTCAATCTGTGTTATCCAATTATGAAGACCCTCCTGTGAGTGGAAACTCTTTACCTCCTCTATCCAAAATTCTCATAATTCTTATAACAGCTTCCCTGTCACTGTGGGCAGCAGAGTGGCTCAGTGGTTAGCACTCTGCTCCCTCACAGCGGCAGGGACCCAGGTTTGATCCCACCCTTAAGTGACTGTCATAGTATCATACAGCACAGAAACAGCCCTTCAGTCCAACCAGATCATGCCGCATAATCCCAAAACTAAACCAATCCCACCTGCCTGGGCTTGGCCCATATCCCTCCAAATCTTTCTTATTTGTGTACTATCTTTTTAATGTTATAACTACCCATACCACCACTTCCTCTGGAAGTTCATTCCACACACAAACTACTCTCTGTGAGAAAATATTGCCCCTCACCTCTTTCTTAAGCCTATTTGGAGTTTGCACATTCTCCCCTTGTCTGTGTGAGTTGCATTCCACAGACCAAAGAAGTGCAGGTTAGCTGGATTGGCCTTGGGAAATGCAGGGTTACAAGGATGGAGTAGGGAAGGAAGTTGGTCTGGATTGGATGCTCTTTGGTGTGGACTCAATGGGCTGAATGGCCTGCTACCATACTGCAGAGATTCTGCGAATTCTGTGCAGACAGACTGATCTGAAAGCCTGCTGTGTACTCTGTGGAATACTAATGTAAATTAAATATACTTGTAAATGAATAGATGGCTGGTTTCCTCTTTTGATGAATGGGACGTGAAGTAAAGAACAAACTTGCACAGACGATTGTAGCACTCATATTAATCATCTCAAGACCTGTTTGCTGGATTGGGATTTTCCATCCTTTTTTGAGTTCTGAACATCAGTTCAATAGCTTAAGGGTGGCAGGGTGGTTCAGTGGTTAGCACTGCTGCCTTACTGCACTAGGGACCCAGGTTCGATTCCAGCCTCGGGTGACTGTCTGAGTGGAGTTTGCCCATTCTCCCCATGTCTGCGTGGGTTTCCTCCCACAATACAAAGATGTGCAGGTCAGCTGAATTGGCCATGCTAAATTGCCCATGGTGTCAGGTGTGTTAGTCAGGGATGAATATAGGGTGGGGGAATGGGTCTGGGTGGGTTACTCTTCGGAGAGTCAGTGTGGACTTGGTGGGCTGAAGGGCCTGTTTCCATACTGTAGGTAATCTAATCTAGGTCAAGATAACCCTAGCAGCTCCTTGGCATCCAAATCCTACCAAACTGAAACCATTCTGCTCAGAAAGATTGAAGAAGGAAGAACTTGCATTTATGTAGCACCTTCTGTTATCCTGGCTTACAACCAATTAAGTCATTTTTCATGTATCAGGCACTCTTATAGGGGAGTAGGTGCAGCTGTCAATTTACACACAGCAAGATCCCATATTTGCGCATAATCAGATCATTTAAGTCAGAAATAAGGAAATTTCCTTTTTGTCACAGAGGACTGTGAGCCTATGGGACTCTTTTCTTAGAAAGGCAATGAACCTAAAGATCCAGAAAAGGACTAGGCCACTCAGCCCCTCGTGCCTGCTCCATCATTCTAGAAGATCATTGTTAATCTGACTGGAGTGTCAAATCCACGTTGCTACCTACCTCCAATAATTCCTCAATCCCTCATTTGACAACAATCTGTTGACTTTTTTTTTTAATGCTATTCAAAGACTCTGCTACACCTTTTCAGGAAAAGAGTTCCAAATACCTGTGACCCTCCGAGAGAAACTTTGTTTTCCCTCATCTCTGTTTGCAATAGGCGACTGTTGATGTGACCCCTAATTCTAGATTTTTCTGGAGAAGAAAATGTCCACTGCACATCCATCCTGTCAAGACCCCTCAGGAATTTATATGTTTGAATCAAGTCATTAGTTAGTTTCCCAAACTCCAGAGGATATGGACCTGGCCTGACTGACCTTTACTCATAAAACAACCTGCCCATTCCAGTTATAAGTCTCAAAAACCATTTCTGAATTATTCAAATGCATTTATATCCTTCCTTAAGTAAGGTGGTCAATACTGTGCACTACACTTCAGATGAGGTCTCACCAGTGTTCTGTTTATTTGAAGCAATAACCTTCCTATTTCTTTTATTCAATTCTCCTCACAATAATTGATAACATTTCACTAGCTCTCCTAATAACTAGCTGTACCTGTAAACTAACTTCTTGTGATTCACACATGAGACAGAGCTTAGCAATCTCTCACCATTGGGAAAATTATGTCTCTTGTTAATTCTTCTTGTGAAAGTGGACAATTTCGCATTTTTACACATTGCATTCTTTTTGCCACATCCTTTTCACTTTCTTAATCTGTCAATGTCTTTTTGTGTCTTCCTTGTGTTCTCTTCAGAACTCACCTTCCAACGTATCTTGGTGTTGTGAGCAAATACAACAATATACCTTTCATCCCTTTGTAATCGCTTCAGATCCTAGCACCGCTGGCACACAGGGCAATTCATCAGTACAGAGCAACCTCGATCATCTGGCATTCGCATATCCGAATATCGGATTATCGCAAGGTCCCGATGCTCAGCTAAACTATGTTATCCGACACTCGATTATCTGGAATTCGATTAATCAAACAAAATACTCCCCACTCATGAGCTTCAGAGAATCGAGACATCTCTATTTTTAAGTCAGGGATAGATAGATTCTTGATAATCAAGAGGCTGAAATGGCATTGTGTTAGATGTGTAGTAATCAAATCAGCCATCATCAATGATTTGGATGAGAATATAGAAGGCGTGGTTAATAAGTTTGTGGATGACACCAAAATTGGTGCTATAGTGCTCAGTGAAGAAGGTTATCTAAGATTACAAAGAGACCTTGATCAATTGGGTCAATGGGCTGAGGAGTGGCAGGCAGAGTTTAATTTGGATAAACGTGAACCCTTACATTTTGGTAATACAAACAAGGACAGAACTTATACAATTAATGGTAGGGACCTGGGTTGTGTTGTCAGACAAGAGACCTAGGGGTTCAGGTACACAATTCTTTGAAATTTGCATCACAGGTGAACAGGGTGGTTAAGAAGATGTTTAACATGCTCTCCTTCATTGCTCAGACCATTGAGTATAGGAGTAGGGACATCATGTTGAGGTTGTACAGGATGTTGGTGAGACCTCTTTTGGAGTACCGTGTCCAGTTCTGGTTGCCCTGTTACAGGAAGGATATTATTAAAGTGGAGAACGTTCAGAATATATTTACCAGAATGTTGCTGGGAATGGAGAGTTTGAGAGAGAACATTAGGCTGGAAAGACTGGGATATTTTTCATGACAACGTTAGAGGTTGATGGGTGGTCTTATTGAGGTTTATAAAATCATGAGTGGCATGGATAAGGTGAATGACAAGGGTCTTTTCCCTATGGTTGGGGGAGTGGCTCGTGTGTGGGCACATTTTTACACAGAGTGGCTCGTGTGTGGAATGAACTTCCAGAGAAAGTGGTGGATGCAAGTACAGTCACAACGTCTAAAAGACATTTGGATCAGTTCATGAATAGGAAACATCTGAAGGGACATGAGCCAAGCGCAAGCAGGTGGGACTAGTTTAGATTGGGATTGTGCTTGGTGTGGACAAAGGGTTTCTTTCCATGGTCTTTGACTCTATGACTCCAACTTTTGAATATCAGAGCAGACTGAAAGGATTGTGTGGCTGTTTCTGCTCCTGCCTCGTGTGCTTGCATTTTGTTTCAGTGATTTTGGATGAGGGATAGGTATGGGGAGGCCACAGAGAGAAAATGCCCCTCCTCATCTGTGAAGTAATGTAATAAGATCTTTACGCCCATCTGAGAGGGAGAAGGACTGAGTTGAATTATGACCCTCACTCTTTGTTCAATGCATTAATTTGCCACCAAATTCATCAGAATTTAAATAGCTTCCACAGCATCGTAAAACATACCTGGACTTCATAGGAGCATTGCCAACCATAATTTGATACTGAGCTACAGAAAGAGATATTAGAATGGGGAACACATCCTTAAAAGAAGGAGAGGCAGAGAATGGAAAAGTTTTCATGGGTTGGGGATGTTCCAAACATTAGCATTCTGGGAGCCGAAGATGTGGCTGCCAATAATATAGTTCTCATTGCAGCTTTGTGTTTTCTTCAAAGGAACAATACACAAAAACAAAATCTGTGTTCTGCAGCATTATCAATAGGAGATGAGTTGCTTTTTGATGGGATTGATCAGCCATTCATTATCTTTGTAATCACAACACTGTCTGTTTGAAATTCCTTTCGTACTTTAGCTGTTACATTCTAATGGTCCCATGCAGAATGTTTGCCAGGCAGATGCAGAATTTACACCTGGATTTATTTTATTTCTGTAGCATTTCAAAAAATGAAAGCACATTTTAAAATTAAGGGCTAAAGTGTCCGTAGTATGTTGGTATTCTGATCCAGCAATAGAAGAAGTAGAGTTTTAAATGAGGTCAGGTTTATGGGTATGTTGAGGCAACTTGGAGAGCTGGACAGAAACGGGGCATTTTTCCTTCAGTATCAGCCTGAATTTTTGGATTCTTGTTGGGTGTCTCACACGCTGCTGGCGAAAGTACTGAGGTTACCACATTCAGTTTTAACAGGATGTTCGGCCCATCATGCACTCTGCTTGGTGCTATCAGCCAATTGCCATGGCCACTGCTATACAACAGCCCCCAGACTGCCAGGGTGGAGGAACAACTGAGGGACAGCAGTCAACCTTGTGCTCGACGTCCGCACAAGAGAAAGCTGTTTCTCTTGACGAGCCAAATATTATCTTTGTGACAGCCGTACAGCAAGCTAGTAAGGTGAGGAAAAGATGTAGATTTATTCATTACTATCCACTGAGAGTGATTTTCAGACGTTTGATAGTACAGGATGGTAAGAAACAGTAGCAAGTCATGTAAATTTATGACCCACTTAAATTTAATCTGTGCAATAACAGAAATATAACAGTAAATGCAGCGAAGAAAATAGCAATAAGAAATCAGCCAATTAACCTTAACCTTTACACAGAAACCCCTGCTCCTCACTAATTCCATCAGATACACCACCCAAACCACACTACTTGCTGAAGGAGACAATTCACCATCCAGTAAAATCACTAGAAAAACACTCAGAGAAATGTGACTCTTGTCATTGCTTTTGCTCCAGGTAGTGGTGGGGGGGGAATCATGGAAATATATTCAGGGCTGGCACAGATTTTTAAACTACTTCAGAGTCCAGGGTTATATGGAGAACAGGAAGGAAAGAAGTGGTGAGGCCAAGATGTCACTGAGCTGGTAATGTGGAGGCACAGGCTAATTTGATTTGATTTATTATTGTCACATGCACAGCGATACAGTGAAAAGTTTTGTTTTGTGTGCTATCCAACGAATCATACCTTACATAAGTACATCAAGGTAATAGAACAGAATGCAGAGTATAGCGTTAAAGCCACAAAGAAGGTGCAGACAAAGATCACTTCTTAGATATGACAGTCTGATAACAAAGGGGGAGAAGCTGTTCCTAAACCTATTGGTACATGCTTTCAAAGTTTTGTATGTTCTGCTCGACGGAAGAAGGTGGAAGAGAATGTGACTGGGGTGGGAGGGGTCTTTGATGATGTTGGCTGCTTTCCTGAGGCAGGGAAAATGTAGATAGACCAGTCTCCCAACAATTGACTCTATGTGATGGACTGGGCTGCGTACACAACTGTTTGTAATTGTTTGCAGTCTTGGACAGAGCTGTTGCCATACCAAGCTGTGATGCATCCAGATAGGATGCTTTCTATAAAAATGGTGTGTCTATAAAAATTGGTAAAAGACATTGAAGACAAGCCAAACTTCCTTAGCCTTCTGAAGAAGTAGAGGTATTGGTGTGCTGTCTTGACTGTAGCGTCAACATGGATGGACCAGGGTAGATCGTTGGTGATATTTACTGAAGACAGGATAGCATGTGTGCAGGCGGATTTAAACTTGAAGCAAACTGGAAATGCAGCAAAAAGGAAGGATAACTTAGGACATCTTATGACTTCCAATATCTCTAATGATAAGAAAGTTAGCATTAAGGCACTTTACCTGAATGCTCGTAGCATTCGTAACAACTCATGGCACAGATGAACTAATGGCACAGATCATCGTGAATGATTATGATGTGGTAGGCATCACAGAGATGTGGTTGCAGGGGGTCAGGACTGGCAGTTAAACATCCAAGGATTTTCAACTTATCGAAAAGACAGGGAGGTGGGCAGAGGGGGCGGGGTTGCCTTGTTAGTTAAGAACAAAATTAAATCTATGGCACTGAATAACATAGCGTCGGATGATGTGGAGTCTGTGTGAGTGGAATTGAGGAACCACAAAGGCAAAAAAACCATAATGGGAGTTATGTACAGACCTCCTAACAGTGGTCAGGACCAGGGGCGCAACATGTACCGGGAAATAGAGAAGGCATGTCAGAAAGGCAAGGT
>NC_057711.1:5708771-5753160 GCF_004010195.1 Chiloscyllium plagiosum | reverse complement strand
GATGATCCCTGGAATGGTAGGTTTAACATATGAGGAACGGCTGAGGATCCTGGGATTGTATTCATTGGAGTTTAGGAGATTAAGGGGAGATCTAATAGAAACTTACAAGATAATACATGGCTTGGAGAGGGTGGACGCTAGGAAATTGTTTCCGTTAGGCGAGGAGACTCGGACCCGTGGACACAGCCTTAGAATTAGAGGGGGTCAATTCAGAACAGAAATGCGGAGTGCAGTGGAGGCTGGGACGCTAAATGTCTTCAAGGCAGAGATTGATAAATTCTTGATGTCACAAGGAATTAAGGGCTATGGGGAGAATGCGGGTAAGTGGAGTTGAAATGCCCATCAGCCATGATTGAATGGCGGAGTGGACTCGATGGGCCGAATGGCCTTACTTCCACTCCTATGTCTTATGGTCTTATGGACAGGGATTTGAATCTCACAAGGGGAGCTGGTGGAATTTCAATTCAATTAGTAAATGTAGTTGAAAGCAATGGTTGACAGTGATGGTTATCCTAAAACTGTCAACAGTTACTATTAAAATCCTTCCAGTTCATTAACGTATATCAAGGAAGGAAATTAGCTGTCTGACCTACATGTGACTCCAGATGCATAAAAAATATGGTTGACCTTTAGCTGCCCTCTCAAATGGCCAGTAGCATCAAGAGATGTTTAGAAATGGGTAACAAATGCCTTGCCAATGATGAACACATGCCGTGGAAAAATGAATAATCAATAGACTTAGAATCATAGAAGCCAGGAACAGGAATAGGCCATTCAGCCCTTCAAGCCTACTTCACCATTCACTGTGATCATGATTGTTCCTCTGTCTCAATGCTGTATTCCTGCTTCCTCCTCATATCCCTTGATGCCTTTAAAATCTAAACATTTAACCATTTTTTTCTTGAATATATTCAGTGTCTTGGCCTCCATAGCCTTCTGTGACAGAGGATTCCACAGGTTCACTGCCCTCTGACGAAAGAAGATTATTTTTGCCTCCTGTCGGTCCCAAATGGCCTACTCCGTATCCTGAGATTGTGTCCCTGGTTCTAAGCTCCTGAGCTAGGGCAAACTTCCTCACTGCATCTGGGCTGTCCATCCTTGTTAGAATTTAATGTTTAAATCAGGCACCCTCTCACTCTTCTAAACTCGATTGAATACATGCCTAGTTGAACCAATCTGTCCTAACAGGACAGGTCTATCTTCCATGGTATCAGCCTAATGAATCCTTACAGAACTCCCTCTGTGGCAAGTATATTCTGTCTTAGTTAAGGAGACCAAAACTGGACACACTACTCCAGGTGTGGCCTCACCAAGGGTCTGTAGAACTGCAATAACACAATCCTTCAACTGAATTTTTGCAGTAAAGGCATTTTTCTTCAGTGTTTAGTTCTGATTTCCCTGCTATATGAATCGGTGGCTCAGTGGTTAGCACTGTTGCCTCACAGCACCAGGGTCCTGGGTTCGATTCTCCGTCTGTCTGTGTGGAGTTTGCATATTCTCCCTGTGTCTGTATGGGTTTCCTCCCACAATCCAAAGATGTGCAGGTCAGGTGAATTGGTCATGCTAAATTGCCCACAGTGTTAGTCAGGGGTAAATATAGAGGAGGGAAGTGGGTTTCTCTTTGGCGGGGCGGTGTGGACCTGTTTCCACACTGTAGAGAATTTATTTTAAGAATAAGATGTTGTGAAACTTGAAAAGGTTCAGAAAATATTTATATAAGGATGTTGACAGGGTTGGAGGGTTTCAGCTATAGGGAGAGACTGAAGAGACTGGAGTTATTTTCCATAGAGTGTCGGAGACTGAGGGGTGACCTTATAGACTTTTATCAAACTATGAGGGACGTGGATAGGATGTATACCCAAGGTCTTTTCCCTGGTTTGGGGGAGTCCAAAACTAAAGGGCTGGTTTAGGGTGAGAGGTGAAAGATTTTAAAGGGAACAAAGTGGTAGCTATTTCATGCGGAGGGCTTTGTGTATATGGAATATGAGCTGCCAAAGGAGGTGGTAGAGGCTACCTGAAGAAGGGCTTATGCCCGAAACGTCGATTCTCCTGTTCCTTGGATGCTGCCTGACCTGCTGCGCTTTTCCAGCAACACATTTTCAGCTCTGATCTCCAGCATCTGCAGCCCTCACTTTCTCCTCGGTAGAGGCTACTACAATTACAACATTTAAAAGGCATCTGAGTGGGTATGTGAATAGGAGGGGTTTGGAGGGATATGGGCCAAATGCTGACAAATAGGACTAGATCAAATTAGGAACCAGAGGACACAACTTAAAAATAAGGGGTAGGCCATTTAGGGCAGAGATGAGGAGAAACTTCTTCACCCGGAGAGTGGTGGGTGTGTGGAATGCTCTGCCCCAGAGGGCTATGGAGGCCCAGTCTCTGGATTCATTTAAGAAAGAGTTGGATAGAGCTCTCAAGGATAGTGGAATGAAGGGTTATGGAGATAAGGTAGGAACAGGATACTGATTAAGGATGATCAGCCATGATCATAATGAATGGTGGTGCAGGCTTGAAGGGCAGGATGGCCTACTCCTGCACCTATTGTCTATTGTCTATATCATGTTGGCATGGACAAATTAGACCAAAGGGTCTGTTTCCATGCTGTACATCTCTATGACTCTATGACTCCATTTCTCTCATAAAAAAGATCAGATCAGTCATGATGTAAATGAATGGAAGAGCGGGCTTGAGGGACAGAATGGCCGCCACTATTACTTATCTGTGCCTGTTCTCGAAATGTCCTGAGAAATGGAGGTGGCACGGTGGCTCAGTGGTTGGCCCTACTGCCTCACAGCGCCAGGAACCCAGGTTCGATTCCAGCCTTGGGCGACTGACTGTGTGGAGTTTGCACATATGGGTTTCCTCTGTGTGCTCCGGGTTCCTCCCACAATCCAAGGATGTGCAGGTTAGGTGAATTGGCCATGTTGAATTGTCCGGGAAGGGAAGGTTAGGTGCGTTAGTCAGCGGGGGGGACGACAGGGTAGGGGGGGATGGGGCTGGGTAGGTTACTCTTCAGAAGGCCGGTGTGGACCTGATGGGCCTGTTCCCACCCTGTAGGAATCTTATGCTTCCCCCTAATTCTGATAGGTCTTCAAGCAATACACATGTTCCTCAGCGAATCCTCCATCCACGTCTAGAATGACAGGCCACTGAAACTAAGCTGGATGGAAGAGAATTGTCAAGTTACTGGGAGCAGTCATTGCTCAAGTGTGTGGGTGTCCCATTGATCACTCTCAGTGAGCCCCCAGTTAGCTGTGGCATGGACTAGCAGAGGAGGATTACAAATTGGTTTAAGATTTGCTGAGATTTCCCCAGAGACAGCTGAGTAGGCATTCCAATTAAATCCTGGCAAGTAAAGAAATATGTGTTCCATAGACACCACAAGTAGATTAATAAATGTTCCCATTAGATAATATAATTGCATGAATTAATGAACATCTTCATATGAAACAGAACTGAAGCTCATATCCTTTTAGTCTACATCTTTCACATCTGGGTTTCAGTGTATGGCAGAGGTAAAGAAATATTAAACATTTAAAAAGAGATGAAAGATATTTGCATCTGTTGTGCTTATAAATGTGGGTTGGCTCAGTGGTTAGCACTGCTGCCTCATAGCCCCAGGAACCCGGGCTCAATTCCCACCTCAGGCGACTGTCTGTGTGGAGTTTGCGCATTCTTCTTATGTCTGCGTGGGTTTCCTTCGGGTGCTCCGGTTTCCTCCCACAATCCAAAGATGTGCAGGTTAGGTGAATTGGCCATGCTAAATTGCCCATAGCATTAGTTGCATTAATCAGGGATAAACTTAGGGTAAGGGAGTGGGTCTGGGTGGGTTACTCTTTAGAGGGTCAGTGTGGACATGTTGGGTCAAATGGTCTGTTTCCATACTGTAGGGAATCCAATCTTATCTTTACAATAATATGTTATGTCAGCAAACTGGGGAGGGCTATTGAGTCTGGGTTTTAAGCATATTCTACGCTGAGATAGACAGATTTTCAGTTAGGAAGGGAATCAAAGGTTATTCGAAAGAGGTAAGAAAATGGAGTTGAGGATTACCACATCAGATATAATCTCATTGAATGGTAAGGACTCGATGGGCTGAACGACCAACTTCTACTGCTGTGTCTTGAGGTGTTAAAGAGTCTGTGGGAAGGAGGTTTATTCAGAACTTCCTGTGAATGTTTAGCCCCGTGCTGAGCACAGTTAATATCAACATGTTCTTGTCAAAGCCAGATGCTGGAAAGCTGAGAAAAACATAGCAAACGCTGGAGGAACTTAGCAGATCTGGAAACACCTGTGAAGAGAAATCAGAGTTAACATTTCAAGTTGCGTGGTCCTGCCCCAAAACTGATAGTAGCCAGGAAAATGTTGGCTTACAGTGCAACCTTGGTTCTCCGAATGTCGATTATCCGAATTTCGGATTATCTGAACAAGATCTCAAGGTCCCGATGCTTGAGTAGACTGTATTATCCAAACATTTGATTATCTAAACATTCGATTATCTGAACAAAATATATTCCCTGCCCGTATCGTTCAGATAATCAAGGTGGCCCTGTATATGCAGAACATTGGGTTGCGGGAGGGAGTACGGAGTAAATGATAGCGGGGATAGAGCCCAATGAGGGACAAGAAAGGGCTGGATAGTGACTTGGCTAGGAGGGTGAATAGCTGTTAATGGCGCCTGTTAGTGGCTAACAATGGGTTGTGTGTAAGAGCAGACGATGTGATAAAAAGGTCTGGTGTGTGGGGGTTGAGCTAAGGACTTGTGAGAACTCCGGCCCTGAAGTTAATGAAGTCGATGTTGTATCCAGAAGGATGAAGGGGCCTCAGGCCGGAATTGAAGTGTTATTCTTCAAGCTTGTGCTGAGCTTCGCTGGAGCACTGCAGCACGCCTGAGACAGAGATTTTGCCGGAGCAGGGTGGGGTGATAAAGTGGAAGACAACTGGAAACTCAGCAGGTATGTGCAAAAAAAGACTCTGCAACCTTCTGGACTCAGTATTGAGTTCAATAACTTCAAGACTTGGACTCTCCCATGTCTTTAGCCCAAACCCCACACATCAGGCCTTATTAATACATAATCTGCAATTACAGACAACCAATCGTTAACCACTAACATTCCCCAATAATAGCTATTCACTCTACTAGCCAGATCGTTATCCACCCATTTGTGTGTTCAGTCTTTCTTCTCCCTTTGTGCTCTATCCCCCTTATTGTTTACTCCATACCACCGCACCCATCTCCACCATCCTATCTTCTGCACATAAACCAACTTTTTCCTTGCTACCATCACTTCTGAGGAAGGGTCACTCAACTCGAAACGGTAACTCTGATTTCTGTCCACAGAAACCGCCGGACATTATCAGCAGCTTCTATTTTTGTTGCAAAAGACAATGATATAAAATGGGTGTAATTTAAGGTATACAGTGTAAAAGGGGACTGTGTAACATTGCAGTCCTGCTATCAGGCTGCTTCATACACAGGGATGGACACCCACCCCCATTATAACAAGGAGTACAGAGAAATCCACCCCATTATAATAGGGTACATACAGGGACACCCACCCCATTATAACAGGGTACTCTCAGGGACATCCACCCCATTATTACAGGGTTCATACAGGGACACCCATCCCATTATAGCAGGGTCTAATGCAGGGACACTCACCCCCATTATAACAGGGTACACACAGAGATATCTACCCCATTATAAAAGGGAGTACAGGGACATCCACCCCATTATAACAGGGTTCACACAGAGACATCTACCCCATTATAACAGGGTTCACACAGGGACACCCACCCCATTATAGCAGGGTCTAATGCAGGGACACTCACCCCCATTATAACAGGGTACAAACAGAGACATCTACCCCATTATAACAGGGAGTACAGGGACATCCACCCCATTATAACAGGGTTCACACAGGGACATTAACTCCATTATAACAGGGTTCACACAGGGACATCCACCCCATTATGACAGGGTATACTCCGGGACATTCACCCCATTATAACAGGGTTCACACAGGGACATCCACCCCATTATAACAGGGAGGGTTCACACAGGGACATCCACCCCATTATAACAGGGTACAGGCAGGACATCCATCCCATTATAGCAGGGTCTAATGCAGGGACACTCACCCCCATTATAACAGGGTACACACAGAGACATCTACCCCATTATAACAGGGTTCACACAGGGACATCCACCCCATTATAACAGGGTACACACAGGGACATCCACCTCATTATAACAGGGTATACTCCAGGACATCCACCCCATTATAACAGGGTTCACACAGGGACACCCACCCCATTATAACAGGGTTCACACAGGGACATCCACCCCATTATAACAGGATACACACAGGGACATCCACCCCATTATAACAGGATACACACAGGGACATCAACCCTGTTATAACAGGATACACACAGGGACATCAACCCTGTTATAACAGGGTACACACAGGCATTTCCACCTCATTATAACAGGGTATACTCTGGGACATCCACCCCATTATAACAGGGTTCTCACAGGGACATTCACTCCATTATAACAGGGTTCACACAGGGACATCCACCCCATTATAACAGGGTACACTCCGGGACATTCACCCCATTATAACAGGGTATACTCCGGGACATCCACCCCATTATAACAGGGTTCACACAGGGACATTCACTCCATTATAACAGGGTTCACACAGGGACATCCATCCCATTATAACAGGGTACCGGCAGGGACAGCCACCCCATTATAACAGGGTTCACACAGGGACATCCACCCCATTATAACAGGGTTCACACAGGGACATCCACCCCATTATAACAGGGTACACGCAGGGCCATACACCCCAATATAACAGGGTTCACACAGGGACATTCACTCCATTATAACAGGGTACACACAGGGACATCCATCCCATTATAACAGGGTACAGGCAAGGACATCCATCCCATTATAGCAGGGTATAATGCAGGGACACTCACCCCCATTATAACAGGGTACACACAGAGATATCCACCCCATTATAACAGGGTTCACACAGGGACATGCACCCCATTATAACAGGGTACAGGCAGGGACATCCACCCCATTATAACAGGGTACAGGCAGGGACATCCACCTCATTATAACAGGTTACAGGCAGGGACATCCATCCCATTATAACAGGGTATACATAGGTACGTCCATCCCAATATAGCAGGGTCTAATGCAGGGACACTCACCCCCATTATAACAGGGTACACACAGAGATATCTACCCCATTATAAAAGGGTTCACACAGGGACATCCACCCCATTATAACAGGGTACACACGGGCATTTCCACCTCATTATAACAGGGTACACACAGGGATATCCACCCCATTATAACAGGGTACACACAGGGATATCCACCCCATTATAACAGGGTACACACAGGGACATCCACCCCATTATAACAGGGTTGACACAGGGACATTCACTCCCTTATAACAGGGTACAGGCAGGGCCATACACCCCATTATAACAGGGTACAGGCCGGGACATCCACCTCATTATAACAGGGTTCACACAGGGATATCCACCCCATTATAACAGGGTCCACACAGGGACACCCACCCCATTATAACAGGGTATACTCCGGGACAGCCACCCCATTATAACAGGGTTCACACAGGGACATTTTACCCATTATAACAGGGTACACACAGGTGCATTCACCCCATTATAACAGGGTACACTCAGGGACATCCACCCCATTATAACAGGGTACACGCAGGGCCATACACCCCAATGTAACGGGGTTCACACAGGGACATCCACCCCATTATAACAGGGTTCACACAGGGACATCCACCCCATTATAACAGAGTACACACAGGGACACATACCCCCATTATAACATCGTACACTCAGGGACCTCCACCCCATTATAGCAGGGTTTGCACAGGGGCCTCCACCCCATTATAAAACGGTTCACACAGGGACATCCACTCCATTATTACAGGGTTCACACAGGGACATTAACTCCATTATAACAGGGTACACTCAGGGACACACCCCCATTATAACAGGGTTCACATAGGGACATCCAGTCCATTATAGCAGCGTACACACAGGGACATCCACCCCATTATAACAGGGTTCACTCAGGGACACTCACCCCCATTATAACAGGGTTCACACAGGTACATCTACCCCCTTATAGCAGAGTTCGCACAGGGAGATCCACCCTATTATAACCGGGTACACACAAGGGCATCCACGCCATTATAAAAGGGTTTACAGAGGGATATCCACTCCATTATAACAGGGAACACACAGGGACACTCACCCCCATTATAACAGGGTTCACATAGGGACATTCACCCCATTATAATAGGGTACACACAGGGACATCCACCCCTTATAACCGGGTACGCTCAAGGAATTCCCTCCCATTATAACAGGGTACACACAGGGACATCCACCCGAGGCTGGAATCGAACCAGGGACTCTAGTGTTGTGAGGCAACAGTGCTAACCCTTGAGCCACCACGCTGCACTAGTCAGCCAGCATTTTGAGAGATTGAGACAGTCAGGGTCAGGGGTCTGTATAAGTATACTCTGGGGATTGAGCCATGGTCAATGTTGCGGCTCTGGTGCCACCACTCCAGTGATTTGTAACTGGAAATTGCACAGACGTCTCCTAACAGTTGTAGCTATAAGTAGCAGCATTAGCAGCAGAATTTCTGCTTCCCTTGCTTAACTGTCTTCCTGAAGGTACTCGGGATCAGGCGTAGGTCATTGAGCCCTGTTATAATGTGTGTACCCTGTTATAATGGGGTGGATGTCTCACTCTTTCAATTATCTCAAGGATCGCCTGTATCTTAACTCCACCTACTTGACATAATTCGCAACTTTGCCGGGGGCCGAAAATTCCAGATTTCGACTTTCGTTTATGTGAAAAAGTGTTTCCAAATATCATCCCTGAAAAGTTTAGCTCTAATTTTAATGCTACAATCCTTATTCTGGACTCTGGTCGTCAATAAGAATAATTTCTCTGTATGTACTCTCACAAAATAACTTAATTATTTTAAATGTGTCAGTTCAGTTGCCCTTTTTGTTTTCTTTATTCAAGAGAACTCAATTCCATGCTTGTAATTCTGACTTTATGACTTAACTAGTTTAGCCCAGCTGTCATTATAGTGGACTTGTGCTGTGACCCTTCAATGATCACTACATCTTTCCAGTATCCAGTATCCGAATTGAATGATAGAATCTATCCATAGCTCCATACAGCTGTAGCAAAGCCTCCAGCTGCATTCCAACCTTTTTGAGGAAAAAAGCTAATATTCCTTTCGCCTTCTTACTGCTTTCTGTGTGAATGATGGTTTTTACTGTGTTTGAATCCCTCAACACAGTTGTGAAAGATCTGCCAATTTACATTTGTTTCCAAGGTTACCTCCGAAGATGTTCTTGGTTTTCCTCATTTGATATGCTACCAAATGTTTCTGGGCTTTTTTGTGGCTTCTGAACAATGTCTTCTCGGTGTCCCTTCTCCATCCATCGGCAACAGGAGTCTTGATTTACTCTGTGGATTGGCCAGGTCAACAGCTCTTGAGAAGTTCTCGCTACGGCTGCGGTAACCACCATTTTGCCTCTGTTTCTCCAATGAAGACGAGAATCTGTACTATCAAGGAAACAGTTGTTATAGTTGCTAACACCTCTCTTCGCCCTTTCTCCTTGTTCTGCTGAGGTAACTTTATCAACGACAGCAGCAATAACAGCACCTTTCACTTATACCAAGTTTCGGCAGAGTAAAACCTCTCAATCTGCTCAAACTTCAGAAACCTGAGCAAGTTTCTCAAATGACAGGTCATGGTTTTAGCAGAAGGAATGGCAGATGTAAAAGCTGAGGTGTGATTGTCATCTAAGGAGTGGATGAGGACGCTGGGTCTGTACATGATGGTGTTTAGAAGGATGAGATGGACTCTCATTGAAACTTACAGAACACTGAGAGGCCTGGAGAGAGTGGATGTGGAGATGCTTCCACTAGTAGGAGAGAGTAGGAGTGAAGGGACAACCCTTTAGAATTGAGGTGAAGAGGAACTTCTTCAGCCAGAGATTGGTGAATCTGAGGAACTTGTTGCCTATGGAGGCCAACTTATTGAGAATATTTAAGCAAGAGACAGCTTCTTGATTATTAGGGGGATCAAGTGTTATGGAGAAGAGGCAGGAGAATGGGGTTGAGAAACATACCAGCAATGAATGATCAAATGGCGGAGCAGACTCAATGGGCCGAATGGCCTAATTCTGTTCCTACAGCTGTCGTCTTATGGCGATTGGCCGTGATTGTCACGAACGGTGAGCAGGATCAAGGAGCTGAATTGCCTATTCCTGTTCCTAGTTCTCATTTTCTGAAAAAAAGTTTGAGACCGAAACCTTGTGAGGTTTTCTCCAAGTCCAATGACTCTTCTGATGAGTCAGACCTGCTGAATTTCGCCAGCAATTGCTGTTTTCATTTCATGTTGAAAGTCGTGGCTTTGTTGAAGGTCATGCTGAGAATCCTGTATTGAAGCATGACTCCATTCTTACAGAGGACTGATATTAGGAAAGAGAGCATAGCATCTATGTACTACACCAAGCTTTTACAGTGTGGTGGCCGTGTCTAGTTAATTTAGGTAATCAGTAATGTTGCACTGCAGGGCAAAAATTGACCAGGGCACTGGGGACAACTTGCTGTCTCTTCTTCAAGAAGGTAGCCAAGGTGGCAGTGTTTAAGCAATGAGCCAGTGCATCTGAAGGTGCAGCAGTACAGAGCCTGAAGTACCTGGATTTGATGTTGAATCTGATGTGTAAGGTAATGGTTCTCAAGGAGGCAATGCTTGAGCTAAACAGAGCTCCAGCCAGCGAGCTAACATTACCCAGCCTCTGGGTGGAGAGGCAGCTGATCTCTCCTGGTGGAGACACATGTCATCTCGACCAGCTGTTTGCAATAGTTAAGCTAAGAGTGAATATAATCTTTGTATTGTTACTGCAGTTTAATAAACTGCACCATGTTCAGAAAGATAAGCTCCTCTTCTGCTGTGAACTAATTATGGACCAGCCTCCACCATGGGCGACTGCACAGCCCCTGAGACTTGCATAATGAGGAGGATTGGAAGGACTACTCTACCCCAATCGCCAAACGACCAGTTGTATCATCATATTCTAACAGAATTAACAACTTCACATTCAGAAGTGCACGTGTTACAACTGAATTCCACATCTGAAAAATACATCTGCAGCCTGATATCATATTGCCATGTTTATTTCAAAGTCTCCCAGGTATTCTTGAAGTTGTTCACTCAGGTGAAGACTCACGCATTATTCTCTCGAATTGTATATTTGAGCCACCTCAAGCTGCAGGAACTCCTTCAGTGCCTCTCAGCAAGCAGTCTTTGAAATAAGTGAAGCAATAATACTGGGAGGTCACAGTATCGACCGGATTTGTACTCTTCAGCACTATTTCACTCTCTCTCCCACAATAGGCCCCACAACAGTGTGTGATGCTGGCCATTTGATGTTCTGCAAGTGGTTTCATTTCCTTGATCCTGTCAGTTTGGAGTCTCAGTGGGTGGTCATGTCTGGACCAGAAATCTAGGTGTTTGAGTCCTGCAGCAGGACTTGATGTCAGACTCCAGGATGATAAATATTTCAGTCCGGAACTGAGGGGACCATTGTTTCCATTTGCAAGGGACAATGAAACCAAAATTCCATTCTGCCAATGAAAGTTGAAGTTCAAACTTCAGTGGGAAGATGTTCAGCTTAATGTTATATGAAGGGATGGGCTTGAATTATCTGAAAGATGGCCTTTGAGAAAAAATATTAGAGACAGTTCAAAGAGATTTACTCACCTGATTCCTGGCATGAAGGGGTTGACTTATCAGAAACAGCTAAATGACATGGGCCTTTATTCTTTCGAATTTAGAAGACTGAGAGGTGACCGAAATGGTTCATGCAAGATTCTGAGAGGGCTTGACAGGATATGTTGACAAAATGTTTCCACTCGTGGGGGAAATCTCAAATTAGAGGACATGGTTATAACATTTCCAGAGAACGGTGAAGCCTAAATCACTGAAAGCATTTAAAGAGGACATAAATAGATTTTTAAAATATCCAGGAGATGAGTGTTGTGAGCTGCTAGAAAGGCAAATTGTGAGAGGGATACAGATACTTTACAGAGAGGTATCGATAGGTTAACTGAGTGGGCGAACTGTTGGCAAATGAAGTATAATTGGGAAAATGTGAAGTTATCCACTTTGGAATGGAGAACAAAAGAACAGAGTGTTATTTAAATGGAGAAAAAAACTGTAGAAAGCTGTGACCCAAAGGGACATGGGTGTACTTCTGCATGAAACACAGAAAGCTAGCACACAGGGGCAGCAGGTCATTGGGAAGGTGAATGGAATATTGACTCTTATTTCTAGCAGTTTGGCGTGTAAGAGTCAGGAATTATTACTGCAGCTGTATAAGGAGCTGCTGAGATGATATCTGGGGTACTGTGAGCAGAAAGTTGTTATTTCACTGGAAGCACTTCAGAAAAGGTTCATTCAGATGGTCCGCAGTGTGGAGTGTGAGGTGACATACTTTGGAAGGAGCCATTTCTCCATGCCCTTCACCATCTTATATACCTCAATCAGATCACCCCTCAATCTTCTTTGCTCCAACAGAAACAACCCAAGCCTACCAACCCTTTCCACATGCCTCGAATTTACCATCTCAACCAGCCTCCTGATGAACCTCCCTTTGTATCCCTCTGGTGCAATCACATACTTACTGGAGAGTGGTGACCAGAACTGCACACAGTACTCCAGCTGTTTTCTCATCAAAGTGCTGTGCAATTCGATCATAAGTACGTACTTTTGTAACCTATGCCTAGATTGATAAAGGCAAGTGTTTCATATGCCTTTGACACCACCCTATTAACATGCCCTCTGCTTTCAGAGATCTATGGACAAATCCTACAAAGAACCAGTGTTCCACACAACCTCCTAGTGTCACACTGTACATTGAATTTCAGATACACAGAAAAACCCATGTGTTATGAATCCACAAGTTGAAATCCAAATTTACAACCAATTGTTCATTTAAATCTTTTAAATTGTCTTTGTGATTTTGTCTAACTCGTCAATGTAACTTGTACCTATTGCAATCATGCAATAGTTGTGTAAGGCAAGTAACTTTTTGCCTTAAGACTTGATAGTGGCTTACCCTCTACTATTAGTAATTGATGTAGGCTCTTAAACTCAATATAGAAAGGAGTTTAACTGAGTCAACTTGTACACACTTCATGATGAATTTGACCTTTGATGCTCATGATCTGACATCAGCCATAACGGACTGTGGAGCATTATGGCACATTAATGGTACTGTTTCAACGTAGGCTCCGTTCTTCTGAGGGCTGACCTTATAGAAGTTTATAAAATCATGAGGGGCATGCATAGGGTATATCTATTTCTCTAACAAACAATTCAGATCAGCCATGATGTAAGTGAATGGGAGAGCACGTTTGAGGGGCAGAATGTCCTATTGCTGCCACTATTTCTTATCTTTGCCTGTTCTTGAAAAGCTCTGAGAAATGTTCTCCCTAATTCTTAAAGGTCTTCAAGCAATACGTATGTTCCTCCGTGAATCCTCCAATGTACATAGATAGTCAGCTTGGGTGAGTTGGACCGAAGGGTCCGTTTCCATGCTTCACAGTGCTATGACTCTTCGACTGTATTTAAGGGAAGCAAGTATTAACTGCTCATGTGTTTACAGGCTGGGACTAGCAGCAATGGAAGTTGCTGAATCTGTAACCTGACATTAACCATGCAATAGAGTGGTTGATGCTCTCCTGCAACTCACTCGGTAATATTTAACCAATCGGTCATTGGCAATGTCATACATTCATCATCAGGAACACAAGTGACACTCAATGCTTTTGATTAATGACAGTGATTTGTGAGATTTCATTTCTGTTCTTTAATACTTATAAATCTTGGAAAGGGTCCTCATGTAGGAATGATTTGCAAATAAGCATATGAATGGTCCTGCGTAAAATCCCTGTTATAATGAATTAAATGCTGTTTTATTTACTCTGAAAATCATCACACAAGATAACTCAATTTCACAGCAGAAACTCCCAAAATCTAATTCAGGGAATTAGCGCAAAGGTGTTTGCAAGGTATTTTCAAGATATCTGTTGTGTTTTCCTGACAGGGAACTAGGGATGACAGGAAAGAAAGAGGAAAAGAAAGAAAGAGTGGGGAAAAAAGTCAGAAATTAGTTTAGAGTGCTGTAGAGGGGGCTGAATATGCTGGGGCTATTTCTGCTGAAGTATCAAGGCTGAAGGTTTATAAAGGTTTAGAAAGTCATGAGGGGCATGGATAGGGTAAATAGCCAAGGTCTTTGCCCCATAGGAAGGGAGTCCAAAACTAGAGGGCATAGGTTTAAGGTGAGAGGGGAAAGATTTAAAAGAGACCTGAGGGACAACTCTTTCATAGAAGGTGGCGCATGTATTGAATGAGCTTCCAAAGGAAATGGTCGAGGCTGTTAAAACTACAACATTTAAAATAGCATCTGGATGGCTGTATGAATAGGAAGGGTTTTGAGAGATATTGGCCAAATGCTGGCAAATGGAACTAGATTAATTTGGGACATCAGGTTGGCATGGATGAGTTGGACCTGGGTCAGTTTCCGTACTGTACATCTCCATGACTCTATGATGATGCAGCGGTCAATGTATGCACAGCAAGAACCCAAAAATAGCAATGACAAGCAGAGAATCTAATGTTAGTTAAGAGGTAAATATTGGCTCAGGTACAAGCGAGAATTCCCATGCTGTACTTTGGATATCCCGTTGAGAGTGCCAGTGGGGTCAGGATTTAACATATCTGATGCTTGGCAGTTCAGCACTCCCTCTGTACAGGAGTGTCAATGGAGGCTTGCGCACATGACCTCATGACTCAGAGGTGAAAATGCAACCAATGGGAACCAAGGATCATCAATATCTGCCTTCTGATGCCTATACCTCTGGGGAAGATTTTAACGCGATAGGTAGTTTCAGGCAAGCTCAGTTTTCTGTCTCACTTGGCTACTGGAAGACTTGTCTTACTCTCCATGAAAAATGTTATTTGTGAAAAGTGTCGATAAGTTACACTTCCACACCGTTAGTTTCAAATGGAGCCTAGCAATTTGTTATTTGCATTCTTATTTTTCATTTTCCTCTCAAATGCTTCAAAACAAATCTGCACCAGCTTTGGCCAATAATGGAAGCTTGTCACCCTATCAGTACCCGAGATTATTAACCAAGCAAGCTGTCTGAAGACTTGGCATATCACGGTTTGAAAGGCAGTTGACCAGACATTAATGTCCTTCGATAACAGCAGGGACAAAATTAAATGTGGGGAATTGCTGTAAAAGTGTAAACCACTTATCACTGGGGAAAGAAATTGCAGCTGAATAAATGCTTTAACGCTATAATAAACTAGTTGTGGTTTCAGGCATATTTGAGAAATGAAAGACCATGTATGCACCATTTAAATATTGATAAGAATTACAATTATTTAAAGCCAATTGCTTGTGAGGTTGACAGCGCAGGAGGCAAAGGTTGATTTGCTTCAATTATGATTCACTGGGAAAAAAAAAGACAGCTAAGACGAGTGCTTTGCAAGTGTAAAGTGTGACAAGAAAATCGCTGCAGAAGCAGAATGTTACTTAACAGGCTAGTTACACAACACAGAGTGCTTTTGCTTTGCAGAGCTGCTAAAATCTGTGCTTGGCTCCGTGAGGATTAAAAACAGAAATCTGAAATTAAAACGAAAAGATAAAGTGCTAGAAATGCTCAGAAGTCCATGGCAGCATCTGAGGAGAGAGGGACAGGGTTAGCAATTTATGTTGGATGTGACCCATCTTCAGAACTTCAGAGCTACTGTTGTGAAGAGTCATATCCAATCAAAACATCCTGACTTGGAAGCTTTATTTCACTGCTGTAGGTCAAAATCTCCGCCAGTCAGACTGCACATAATTCAGCAAAATAAAAACCACACAACACTAGGTTATAGTCCAAAGGGTTTGTTTAGAAGTACTAGCTTTCGGAGCTAGTGCTTCTAAATAAATCTGTTGGACTATAACCTGGTGTTGGGTGATTTTTAATCTTGCCCACTCCAGTCCAACACTGGCACATCCACATCATAAATCAGGAAGACAGCTCACTATCACTTTCTCAAGAAGAGAAGCCATGAGGTGGAGGTTCCAGTGTTGGACTGGGATGGACAAGGTAAGAACTCAAATGACACCAGGTTATAGTCCAACAGGTTTATTTGAAATCATAAGCTTTTGGAAAGCTCCTCCTTCATCAGGTAAAGTCACCTGATGAAGGGGCAGCGAACTGAAAGCTTGTGATTTCAAATAAACCTGTTGGATGAGAACTTGGTGTCATGTGACTTCTGATCAAGAAGAGAAAGCAGGCAAGTCAACTTTGTTGGTACTATCCGTAGATTGAACATAACAGACTTGTTTAAGAATAGTGTTGTCAATTGTTTAGAAATTTGTTTCTTTTCCACATCTGTGCTATCAAACTCCCTCATAGTCTTATACGCTTCAATGATCCCTCATTCTTCTCAACTCTAATAAAAAAGGCCCCAGCTGTTTAACCTTTCTTAACAATAAGTCAACCCCTTCACCCAAGGAATCAGCCTAATGAAACGTTGTTGATTGCTTCCAAACCCTAGCAACAAAGAAATATTCAAATTCCCTTCTTAATTGCTTCCTGCATTTACATGTTAATTTTTTGTGTTTCTTGCACATTACACCCAGAACTCTCTGTCTTGCAGGTTTTTGAGGTCCCTGTCTCTCATGAAATAATGATCTGCCTTCTGATTTTTCTACTAAAGTAAACAACCTCACACTTACCTACATTAAACTCCATCTGCAAAGAGTTTGCCCATTCTCTCAATTTACCCTTATCCCTTTCCTGATTTTTATAATCTCATCACAGCATGCTGTCTCACCTATTTTTGTATTATCAGCAAATTTAGGCTCTGCCCATATAATCTGCCTTCTCCTTCACATCTTAACTTTAGATAAATAAACGGGTGCCGTGGATTGTTCTTTGTAGCACTCCATTTCCAAACTGAAAAAGACTCATTTACTCCAACTGTTTATCTTCTGTGGATTAACCAATCCTCAATCCATGTCACAACATTGTCCCAGAATTCTTATTTAGTGCAATCATTTTTTTTTAATGGGGCACCATATTGTATACCTTCTGAAACTGAAAAGGCACTACATCTACTGGTACCCCTTTATCAACTCTGCTTGTTCTATCTTTTAGAATTATAGCAAAAGTGTCAATCTGGATTCTGGGTAATTCAAGATGGACGACAGGAAAAAATGTGTGGTTGTAAGCACTACTTTTTTGAGATATTTTCGGTGTTGGAGCTGGTTTCCTTGAATTCTAGGAGCGGTAATTACTGTTTTATAAGCTGTCGCATTGTTTTGAAACTTTGGGGAAAAACACAAAACAACTGCATTTCAAAAAGGAGAAGGAGAAACAAAGGCAGTGACCGTTTGAGAATGAATCAAACGGAGAAGTATACTCACACTGCTGTCTGACCCAGCAAGTGCATCTGGATGGGTATGTGAATAGGAAGAGTTTAGAGAGACATGGGCAAAATGCTGGCGAATGGGACTAGATTAGTTTAGGATATCTGGTCGGCATGGACGAGTTAGACTGAAGGGTCTGTTTCCATGCTATACATCTCTATGATTCTGTGATTCCCTTTTCACGAAACCATGGTGACTCTGTTTAATTGCATTGAGCCAGACCAAGAAAAGATGGGAGGTTTCCTTCCTTAAAGGTTATTTGTGAAACCAAAGGATTTTTGCAATGGTCAAGGGCAGTTTCATGGCGAACATCACTGAAGCCAGTATCATGTTCTGGATTAGTACCTGAATTTAAATTCCACCAGATACCATGTGTTCCCAAAGTGTTAATCTGGGTCTCAGAGTTACTAGTCCAGTGACTATATATCCATCTCCCCATGTTTTCTGAATGGCTAGCAAAATAATCTTCTCGGAGCATGGGTGACCTTGGAAGGTGCTGTTAATCGCAGATACAATCCTTTCCTGTTGGGTGATAGCACAACTTACCCACTGAGCATCATTCATGGTAAAATAATACAGGTCATTCTGTTATAACCGCTTTTCATCAACGCAAACTTGCTGCAATACGATTGGCGAATTGGGGATGCTGTTTCTACAGTGCAAAATTTTATGAAGTATATTGACTGTAATGCGATTACAGTGCCAACATTTTAAGCGTTGTTTCTAAAGCATAAAACGCAACCATCGTGCTATAGAAGAACTGACTGTACACACTGATGAGTGAAGTGCGTCAGTCAGTTTTCCAAATTGCAGGCTGTCCAGCTCCTGCTTTCCTTACCTACTGTCGGTAAACATATGAACATACAATGTTCATACAAATGAACATAAAACATAGAACATTACAGTGCAGTACAGGCCCTTTGGCCTTCAATGTTGTGTTGACCTGTGAAACCAATCTGAAGCCCATCTAACCTACCACTATTCCACTATCATCCATATGTTTATCCAATGACCATTGAAATGCTCTTAAAGTTGGTGAGTTTACTACTGTTGCAGGCAGGGCTTTCCACACTCTTACTACTCTCTGAGTAGAGAACCCACCTCTGACATCTGGCCTATTTGACCTATTTTACCTATACTCCAACATTTATTCACCTGTATTAATTAGCACTCGGTCCAAAGATGCTTCAAGTTTAAAACTCTCACCCTTGTGCACAACATCTATCCATGACCTTGCTTCTGCCTCTTTTTGTGCATCTTCCAGCCCTC
This sequence comes from Chiloscyllium plagiosum, assembly GCF_004010195.1. Taxonomy (NCBI): domain Eukaryota; kingdom Metazoa; phylum Chordata; class Chondrichthyes; order Orectolobiformes; family Hemiscylliidae; genus Chiloscyllium; species Chiloscyllium plagiosum. Next base: position 5,734,288 of record NC_057711.1, on the reverse strand, counting down.
GGTCCTCCAGGATCTCTGTGATAGTCTAATTCTGCAGCTCTGAACAGAACCATACTGGCCTTGAATGTAAACAATGAGTCCTGCTGAGATATTCCAGCCTTCTCTGTGTTTGTTTCAGATATCGAGCATCTACAGCTTTTATTTATACTAATTCTACTTTCATGTGCACCTTCCTATATCTTCTGTTCCACCACTGGTAACCATCTACCTAAGCCCCTAACTGTGGAGTTCCCATCCTAAACCTGTCTTTCTATCTTCTGTTCTTACTTTAAGATTCTGCTTTTGAACATGCTTTTGGACACGTGACTAACAGCTCCTTATCAGGATACTAAAATATACAAATGTAAAAACATAATGCTTCAGTTTTACAGGACTTTGTGGAGACCTGGAGTATGTGGAGTACAATGTCCAGTATTGGTCTCCTTATTTAAGGAAGGATATAAATGCAGTGGAATGCAATTTTGATTGAAGCAGGTTGGGGACAGTTTAGCAGATTAAAACCTGGATTTGGTGGGTTGTCTTATGGTGAAAGATTGGACAGACTGGGTTTATAATCACTGGCATTTAGAAGAGTAAGAGGTAATTTGATACATTTCAATCATTCAAGATGGTCATTAAATATTATTTTTACTTCATGTATTTGTACATTAAAAAACTCAAACTGTATTGTTTATTTGGAAACCTTTTAAAAGAGCAAGTGCAATGCCATTTTTCAATCCATAATCCTCAACACAAGACAGTTAGCCGTGAGTTCCTAAAGTGAAAAGCTTTACAGCTCCATGGGTAACTCCTCGACCATTAAAGGTAGCAGAGTTATTTTGTATAGCTGCTCCATGGAATGTTTGAGCTTCGAGCAAGGGGAACTCGATCTTTATTTATTCTTGCAGGCTGTTTGCAAAACAGAAGTAAGTCTTGTTCAGACTGCAGGCTGCTCAGTGTCTTTTTAGATATTTTCCTAATCTACCCATTCAGAAATGTTATTACACACCTCTGGAGCAGGTAAGACTTGAACCCTTTCAACGTGATCTCTTATGTCACACGCTCACACCACACTCTCAAAATACCCTTAAATATATTACCTCTAATATTTGGCAATGCAAACACAAGAATGTACTCACAATCTAGTGGTACACTCACATGTTTCAAAGATCCCAAGTGGACTTGACAGGGTGCATGTGGAGGTGATGTTTTCTCTCACAAGCGCGTCTAAAATTAGACTGTTTTAAAATAAGGGGGTGTCCATTTAAGACCGTGACAAGCAATTTACCGACCTACAAATTACCGACCTACAAAGCAGACACGGTTTCATGTGTCTGCTTTGTAGGTGGCTTGCACTAACTTAGTTTCAGTGTTCCATATTGAGCAGTAAATCTCACATATTATGTTTTAAACTGAGCTTTAAATCTTTGGTTCCATGTTCTACATTGAGCATTAAATCTTCTATCCCGACTTCCAGTTGACAGGGCACAGAGCTGATTGATGCTCCTACAAGTCCCTGCATTCCAATTCCCTCCTGTAATTGTTATTCATAGAAATCATAGAAAATTTACACCTCTGAAGGAGGCCATTTGATCTTTTGGGTTCACATCAGTCGGTGAAGAACTGTTAACCCAATTCCAATTTACTGCGCTCGATTTGTCCATGTCATGGGTCTTGACAGGGGCTTGCCTGTTGCTGAATGCAATAAAGGTAAAGCTGCCACCATCCTGTCAGGTTGGTCGGCTTTCACAAAGAGACTCCAGCTGGTGGTTTAACCTGAGAGTTACCACACCTCAGGCGCAGGATGACATTGATAAAGGGAGGGCCTTCATGCTGTTGGTGTTGCTCTACGTTGCAAACTAGCAGTCCAGCTAACGGATCCCTCACTCGCATGGGAAATTTCTTGAAGCTGCTTGAAGACTTGACTTCGAATCCCTACAGTGCAGAAAGAGGCCATTTGGCCTATCGAGTCTGCACCAATCTCGCTGAAGAGCGCTCCACCCAGACCCATCCTTCCTTTTAATCAGGCTGCTTAGCCCCTGACACTATGGGGAAAATGAGCATGGCCAATCTACCTAACATGCTTATCTTTGCACAATAAGAAGAAACCAGAGCACCCAGCAGAAACCCACACTGACACAGGGAGCATGCACACACACACTCAGCCAAGGCTGGAATCGAACCCAGGTCCCTGGTGCTGTGAAGCAGCAGTGCTAACCACTGAGCCACCATGCTACCCTGACTTGCTTGAAGTGAATCGTAATTTATATTGATAAGAGTTGGATTGCAGAGAACAGCCAGTAGGTTTAAAGCATTAATGCAGTATTCTGGCAGAGACATTGAACTCAAACACTTTGGATGGACATTTTTATTTTATTCACTGATGGGATGTGGGGCAGCATTTCTTACCAGTCGCTAATTGCCCTTGAGAAGGTTGCATTGAGGTGTATTCTTGAACTGTTGTAGACCATTTGGTGTCGGCACACCCACAATACAGTTAGGGAGGGGATTCTAGGAATTTGACCCAGTGATATTGAAGGAACAGCAACACATTTCGAAATGTGGAAGCTGAGTGGCTTGGAGGGCACAACTTTATGAAGAATGTTACAGAAATGCAAGTTATTTATTTCATCTGAAGGACTTTACAAGTTTAAAATCGTGTATTTAAGAGGTAGCCAACACATGCTTTCAAAATGGGTCAGCATTGGTACCATCTCTGGCACCATCACATTGTGGTAAACCAGGCCCTGGCATGAAGAGAGCCTCATTATCTGTCTATTCCATCAAAACTCATGCACAGGTAATTTGCTTGGAACACAAGCTGGACATTGACATGCTGGTCCAAAGAAATGGTCATGACATGCAATCTCAAGTTATGATCTGCAGGCATGAACAGTCACAGTGTTAACTATAGATAAAAGTGTCTGCACTCGGTATGGAAATCCAAATCAATCTCTGTCATTTATTATATGTTGAAAGTTGAAATAAATGTGTTTGGGTTATCTATATATGCTTTACCTGAGAATATAGTTACATGCAGTTCAGTTTTAATTCCTGTATCTCAGATGGGATACACTTGCCAGATTGACGTTTCTCTAAATTAATCCTCTGGATGGTGCGATTGGTTCATGAGGAGATCTCCATGAAACTGTGTCTGTATTTCCAGAGTTACAAAGAATGAGGGGTAACCTCACTAAAACTTACCTACATCCACTTGTGAGAATTTGGTAAGATATGTCTCTAAATGTTGGGTCTAAAACTGAGAGTTATCATCTCAGGATAAGGGCCAGACAAGGAGGAACATCTTCACTCTGGGGATAATGAATCTTTAGAACTTTCTACACCAGTGGGGTTGTGGAAGCACAAATGTTGAATTTAGCAGGACAATAATCAATAGGTTTTTTTGGAGACAGTGATATCAAGAGATAGTGAGAAAATGGCATTGAGATAGATGACCAGCCATTATCTAATAGAATGATGGAGTAGATTTGATGGGCTGAATGGTCTGCTCTGGTTTGTTTGAGCTTACAGGGCCAGGAAAGCTCATTGATTCAAAGTTCAGATGGAATACCCAGTTTACTACTGCTATCATTCAAATGATTCCCTCAATAACTTCAGTCCATCTCTCCGAAAATTATTCATATCAGCCACATACACCTCCTGATCAAATCAAAGTTAAAAATCACACAACATCAGATTATAGTCCATCTCCAAATCATCGTCAAATTGAACACTCCTTGTTTATGCCCTGAGGTGAAATAATTTATCTGAGTTGGCATCCTTATGTGTTATCTTTGAGGAGAAAGTGAGGTCTGCAGATGCTGGAGATCAGAGCTGAAAATGTGTTGCTGGAAAAGCGCAGCAGGTCAGGCAGCATCCAGGGAACAGGAGATTCTCCTGTTCCCTGGATGCTGCCTGACCTGCTGCGCTTTTCCAGCAACACATTTTCAATCCTTATGTGTTATGACTACCATTCTTGGGTCGGACCTTAATGCCAAGCAAAACTGATACACAGGCACACCAAGTTATGCTTTAATTATATACCGCTCTTCTTTAAAAGAGGTTTATTTTTCTCCTCTTTTGTTCTTATCTTAATCTGTCTTGATGCTACAATCAATATCTCAAAATATTGAAACTTTTTGAAATTAAATACATTCAATGAGGGTGATACCGTGTAGCATGCAATAATGTCTGTCATAAATATTTCAGATGAATAAACTTGACCAATTTATTAAATTATATTCTATTGTGGTCTGTTAAACCATATGGTGCACAGAAACAGTGTGTGAGCACATCATTAAAATTGATTTACAACTTTGTCCCAATTAATAAGCCGTCTTTTACGTTCTACAGCCTCACTTGTCACTTTCCGTTCAAAATGTGGTGCATTATAATCTGGAGACTAGAGGATGTGTAAAGCCTTAGAGAAAAAAAATGCTGCTCCGTGACTTCAGTACCTGAACATTTGAAAGTACAATTTGACTTTTTTCTGTCTGTTCGTCAGTGGAAAATATTTCTCTTTTTTAAAAAAAAAAATGTATTGACATTGTGAACTACTGCTTGACATTAATTTGCTGTGAAGATGTAGTTGTCTTGTGAAACTGGATTGGAGAGTTGACTTAAAGCTTTCAGCCCGCTCCTCTTTGTTAGATACAAGACGTGGAACACTAGTGCAGCTACAAAATTATTTCAATTTGACTGTTTAATAACGCATCAAGGTTGCAAAGACTGTCACACAAACAGATATGAGAACAATGCCTCCACAGCTTTGTGATTTGCCAGCTAGAAGAAGTCATTGTGTTTTATGATAAAAATGAAAATGATTTTCTTTTTTTGTGGATAAAATGTATAGCAGAATGAAAGGCTCAGTTGCTGTTAGCCATACATCCCATGAATGAATTAAAAAACACTACAGCTGAAAGAAATGCTTCTTACTTACAAACAATTCCACAAAATATCAAAATTGAAAGCAGGATTTTGACCAGATGGGCCAATGGGCTGAGAAATGGCAGATGGAGTTTAATTTAGATAAATGTGAGGTGCTGCATTTTGGGAAAGCAAATCTTAGCAGGACTTATACACTTAATGGAAAGGTCCTAGGGAGTGTTGCTGAACAAAGAGACTCTGGAGTGCAGGTTCATATCTCCTCGCAGGTAGATAGGATAGTGAAGAAGGTGTTTGATATGCTTTCCTTTATTGGACAGAGTATTGAGTACAGGAGTTGGGAGATCATGTTGCAGATGAACAGGACTTTGGGTAGGCCACTGTTGGAGTATTGCATGCAATTCTGGTCTCCTTTCTATCAGAAAGATGTTGTGAAACTAGAAATGATTCAGAAAAGATTTCCAAGGATGTTCCCAGGGTTGGAGGATTTGAGCTATAGGGAGAGGCTGAACAGGCTGGGACTGTTTTCCCTGGAGCGTCGGAGGCTGAGAAGTGACCTTATAGAGGTTTATAAAATCATGAGGGGGCATGGAAAGGAAAAAGAGACAAAATCTTTTCCCTGGGGTGGGGCAGTCCAGAACTAGAGGGCATAATTTAGGGTGAGAGGGGAAATATATAAAAGAGACTTAAGGGACAACTTTTTCACACAGAGGGTGGTACGTGTATGGAATGAGCTGCCAGAGGAAGTGGTAGAGGCTAGTACAATTGCAACATTTCAAAGGCATCTGGAAGGGTATATGAATAGGAAGGGTTTGGAGGGATATGGGTTGGGTGCTGGCAGGTGGGACTAGATTGGGTTGGGATATCTGGTCGGCGTGGACAAATTAGACTGAAGGGTCTGTTTCCATGCTGTACATCTGTATAACTCTATGTCTCTATAACTGTGGATGCTGTAAATCAAAAGCAGAAGTTGCTGGAGAAGCTGAGCAGGTCTGGGAGCATCTGTGGAGAGAAATCAGAGTTAATATTTCAAGGGTCACTCAACCTGAAATGTTAACTCTGGTTTCTCTCCACAGATGCTGCCAGACCTGCTGAGCCACTCCACAAAGTATGATGGGGCAAGATTACCAGTGCGAGTGGTTGTAAAACGATTTTGGCCCTGATCACTAGGAGTAAGCGGTGATGTTCCACAGATTGCTGAAAATTATTCAGAATAAATCAATCAATATCAAGGATGTGGTGACATGGGTCCTCATTAATAGTTTTTCCTCGACGTTTCCCACTTCACCATGTAGAAAACTTAGTGCCAAAAAGTTGCCTTCAGGGACACTTGGAACCATATCCCAGCTAAAAAGGAAAGAAGCAAAGTGTTGGACCTATGTAATGACCATTCTCATGTTAAAATGCATTAAGAGCCAGTGAAGTATTTTCAGAGTGTAGTCACCATTGTAATGATGCTTGGCACATTTTCCTCATTCCTGAAGAAGGGCTCATGCCCGAAATGTCAATTCTCCTGCTCCTTGGATGCTGCCTGACCTGCTGCGCTTTTCCAGCGACACAATTTCACCTCCACCATTGTAATGACAGCCAATAAGTGCACAGTAAAATCCAACACAGGGTCAGGGTGATATTTTTGATGTTGATTGAGGGATTTAAAGTGCTCGGTGTCATCTCTAGGATATCAGCTAGTGGAAAAACTGTCGAGAATCAAATTTGCAAAGAACTTACAGAGAAGGGGTGAATAATATATAGTAATTATAATGGGGATCTTTAATGAGCTGAATACAGACTGAGACAATAGGACAGGAACAGTCAGAGTGGGTAAGAGGTCATAATGTGTGTTCAGGTTCATTTTCTGCAGCATATAGACTAATAGTATTACTCAGCCAATTTCTTTGGGCGAAGTGAATCATTTGACAAATGAATCAAAGTTTTTAACTTTGTTCACCCCAGTCCAACACCGGCACCTCACATCAAGTGACAGTAGGTGAACAATTAGGGGATAAAAATTGTCACGTCATAAAGTTTAGATTGGCTAAAGGAAAGAACATAGATAAAGGATGGAAGAGTGAAGCAATGGGCATGGAACAATTCAGAGAAAAACTGTGGGAGGCCTATTTCAATGAGCTAAGAATGAACCTGGCCTGACTGAATAAACTGGAAACCAAAAGATGGTGGCTAAGACTTCAGATGAAGAATTGATTGCCTTTCCTGAAGAGATAGTGTGAGCGGAGTGAAAATCCGTGACAATGAAGGAGAGAGGTAGTACAAACAAAATCCAGAACTCTATGAAAGCAAATGATTAAGGTGAAGCCGAAAAAGTTCAATTGTACCAAATTTCAAGGGGATAATAAAACTAATGACCAGGATGAAAACAGAAAGTTCGGAATGAAATTGAGAAAACAAATAGAAGCAAAGAGAGGATACGAGAAGAGACTGGCAGCATCAATAAAAGGGTATCTAAACATCTCTTACATGCATATAAATAATGAAAGGGTGGCAAAATAAATAGTGGGGCCAAATAAAGTTTACAAAGAGACAGGGGATTTGACAAAGGTATTCATTAAATTTTTTTCATTTGTCTTTCCCAACAAAGAACAGGTCATGGTGGAAGAGGAAAAATGTTAGGGAAGGATATAAAATTGACAAGGACTGTCATATTGTATAGACTGTCTGTGGTTACAGTTGATACAACACCCCATGACTAGTTGAGATGCATTTAAAACAACTGAGAGAGGTGAGAGAGGTGAGAGTGGAAGTTGCAGAGTCCGAGGAATGGAGAATTAAGATCAGTGTAAAAGATCAGTTGATTCAGCCTTGTGATCAGGAAGCTTCAGCAGATTAAAGTTCAGGAGAAAATGAAAAGTCACCTTTGCAGGCTGGAAGCATGGATATTTTTTCACAGCAAACCCTGTTTAATGAAATTGCTGGCATTTTTGAAGAGGTAACAAGACATTCCTGTTGTTGTGGTGGGCATGGAGTTCTGAATAACATTTGATAAAATGCCGTACATGAGACTTTTGCACAAAGTTAGAGCTCAGAGATCAAAAGATCAGTAACAACATGAATATGAAATTGGCTGAGTGCCTGGAAACAGAGAGCAGTAGTTAGTGAAGAAGGGTCACTGGACCCAAAACTTTAATTCTGCTTTTTCTCCACAGATGCTGCCAGACCAGATGCTGAATTCCTCCAACAATTTCTGGTTTTGTTTTAGATTTCTAGCATCCGCATTTTTTTTAATCTCGTGGCAGTCAAAATCACAGAATCCTTACAGTGTGGAAGTAGGCCATTCGGCCCCACACCAACCTCTGAAGAGCATCCCACCATCCCTACTCTATCCCTGCAACATTGCATTTCCCATGGCCAATGCACCTAGCCTGCGCATCCCTGGACACTTTAGGTAATTTATCATGGCCAATCCACCCTAAACTGTACATCTTTAGACTGTGAGAGGAGACTGAAGCCCCCAGAAGAAACCCCATAGACATGGAGAATGTGCAAACTCTATACCCAGTCACCCAAAGGTGGCATTGCACCCAGGCCCCTAGCACTGTGACACAGTAGTGCTAACCACTGAGCCACCGTGCTGCCATTAATAGGTTAGTTAATAGGTACTTTTGCAGACAGACGTGTTCCCCAGGGGATCAGTGTTAGAAAACTTGCTCTTCCTGAATGACCTCGACCTTAGTGCTAAAGTACAATTTCAAAATGTTCTGGATGATACAGGTTGATGAAATGTCAGCCTAGTGGTAGATTGAATTAAATACAGGGAGCATGGGGAAACCATGGATAATACAGGCCAGAACCCGAAAGGGGGTGCAGAAGCAGAGAGACCTGTTTATGTACATTGTATGAGTTATTGAAAGTGTAGGACACATTGAATGGCTGGTTCACAAAACAAAAGGTGTACGGTTATGAGGAGAAACATTTCCTGTCAGAATGCCCTGAGTTGTTGGAACTTTTTCTTGTTCCCCAGAGAACAGTGGAAGCAGACTTTTTAAATATTATTCAGGCACACATAGTTCATTCACAAAAGATTAAAGGTCATTAGAACAGGGGGAATGTGGGCTTGAAGCCGCAATCAAATCAGCCATGATTTTATTGAATAGTGGAGCAGGCTTGAGGGGCTGAATGTGTCGAGAGTGTGGTGCTGGAAAAGCATAGCAGGTTAGGCAGCATGATGCCAATTACCTTCCTGATGAAGGGCTTTTGTCCGAAACATCAATTTTCCAGCTCCTCGGATGCTGCCTGACCTGCTGTGTTTTCGCAGTATCACACTCTTGACTCTAGTATCCAGCATCTGCAGTCCTCACTTTCGCCTGGAGGGGCTGAATGGCCTATTCCTGCACTAAATGTGTACATTTTGATAATAGACTTAGGCAATATTAATAGGGCCAGTGAGCACAAAAGCAAGGTAGTTAAACCTGCATAATTACACTGTTGTATCCTCCTTCCAGTGTGCTGCCCTGACTGAAAACTACACTCCCAGTGGGACTGAGTGTTTGATGAATATTTAACGTAACTTCCAGGATTTTGCACTTTATGACTCTATGAAACATATAATTCATAAACTGCCATTGAAGACAAGAGTCAGGAGGCAGGAGTAGTCCATTTGATCCTCCCAAGTTTGCTGTACCATTCTTAAGATCATTGTGGTCCTCACTCCACTTTCCTGTCTGTTCCCCTCTTTGATAACCTGCGCTGCATACAAACACGCCTCCCATTTCTCATAACCCTTTGAAAATTATGCCATCCAACGTGTTTTGTCTATCTTGATTTCCCCTGCATTTGCCTTTATGCCAATCTTGCCTTAGTTTTGTTTTGGCACTGAAGGTTTTCTGCCATGTCTGTCATGTGCTCCACCAGCCTGTCAATCAGCCTGAAGACTGTCTTACTGTGTTCCCTTCCTCATTGTTTACTACACTTAAAGTTCCATGGACAAACAAAATGGAAGATTAACCTCATGGAGATCTTCAACTTATGGGAGGTATTGTTGAAGATAGAAACAATAAAATAAAGGCAAGATACTGCAGATATTTCAGTTCATTCATGGGATTTAGATTCGATTCCCTACAGTGTGGAAACAGGTCCTTCGGCCCAACAAGTCCACATCGATCCTCCAAAGAGTAACCCACCCAGACCCATTCCCCTACATTTACCCCAGACTAATGCACCTAAAACGATAGGCAATTTAGCATGCCCAATTCACCTGGCCTGCACATCTTTGGATTGTGGGAGGAAATCGGAGCACCCAGAGGAAGCCCACGCAGACACGGGCAGAATGTGCAAACTTCACATAGACAATCACCAGGGGATGGAATCCAACCCAGGACTCTGGCACTGTGAGGTAGCAGTGCTAACCACTGAGCCACCGTGCCCCGAAGGTATTGCTAGTTAGGGCGACATTTATTGCCTATCCCTACTTGCCCTTAAGAAAGTGGTAGTGAGCTGCTTTCTTGAACTGCTGTAGTCCTTGACATGTTGATGCACGTATATTGCTGTCAGCAAGGGAATAAGTATTTGATCTTCCAACCTTCCCGAGATGATGAGAAATATCTTCACCCAGAATGAGATAACCTTTTGGAATTGTCTAGCCCAGAGGGCTGTGAAGGCTCAGTCATTGAGTGAATTCAAGACGGATATGGATAGATTTCCAATTACTACTGATACTAAGAGAGGACTTGAAGGTAGATGATCAACCATGATCTAAAATGGCAAGCAGGCCCCAAGGACCGAGTGGCCTACTCCTGTTCCCATCATCCTACGTTCACTCCAGCACCTTGTACTGTACCACTGTCAATCTGCTTCTGAAAATTACCCTTGCCTCAACAGCACATCAACCCTGCATCATTAATTTATCTCATTGTACTTGTCAGGAAAAGAATGATGTGGAAATAAGCAAGTTCTGCAATAATTTCTCTCTCCTCTCCAGACTGCACAGACTGTGACCACGCGACTGACAGTTTCAAGGGTTTACATCAAAATATATCTGTGCAATTATCACAGAAAGCGTAAAGCTTAAATTCTGCAGGGATGAGAAAATTAATCACACATTGAATATTTTACTTTGTATCATTCAAATTTTAACTAATCAATGGAGTGTGAAAAGATGCAGAGAATTCAGTCCTGGTCGGGTTCATTATATTGATCACAATAAAATATCAACTTCTTCTGATTAAAAATATCTGGAGATCTGGCCCCCAGCCACCAAAAGTTGCAAATGTGCAGTTTTCTTATTAATTTTGATAGAAATCATTCTCAATCGGAAAAGGTAGTGTCACACTGTAGGATAACCAATGTGGAAAGCGTTAAGGCTTAGGTACAAAACTTCTTCCTCAGCCATTTGCTAAACAATTGTTTGTGTGTGAAGATGTAATTTTTATGCCAACATTGTTCCGAACATATTAGGAAAGAAAAGTCTTTGCCAACCGTGATCTGATTTAATTAGTGGTTGTCATATGCAATTGCAGGATTTATACAAAGGCTGAGTTTTCATGTGGCTGGTTTACAGAGTCATAAAGGTGTACAGCATGGAAGCTGACCCTTCAGCCCAATTCGCCCATGCCGACCAGATAGCCGAAAGTAATCTAGTCCCATTTGCCAGCATTTGGCACATATACCTTCCTATTCATAGACCCATCCAGATGCCTTATAAATGTTGTAATTGTACCAGACTCCACCACTTCCTCTGGCTGCTCATTCCATACACGTACCACCCTCAACATAAAAAAGTTGCCCTTTCGGCCCCTTTTAAATCTTTCCCCTCTCACCTTAAACCTCCCTAGTTTTGGACTGCCCTACCCCAGAGAAAATACCTTATATATTCACCCTATCCTTGCCCTTTATGATTCTATAAATGTCAATAATATCACTCCTCAGCCTTCAATGCTTCGGGGTAACCAACCCAAGCCTATTCAGCATTTCCCTATAGCTCAAGCCCTCCAACCCTAGCGACATCCTTGTATATCTTTTCCAAACCCTTGAAGCTTCACAAAATACTTGCTATAGCAGGGAGACCAGAATGGTACCCAGTATGCCAATAATGGCCTAACAATGTCCTGTATAACAGTTCTGGCAGCATCTGAGGAGCTGGAAAATCGACGTTTCGGGCAAAAGCCCTTCATCAGGAATAGAGGCAGAGAGCCTGCAAGGTGGAGAGATAAAGGGGTTTTTCTAGCACCACTCTAATCTAGAATCTGGTTTCCAGCATCTGCAGTCCTTGCTTTTAGGTAAAAACAATGACTGCAGATGCTGGAAACCAGATTTTGGATTAATGGTGCAGGAAGAGCACAGCAGTTCAGGCAGCATCCGAGGAGCAGCAAAATCGACGTTTCGGGCAAAAGCCCTTCATCAGGAATAAAGGATGCTGCCTGAACTGCTGCGCTCTTCCAGCACCACTAATCCAAAGTCCTTGTTTTTACCCAATGTCCTGTATAACCATGACATATTCTGTTTTAGTTTATTTTGAGAGTGCAGTGTTAATAACAATTTCACGTTAATGTAAGGCAGTTTAGAGTGCGACTTAGAAAGGAACACCGCAGTTCTGTCGCTCTGTCGTATGTGTCAAAGACTACAATCAACATGGAGAATAATATTATATGGCATCCATACCACAGAAACAAGCCAACAAGACCATGGTGTTTCTGGTGTACATGACTGTCTTCTCATTCCTTTTCATCTCATCCCATTGATATTAGAATCTCCAGAGTATCGATCTCACTGTTCAAAGACCGAGATGCCATCTTTCAAACGAAACATGAATCCAAGGGCACCACCTATGTTTTCAGATGGAGACGAAAGATCTCAAAACATTATTTTTAAAGAGCAGGGATGCTATCTCTTGTGTTCTGGTAAATATATATCCCTCACAAACAATATTAAAATAGTTTATTTGTTATTTGCAAATGGCCTCGTGATATTATCACTAGGCTGTTATTCTCGAGACCCAGTCATTGTTCTCGGAATCTGGATTCAAATACTGCACTGACGGATGGTGGAATTTGAATTCAATAAAAATCTGGAATTAAGAATCTAATGATGACCATGCAATCATTTTTGCCTGAAACACTCATCTGGTTCACTAATGTTCTTTAGGGATGGAAACCATTGTCCTTACCTGGTCTGGCCTACACGTGACTCCAGACCCACAGCAATGTTGTTGACTCTTTACTGCCCTCTGTGTAATTAGTGACTGCTGCCTCTCAGCGCCATGGATCTGGGTTCAAGTCCGCCCCGGGTGACTGTGTGGAGTTTGCACGTTCTCCCTCTGTCTGTGTGGGTTTCCTCCCGGTGCTCTGGTTTCCTCCCACAATCAAAAGGTGTACAGGTTAGGTAGAATGGCCATGGTAAGTTGCCCATAATGTCCAGTGATGTGCAGGCTAGGTGGGTTAGTCTTGGGAAATGCAGGGATGGGGATATTGGGTCTGGTTGGGATCTCTTCAGAGGGTTGGTGTGGGCTCAATGGGCCAAATGGCCTAATTCCACAATGTAAGGCTTCTATGAAATACTGCCTTAGCCAGCGATATCCAGATCTCATGAATGAATTAAAAAACATTGTATTTGTTCCTGGAATGTGAGCATCACTGACAAGGCCAGTATTTGCTACCCATCCCTAATGACCTTTGAACTGAGTGGCTGGGATTCAACCAAGATTCGTTCCTGTTGCTGTGCCTTTGTAGTCAGATATAGACCAGACAAATAAAGACAGTAGATTTTCTCCTGAGCAGAACTAGTGTTCGTATAAGAATTTGGCATTTTCATCATTGTTGCTAACAATTTTACTCGTTGTAATAATTCAATGAACTTAAATGACTGTTGCTATCATAGTGAACTTTGAACTCATGCCTCCAGGGCATCGTCAGAGCCTTTTGATGACTCCAGTAACATTAACATTATGCTTGCCCTCCTTATAGCCTTGTCTAGTGCTTACTTGTAGGAGCATGCTGTGAGAAAATTTGGTGTCATTCTCTTCTCAATTAAATTTATTTCCTACTGGCAGACCATTTGAGACCACAAGAACTGACTGTGTAAAAGCACACACGGCTTGGGCTGGTTGTTTTACCAAATTCTTTCCATCTGCTACTTCTGATTACTGGCCCTCCTGCCAATGGCAAAGGTTTCTCATGAATTATAGTATCATTCCAGTAAGTCTCCTGTTCTCTCCATTGTTTCGGCATCATTCCTAATGCTACTGCCCGGAACGGAAGACAGTACTCGAGGTGATGCCTGACCCTGCTCAGTTTTAGTTCTCCTTTCCTTGCTCAGGTACAATCAAAGACAATTCCAACGCTTCACCGCACGTGGAAGATAAAGCCCATGTGTGTGTGAGCTTCATTGCAGAGTGAATTGACTTGTGAATCCTTGGTCATGTGTTCAGTTGTGAGCACTGCACGCAAGGAATGATCTGGTAAACTTGAAGGGCAGATTCTCATTTTATTCACCCATGAGATGTGGGCATCACTGGCTGGACCTTCTTTTATTTCCCATCCCAAGTTGCCCTTGAGAAGGTGGTGGTGAATTGCTTTCTTGCTGTCGGTGGACCCACAATGCTGATAGAGCGGGAATTCCAGGATTTTGACCCAGCTACACTGAACGAACCGTGACAAATGTCTAAGGCAGGATGGTGAGTGGCTTAGACGGGATCTTTCAGATAGTAATGCTCCCATGTACCTGCTGTCTTTGTCCTTGTATTTCATAGAGGTCATGGGTTTAAAAGAGCGGTCTCAGGAACTTTGGTGGATTTCTGCAGTGCATCTGAGCATCAGTGGTGGAAGGAGGGGATGTTTGTGGATGTGGTGCCATTCAAGTGGACTACTTTGTCCTGGATGGTGTCCAGCTTCTTGAATCGTGTTGGAGTTGAACCCATCCAGGAAAATGAGAACCATCGCATTCCTGACTGGTGTCTTATAGATTGTGTACAGGCTTTGGGGAGTCAGGAGGTGAGTTGCTCACTGCAGTATTCCCAGCCTCTGATATTCTCTTATAGCCTCTATTTATATGGCTAGTCCAGTTCAGTTTCTAGTGATTGGTAACCCCCAGCATGTTGATAGTGGGGGCTTCAGTGATGGTGATACCATTGAATGTCAAAGCACAATAGCTAGATTCCTTCTTGTTGGAAATGGTCATTGAGAGACACTTCTGTGATCTGAATCTTACTTGCTATGTGATAACCCAAACCTGTATATTGTCCAGGTCTTATTTCATTTCGCTATGGACTGCTTTGATATCTGAGGATTCGTGAATGGTGCTGAAAATTGAGGTGACAGAAGGGTGGCTAATGTTGTACCATTACATAAGACTTAAAGGAACAACCAGAGAACTATAGACTGGTGTTGGAGATGATTCTTGAGAGAATTATTTACATGCATTTTAAAAGGAAAGGACTGATTAGAGATACTCAGCATGGTTTTGTGCATAGGAAATCATGTCTCACAAATGTAATCAAGTTTTTTGAAGCTGTGATCAAGAAGATAGATGAGGGCAGAGGAGTAGATGTTGTCAACATGGATTATAGCAAGGTCTTCAACAAAGTTCTGCATGATAAACTGGTTAGTAAAATCAGATCGGATCCAGGGAGAACTAGCCATTGGATACAAATTGGCTTGATGGGGAGAGACTGAGGTTAGTGGTAGAGTGTTGTTTTTCGAATGAAGGCCTGTGACCAGTGGTGTTCCATGGGGATCGTTGCTGGCTCCACTGTTATTTGCCATTTATATAAATTATTTGGATGAGAATATAGGAATCATGGTTATTAAGGTTGTGGATGACACCAACATTGGTGTATAGCGGACAGTGAAAAAGGTTATCTAAGATTACAAAGGGATCTTGATCAATTGGCCCAATGGGATGAGGAATGACAGATAGAGTTTATTTGAGATAAATGCGAGGTGCTGCGTTTTGATAAGACAAACGAGGGCAAGGCTTACACAGTTAATGATAGGGCTCAGGGGAGCGTGGTTGAACAGACAGGCTTAGGGGTTCAGGTACATAGTTCCTTGAAAGTGGAGCCACGGACAGATAGATTGGTAAAGAAGGCGTTTGATATGCTTGACTTCATTGGAGTTGGGACATTATGTTGCGACTGTATAGGACACTGGTGAGGCCACTTTTGGAATGCCATGTACAATTCTGGTTGGCCTGCTGTAGGAAGGTTATTATTAAATTGGAAAGAGTGCAGAAAGAGTGCTACCGGGACTGGAGGGGTTGAGTGGAAAGTTTGAAATATATGGAGAGGCTGGACAGGCTGGGACATTTTTTCGTTGAAGTGTAGAAGGTTGAGGGGTGACCAATTTGAGGTTAATAAAATCACAAACGGCATAGATAAGGTGAATAACAAGGTTTTATTTCCCTAGAGTGGGGGAGTTCCAAACTAAGGGGCGTATGTTTAAGGCAAACAGAGAAAGATTTAAAACACCATGAGAGGCAACTGTTTTACACAGAGAGTGATTCATGTGAGGAATGAACTTCCAGAGGAAGTGGTGGTTTCAGGTACAGTTACATCGTTTAAATGACATTTGGATAAGTTGTTGAATAGGAAAGTTTTGGAGGGCTATGGGTCAATCGCAGGCACATGGAATTAGTTTAGTTTGGGAACATGGTCAGTGTGGATAGTTGGACTGGAGGGTCTGTTTCCACTCTGTTTGACTCAACGACTCCTTGGGGTATAGGGTGAAAGGGGAAAGGTTGAAAAGGGACCTGGGCTTGGTGGGGGTGGCTGGGAGGGGCGGGAGGGTGGGCCGGTAGCTTTTTCACACAGATGGTGGTGTGTATACGGAATGAACTGCTGAGGAGGTGGTCGATGCAGCATTTAAAAGACATTTAGACAGGCACATGAATGGGAAATGTTTAGAAGGATATGGGCCTGATGCAGGCAGGTGGGACTAATTTAGTTTTGCAAACCTGGTCAGCATGGACGAGTTGGATCAAAGGGCTTGTTTCAGTGCTGTATAACTCTATGGTTCTGTGCCTCTTTGTCATCCCACATTCTGATCGAGAGAAGGTCACTGATGAAACAACTGAAGATGATTGGGTCAAGCACACTGCCATGTGATACTCCTACAGAGGTGATTGATGTCCGACAACTCTAACAATCTTCCTTTTTTGCCAGATTGCTCCAAGTTTATGCACTTTGAAGGTTAAGTTGTGAGGGCAGGTGGTGTAAACTTGGCTTTTATTCCATCGAATTTTAAAAAAAAAATGATGATGACCAAATGGAAGTGTGGTGAAATACTAAAATACTTTGCTTGTGAAAGATAGACATAAACTATTTCCCCTGGTCAGGGACTTCAGAAGTGCATGGCCCAATCTTAACTTCAGAAGGAGCCTATTCAGGAAACACTGCTCACATCGTCTGGGAAGAATCTAGAAGTTTTCCCTTTTAAAATACACTGGCACAGTCGTGCTATTTTCCTAGCTACCGTTAATTCTGAGGAAGGGTCACTCGACCTGAAACTTTAACTCTGATTTTTCTCACAGGTGCTAGCAATTTCTAGTTTTGTCAGTGCTTTTGCAAGACCGAGACTAATATTGTTTTTGTTCAGTGAAGGAATCGCAGGCCCTGAAGAAGACTGAGGGGCTGAATAGTTTCTGCCACACCAGTGTCTTTATCTAAATATGCAAGTTCTTGTGTCCTGACATAGGTTCAAGCCATATTATACAACAATCATTGCCGCACACATCAATAGGGGCCTCTCGCTGCAATGGAAGTTCTGAAATAACCTCTAAACTATAATTAAATTTAATCTTGAATATTCAATTACTGTAATGATATTACTGGTGATATATGTCACTGTAAACTGATTAAATAATTTGTGAAATCAGCACAGCATGAACCTAAAACACAATATTTTCATATTTTTTTCTCTATAATGCAATTTTGTGCCAAATAGAGATTGCTTGTTGGTAGTACAGAAACATAATTGTTAATCAGATCTCAGTGAGTTCCAGTGAAGTATCAGATCCCAACATCTGTTGACTAACTTTCAGCATGCATAACACACCAGTCTTCCACGGCTCATCTGCAGACAGCTCACATTCATCTTCATGTGGTTCCTGAAATTCTGAGATCATTGGGATACATCATGACACTCATTTTCAGCATAGAAGTGTGCTGACATTTCTAGGGTCATTCAAGGATTCAACTCCTCCACCCTCGTGTCTATCCTGGCTCTTGAAGGGAATTGTTTTCCCACTGCCACTCTCCTGACATCTTCCTGAGCCCCTGCAAATTCTTCCTCAGCTGTTAGTAATTAAATTCCCACTTGAATGCTTCAACAAAGCTCATTTATTTTTATGTTAAAAGTAATTACTGAGCCTCACAGCACTCGGGACCCCGGTTTGATTCCAGCCTTAGGTGACAATCTGTGTGGAGTTTGCACATTTTCCCTGTGTCTTTGTAGGTTCTCAATGGGTGCTCCAGTTTCCTCTCTCAGTCCTAAGATGTGCAGGTTAGGTGTATTGGCAATGCTAAATTGCTCTGTAATGTCCAAGGATATATAGGTTAGGTGGATTAGCCATGGGAATTTCAGGGATTCAGGAATAGGATGGGTCTGGGTGAGATGCTCTCCAGAGAGTCAGTGCAGACTTGATGGACAGAATGGTCTCTTTCAGCACTCTCGGGATTCCCCAATTCCTCTTTGAATCTTCCATTCTCAGTTGTATAATCCACCTGATATCGGTGGTAAGCACACGTTTACATCTTCAACTTCATTTCCACCTCTTTCTCAATACAGGAAGGTCTGGATTCATTTACCCGACCTCTCACTTTCATGGAAATGTGCCTTGACTCACCCCAACTGTCCCTTTCTTAAAAGCAACCCAGTGTTTACTTACAGTCTTGCCTGCCAGCCATCTGATTCCTGTTTATCTGGTTGCAATCCATTTTTGGCCCGTTGAAATTGGCTGCCTCTTCGCATTCTTACCCTGGATTACCATTCTTCCTTTTCCATAGCTAACTAAAATCTTACGATTTAGGCATTGTTGTCCTTTCATGTTGCTCATGTGGTCCACCTCTTCCCTAAGAATCGGGTCAAGCAATGCTCTTTCTCTGGCATCTATGATAAGTATCTCAGGTGCACAGTTCCAGGCAATTCAAGCACATGATTATATCTTTGACTGGCAAGGCCTACTGCCCACTTTCCATCTGATATGAGTAGCTGGGGGAATTTAAATACAATTAGTTAATACATCGGGAATAAAATATTTAGTCTTGTTAATAATCATCAAGAAACTGCTGGATTGTTATACTAAAAAACCTATCTGGTTCACAAAGATCCAGCACCAGGTTCCCAGGTTCAATTCCAGCCTCGGGCAACTGCCTGTGTGGAGTTTGCACATTCTCCCCGTGTCTGCGTGGGTTTCCTCTGTGTGCTCCGGTTTCCTCCCACATTCCAAAGATGTGCAGGTCAGGTGAATTGGCCAGGCTAAATTGTCCATTGTTGTTAGGTGCATCAGTCAGAGTGATTTGGAGATACACAGTCTTAAGGTTGGACACACACAGGCAGACAAAGACCCACATGCACCCATATATTTTGTGGGGTGAATTTGTACTTTCAGGGTTACATTGTACTTTTCTCAAAAACTGCATGCATTCATGTAGAACTCTGAGCTCAAAAACTGCATGAATTCATGTAAAACTCCGTTATCTCACTTTTTAGATTAGAATCAATCTAAACATCTTGGCATAGACAGAGAACACAGGGGGCTAACACCTTCAACATATTGTCTAGCTATCACCATTGTTAACAGCTAACCTGAGAATGTAACTTTTTAAAAAAAGGTTTTGTGATTTACACATGAAAGAAGTGAAACTATCATGGTATTCAAACAGATGAAAGACTTAACAGACAATCAATTTTTCAATGTATAATTTCAGGTACATCGCAATGTAAACATTTGCTATAAATTCTGTGTCTTACGATCTTATACTCCACAACCACCTGATGAAGGAGCAGCGCTCCAAACGTTAGTGCTTCCAAATAAACCTGTTGGCCTATAAGTGGTGCTGAGTGGTTTTTAATTTGGTACACCCCAGTCCAACACAGGCACCTCCAAATCATGATATATTAAAACTTTTGGGAGCATTCTTCATGATCACTGGTTGTTGCAACGCATTTTGGCAGCTAATTAAATAGTCATGGTTATAGTAGAAGTCCAATTCTGAGGAAGGATCGCTGGACCCGAAACATTAATTCTGATTTCTCTCCACAGATGCTGACAGACCTGCTGAGCTCTTCCAGCAATTTCTGTTCTTTGGTTCACGGTTGTAGTGTGTTGGGTAAGGACTTTAAAGCCCTGGAAGTACCTTGAAATTATGTCATGGAGCTGTACTCATGGGGTATAAATAGAACCATGTGGGTAGATTTATGTCAGAGAAGCACAAGTCGAGAATAGTCAAGAATGTGGTGCTGGAAAAACACAGCAGGTCAGGCAGCATCCGAGGAGCAGGAGATTCGATGTTTCAGGCATAAGCTGTTCATCAGGGCATATGCCCAAAATGTTGATTCACCTGCTCCTTGGATGTTGCCTGACCTGCTGTGTTTTTCCAGCACCACACTCTTGACTCTCATCTCCAGAATCTGCAGTCCTCACTTTCTACAAGTAGAAAATAGCCTCCTAACAATGTAACAGTGAGATTAGAGCCTGATCCCCACAGATTACCGAGCACAGTTGTGCTTAATGTTAATATGCAATGAACGTTGTTCTAAAGAAGCCTAGTTCTAAAGATAGCTCTCGACCTTGTGTTCTCCTCAGTAATCTTTAATGAACTGAAAATGGTAAATGTGGGCATAAAACCACACTTCAAAAAGCAATAACAGTGATAGGACCCACAGCCGAGAATATTCTGACAGTTAGGGGATAAATCTGAAATTGTTTGGAGAAGATCATAAAGGGCATGACTGACCTGATAATGCACAACTTCACTCTCTGGCCTTTTCCCCATCACCACTGATTCCCTTACTGATTAAAACTTTGTCTATCTCAGTCTTGAATAGAAAGCAGAAGCACAGATGTAGGTCATTCAGCCCATCACATCTGCTTACCTGTGCAGACATTTGGGTACACTGCCGAATTGCTAAAACCTCTGATCTAATGGAAGCCGTTGGAAAAAAGGAAATCTCTCCAACTTTGCCTCAAGAGTGTCGACAGCTTTGTCTTTGATGTTCCTTTCCCACTAACTATCACAAATGCATCAAGTAAAATAACTTAAGAGGAATGGGAAAAATGGAACATAAATCCTGGGAAAAAACCAAAGTAACTCATTCAAATTTTAATCAATATTTAAGACAGGAGTTTGTATAAGGTATTTCGTACTTGGAGTAACCTTGCGACAGTGACATGGAGCTGTACCTCACTGGACATAAATACCAGTGTGTGGATGGAGTTAAGATAGAGAAAAGAGAGAAACGCTTGTGGAAAATATTCTTTGAAGTGAAGATGATAGAATTATGTAATGTCACTGAACTAGTAATCCAGATACGCAGACTAATGTTCTGGGGACAAATCTACTAGAATTCTATGAAGACATGACAAGCATAGTGGACAACAGGGATTCAGCAGATGTGGTGTATCTAGATTTCCAAAAGATATTCGACAAGGTGCTGCACAAAAGGCTACTGCATAAGATAAAGATGCAAGGCATTACCGGCAATGTATAAGCATGGATGGAGGATTAGTTAACCAACAGGAAGCAAAAAGTGGGGATAAATGAGTGCTATTCTGTTTGGCTCTCAGTGACTAGTAATGTGCCTCGGGGAGCAGTGTTGGGACCACAATTATTCACAGTTTACATAGATGGTTTGCAGTTGGGTACCTCATGTAATGTGTCAAAGATTGTGGATGACGCTAAGATGAGGAGTAAAGCAATATGTGCAAAGGACTGTGAAACTTTGCAAAGTGACATAGATAATTTAAGTGAGTGGGCAAAGGTCTGGCAGACAGAGTACAATGTAATAAATGTGAAGTCATCCATTTCGGTAGGAATAATAGTAAAAGGGATTAATAATTGAATAGTAAGCAGTTGTAGCGTACTGCTGTGCAGAGGGACCTGGGTGTCCTTGTGCATGAATCACAGAGGGTTGGGCTGAAGGTGGATTTTCAATTATTGTAAAATCTCATCTGTTCACTAATGTTGGGAAGGAAATCTATTGTTCACCCCTTGCCTGGTCTCCATATGACTCCAGACCTGCAGTCATGTGCTTGACTTTTAAATACCCTCTGAAACCACCAGCAGGTCACTCAGTCTGGGGCAATTAGGAGTGGGCAACAAATGTTGGCATTCCCAGCAGTCTCCACCTCGCGGTAAAGAATATCAATAAAGAATGATCTGACAGCATGCATGACGTCTTGTATACCTCAAATATATCATTGTGTTTCTTAATAATACAAAATAAATGGAGTGTGATGGAAGTCTGAGCCTGAAGAGAGTTATGACTTTGTCTTGTCCGTGACCAGTCTGATTTAGAACATAGAAGAATACAGCGCAGTACAGGCCCTTCGGCCCTCGATGTTGCGCCGATCCAAGCCCACCCAACCTACACTAGCCCACTATCCTCCATATGCCTATCCAATGCCCGCTTAAATGCCCATAATGAGGGAGAGTCCACCACTGCTACTGGCAGGGCATTCCATGAACTCACGACTCGCTGAGTAAAGAACCTACCCCTCACATCTGTCCTATACCTACCCCCCCTACTAACTGTCCAACTAAGTTTTCAAACAGGCAACATAAAGAACATAGGCTGAATTTTACCAGCCCAGTGAGTTGGTTTGGGAGGCAGGAGGCCTCATAAAATGGTACAGAATATATTAAGAGGGGAGAATATTGTCTTTCTGCTATCATGATTCATTAGCAAGTGGTAGTGTGGCCATGCTTACCACAAGGCCAATAAATTCAATGAAGTGAAAAATTAAGGTCCGGAACTCAATTCCTCTACCAATAAAAGCCAGTACGCCATATGCCTTCTTCACCGCACTATTTACCTGCTCATCCACACTACCAAGTATCCGACCATTAGCCCAGTACCCCATCTTTTTATTACTCTTACCAAAGTGAATCACCTCACATTTACTACATTGAACTCCATTTGCCACCTTATCTATATCCCGCTGTAACCTGCCACATCCTTCCTCACTGTCTACAACTCCTCCGACTTTCATATCATCCGCAAACTTGCTCACCCAACCTTCTAACCCCTCCTCCAGGTCATTTATAAAAATGACAAACAGCAAAGTTCCCAAAACAGATCCTTGCGGAACACTGCTAGTGACGGCACTCCAAGATGAACCTTTGCCATCAACTACTACCCTCTGTCTTCTTCCAGCCAGCCAACTCCTAATCCAAACCTCCAACTCACCTTCAATGCCATACCTTCGTATTTTTTGCAGTAGTCTACCATGGGGAACCTTATCAAACGCCTTACTAAAATCCATATACACCACATCTACCGCTTTCCCCTCGTCCACCTCCTTAGTCACCTTCTCAAGGAATTCAGTAAGGTTTGTGAGGCACGACCTGCCCTTCACAAAACCATGCTGACTATCCTTGATCACATTATTCCTAACCAGATGTTCATAAATCCTATCCCTTACAATTCTCTCTAAGATTTTGCCCACAACAGAAGTGAGACTCACCGGCCTATAGTTACTAGGGTTATCCCTACTCCCCTTCTTGAACAAGGGAACCACATTTGCTAGCCACATTTGAACCCAAGCTCTTAGATGTGGGCATAAAGCCATGCAAGATGTTTTTGAAAAAAGGCATCCATTTTGCATACAGCAAATTCCAACATAATCCATTGAGATACATATGAAGTAACTCTCGTCTTACTTGAACCAAGTGGGAAGCCAAGTCCTTTGGTTGAAGGACTAGTGATTGGGCAGGGCATGCTTAAATGTTAGATGGAGAAATGTAGTCAATGCTTTATATCACTATGGAAAAACATCAACTATACAGTGGGAGGGATTCAATAAAATGCTTGCACATCCATGATAAGGCAGACAAAAAAATGTAGCTACATGTCCATTGAACAATTGCCTGACATAAATATGGTGTGTGACAAATGAATGTGGGATGGTAGCTATCCAGTGGGTGCACATTAATACTGATATCTGAACTGCCAGGGTGGATACATGAATGTGCAATTGCCAGTTGGTTTGGAAATAAGAGTCATAGAGTTACGCAACATAGAAACAGACCCAACTAGTCCGCAATCACTTGATATCCCAATCTGACCTCGTCCCACTTGCCTGTGTTTGGCCCAGATCTCTCTAAACCCTTTGTATTCATATACCCATTCAGATGCCTTTTAAGAGTTGGTATTGTACCAGCCTCCACCACTTCCTCTGGCAGTTTGTTTCATGCAGGTAGCACACTCTGCGTGAAAATGTTGCCCCTGAGGTCACTTTTAAATCTTTCCTCTAGTACCTTAAACCTATGCCTTCCAGGCTTGGACTCCTGGGAAAAGGATCTTGGCTATTCACTCTGTCCAAGCTCCTGTTGATTTGGTAAATGTTCCATCACTTAACAGACCAACCTTGGCCTCCTCCATTGCCACAATTAATTAAACCTCAAATTGGAGGAGCAACACCTCAGCCTACAACTCGGAGGATTCAACATTGAGTTCTCCAATTTCAAATGAGCTCCCGCCATCCCCCAACTCTCTTCCCAACTCCTCCCTTCCATTCGTCTCATTGACCCTTCCTTCTAATCACCAACCAGATTCATTCCTCCCATCGACTGACCAGGTTGTATGCTCGACTTGTGTTCACCTATGGCGGAGGTGGGTGCTGCAGATGCTGGAGATTAGAGTCGAGATTAGTGTAGTGCTGAAAAAGCACAGCAGTTCAGGCAGCATCCGAGGAGCAAGAAAATCGATGTTTCAGGCAAAAGCCCTTCATCAGGAATGAGTGATGAAGGGCTTTTGCCTGAAACATCGATTTTCCTGACTAGCTGTGCTTTTCCACCACCACTCTAATCTTGTGTTCCCCCATCCCCACCTCACCACCAATCCCCCCCAACCCCTTTATCTGCAGCTCCCCTTACACCTACCCCAGTCCTGAAGAGGGGTTACACCCGAAAAGTTGACTTCTCCACCTCCTGATGCTGCCTTACTTGCTGTGTTCTCCTAGCCTCCTGCGTGTCTACCTTAGATTCCAGCATCAGCAATTTTTGTTGTCTCTAGGCAAGGAAGCATAGCAGGATTCCACAAGAGAGGTATTCACGACTATAAACAGGACACAAATGCTGGAGAAACTCAGCAGCTCCTGCAGCATCTGTGAAGAGAGAAACTGTTAACTTTTCGAGTCCAGTTTGACTCTTGTTCAAAACTCAACTCTGGAGCTTCTATCTGGGCTTGTTTCCTTCATGGCAGCTGCTTAGCTCTGTGGATTTTCTGGATTCCAGCTGGTCATAAAGTTGGATCTACAATTTATAGAGTCATAGAATCATAGAGATGTACAGCATGGAAACAGATCCTTCGGTCCAATCCGTCCATGCCGATCAGATATCCCAACCCAATCTAGTCCCACCTGCCAGCACCCGGCCCATATCCCTCCAAACGCTTCCTATACATATACCCATCCAAACGTCTCTTAAATGTTGCAATTGTACCAGCCTCTACCACTTCCTCTGGCAGCTCATTTCATACACGTACCGC